>NC_061107.1:46605462-46623727 GCF_015104395.2 Macrobrachium nipponense | reverse complement strand
TCAAAATACAAAATTACAGAAGGACGTTGGCACCGGTAATGAGCTCGCAAATAGACGAGGTAATGAAGAAAGAAGGCAGGTATGCTAATTAGGTGATTTCCTCTCCTCTATTAATAGTCCTGACTGTAATTCTACTCGATCTCCCACCGAGTTGACGGAACGTTGCAGGAAGTCCTTCATCTGGAGGAGGCGTAGATTGGACAACGTAACCAGACTCCCCTGGGGCAGCGGTTACCTGGACGGGGAGAAGCAAGGCAGAAGCAGCATCAGGAGAGGGAAAACCTACCGGTGTCAATGGCCTTCTGTAATTTTGTCATTTTATTTTTATGTTTACGACAGTACTTGTAGGTAAATTTACCCATCTAGACTGTAGATGTCGAAATCTTTTGTAAAGTTTTTGTAAAGTTTTACACGAACTTTCGACATTTATATTATTTTGACGTTTTAGAACATTCTACGGAAAATCGTCATAGGGAGCTCCCCCACTCTGCGAGCTCCTGAAAGAAAATAAGAAAAAAAAGAAAAAACGTAATACAATGTATCAAACCTTCAAGTAATTACATTTCACATTTCAAGCAGGACATAGCATCTATAAACAAGACATTACTATATGTCTAGCGCTTATTTTCCTCACTACATAAAATCTATTGAACAATTAGAGTTTAAATTTCAAAGAATTTATCCATTTGAAACCGAGGGTTGACTGAATTGCTCAATTTATAGTTTATTGCGAATAATTTATTGGTGAGATATACTTGTTCGTACAACTATCTCATTCGGGATTTTATTTCCAACTGAAGATTTGCTGAGATATTTGTAATCTAACGCTGTTGTTTGTGATGACTTTTCATTTCTATTCTGTCTATCCGGAATCTCTGTCCTCCCTGGTCTGTTTATTCTTCTAAAATCTCACACTTCTGTCATACATTTATTTAGACTACTTAGTTCTTATTTCACTGATATTGCTTCGACAAGGTAACAGTCGTGTTTTCCAGAAACATATTTTCAGTGTTGTTACCGATGTTTTTGACATCCTCTTCTGAAGTTCTACAACTGTTTTATTTAGTGTAGTGAGGCATTGATCCATCTATAAATAAATAAATGATTAAACCGGTTTCCAGTACTTTTTGTTAAGTTAGGTGGGTTACTGATATTTGAAAGCTGAGGCAATAATACGTTAGTGATTTTAGTATTTAAATAGATGAAATTGGTCTATTTGTCAGGGCTGGATTCTTTCTATTCACACAGTGTGAAACTGAATAGATTACTCATTCTACCTATTTTGTTTTTTAAGCTTAAAGCTCCAGTGGTACCATAACGGAAACTCGTCTGTTGAAATGTGTTACTCTTTATTTTTTAGATCGGTGCAAAGGACTACTTCATTATCACAATATATATATATATATATATATATATTATATATATAATATATATATATATATGCATATACATATACATATACATACATACATACATACACACACACACACACACACACACACACATATATATATATATATATATATATATATATATATATATATATATATATATATATATAGATAAATAACATGTCTGTGTGTGTGTATTTCGAGACCCTTGGATCCAATTCGAGCAATAGCTATCTAGTTATTTCTACGGAAGATTGATGATACCATGTATAATAACATTTTGAGTGATGGCTAGCAATGGAAAATATTGGTTATAGTGATGTACGTATTTACAAAAGGAAACCTCGTCCACTTGCACGTACGAGAAAGTCATATAGCTATGTAATCGCATAAGCGCTCCCCTAACTCCCTCCCTTCAGGAAATCATTCGTGCTGCGGATTTCCATCTGCCATGTTTTTGATAAAGTGAATAAGGAAGCTTTGCAAATTATGTCATATGGCGATTTAAACCTCTGGAACACTTGCTATTAGCTTGCAGTATAATGTTCGTAATACGTAAATTAAAAGCTGAAATTGCCCTTTCCGTGAGACATATTAGGGTTCTGAAATGTCTTATTGAAACGAGTTATTTTATTGTTATTGTGGACAAAGAATGGTTCGAAATTATGACAACATTTATACAATTTTACTTATTTCACATCTAAAGACTTTTCATGAACGGCAAAACTCATTGCCTATTGATGAGACACAGTCGCCATTCACGTCGAGAAAATGACAGAGTAATTACACGCATCATACATATGATCACATGCCGTTCTGAATCTCACGGTATTAATGGATCGTATGAACTCAGCATATGTTTGCGCATCTCGTTTTGTGAGTCTCATTACACATTTTGGCACATCTTTTAAAATTAAATTTTCCTGGGCGTTACTAATAAGAATAGACATCTGATTCACCTTGTTAAGCAAAACGTGAGAGATATTGATTTTGTATTTTAAAGATTTGTCTAGTATTTCGACAGGTGCGTGTAATTAAAGGCAAGGAGTAATTAACCTTCTCTTTACCATATCCGATTTGGTTTTGGGATACGAAAGAGGCCATCTTTCTCTGCAAAAGAAGAAAATTGACAAAAACACCTTTCCAAAGAACCGGTGAGTGAAATTCCCCTTCCCTCCCAGTGCATTAATAGCATATCTTATTATTTGATAGTTTGCAATTACCTTTGAGTTATGACGCAATAGTTTCTGTTCTTGAAAATAAGGACTTGTCTCCTGGTCTAAAATCTGGTTCATCTTTAAAGTTTACTGCTTTTGCTAGCTTATAGCGTATAAAGATTCTTGATTATTTATTGCTTTTGTTCTGACTAGTCACTTATCAGATACTTAAATTTGAAGTTCGAAGTTCGTCTGTTTGCTTGTAATTTTGTAGGTGGCGGCAGTCCACCGATTTACTTCAGAATGTTCCAACTTTGATGTGCCTTAATTTTAGCAGTTTATTATTGCGTAAACGTTCCAGAGCTTCAGAGGTCACTAATATTTAGCGATAAAAGTTTATGGTGATTTAGAAAAGGAAATTTTCCCTTGTTTTCGCTTTGGGATCGTTTTCATCAGTTTAACAGCATTATCAAAATACCTCAGTTTTTTTTAGCCTAATTCAGATTTCTACTCTAAGCCTCTTAATACCTTACGGCCCCTTAGTCAAGGAACAGGATATCAAAATACTACCTTAATCTAAAACAAACAGTAAAAAAAATCTCTTGGTCTCTGCAACTGTCGGGCGCGGACCGGTAGGTCTACGTCAGGTCTCTTATATACTTAGATCTAATTCGCATACGGTGTGTTTTTGTGAGAAAGACCCATACTGCCACAAGGCAGGGTTAATTAAAATTGCTAAAAACATCACCGTGCCCCTTAAAAATATATCATTGCTATACAGAATGCATAATATTTTAGGGGAGGTGGGTGTGGGAGGCCGGGCAGGGCGGTGCTTTAGGGGGAGTGTACCTATAATCAGGTGCTTTTAGATTTCGAAGCTAGAGAGCGTCATTACCCACTCAGCGATGGCTGTAATAAGGTTCTCTCCTGTTTATGAACCTATTAAGGCAGATATTGGCTCGTAGGGTCCCCGGGAAGCACCTCGTAATTATGAAACCCATTTCCTGGTTAATTTTTTGGCCTTTGATTGCTTATATTTTTTTATGGTTCTAATGGTATTGTAGACTGATAAAAAAAAAACCTAATTTTCATATACAGAAGCATTAAAAAATCGTTTTCTTTGTTAATGGAAAACTGAATTTTAATGATTTACAAATGAAAAGGTGTTGTTAATGGAAAACTGAATTTTAACGGTTTACAAATGAAAAGGTGATCTTAAAACTTCAATAACATTTAGCAATATTGAATCTCTAAGTGCAGCAAATAAACGTTCAGATATGAAACTGGTGTTAACCAATACTATCAGTCGATTAAGAACAGCAAATTCAACTTCTGTTGTAATGCAATGGGGAAGAAGATAATGATGCTGCTAAAAGCGAATGACTTTCAAGGAATCTCTTTACATTTATCTGAATTTGCGCACAAACAAAGTCTGCTCTTCGGAGATAATGACTGGGTTTCAACTCTTTCTCAGACCGGAGCTTTTTCAGAAGTTCTCTCGATCCTTCCTCTTCGTCTTCGTCTTCCTCCTTTCCACATTGTGGTGCATTTGCCTCGTTTCGGTAGGTATTATTTCGGGGACTGTTGTGATGAAAAAAGAAAAAAAACTTTCATATGGCGCCTCCTAACTCATTCCTGGTTACTGGTGTAATTACTCTGAAAATCTGGTATGCTTGGTGGGTACACACGTGAGAGCCGAACCTTGTATGCGTAACCGAGTTACGCATATACGGTTACAAGGTGTCAAAATGTAGAGGACGAACCGTAACCACGTTAAGCACGTAACTTCATTTCAATCCACTGCGATCACCAGTCTGTCTCTGTCCGGGTTGTTTACCGACGATGGCCACCATGCAAGTAGCAGCTGCCGCGTACATTTATACACATTATTTAACGAAGATGAAGCGAAATAAAAGAAGATGGAGGCAATCAAGGTTATATACTAGAAGGGTAGAATACAGTGGTCGGGAATTACTCGCTGACTTGAGATTCCAAGAAGTTTCTGGCCACAGTGAAGTCTTTTCTTCGTAATAGCTAATAAATTGAAGGACCTCTTCGTCACTTCAATCAGCCATGGTAGACATATACGTACTGACTGACCAATACAAGGGACTCTACTATGGACGGTCTTGTTCATAGTCGGTGTTAACAAGTTCAGCAACCTCTGTTGTTACGCGTGTCATACAGGTCCCGTCCACACATGGCGTAACGTTCAAAGAGACCTCCCTTTGATGCGGGGCCCAAAAAACCGATAATTGGCGGGACGGAGGGCGAACCGAGCTCGAACCTCGCGGGTTTCGGGTTTTCGGTTCAGGAACCGTCCCACTTGGTTCGTTTTTTTGTTACAAGAATCGGTTACAATACAAGGTTCGGTTCGCACGTGTGTACCCACCTTAATTAGATTACTCGATTTTTTAAATGTTTCCTTCTCTCTGCGTATAAGCTCTGGAATTCTCAAGGGCTTTTAGTTTCTTTTGGCTCTTATAACATTCCTTCCCAGGAAGCAAGCTTCCCTAGTCAAGACAAACCATTCGATCGTCTTTCTTATTTTTCTTCTTCCCTCTGATTTGTCAGTCACATTGGTATTTTCTTCGTGAATCCAAGTAGATTGCAATATTTTCTGAAAGAAATAGTTCTGACAATTAAACAAATGCTGACATTGTTAGATTACCCTTAACCTTTAACAACGGGAACTCATGTTTGGAGAGCAACCCTGTGTGTGACCCGGTGGGATTTTGGTGGGATTTACTTTAAAGGTTTGTAGGTAGTCCAATTACTCGCTACATTTACGACGCTAGTTACAAGATGAATTAAACAACGCTGTTGAATTACCATCATCTTTCATACAGACTATCGCTTATGTAACACAAGATTTTGTTCCCTTACCAATGTGACATAATTTTACCATTTCCATTTGAAAAGGTTCAAATCATCTCCTGAGGATATCATGATGTGGACGGAATCACCACCATAAAAGATTGGTATGAGTAAGGCTCTCTTCACCGAGATACCATCAACGGTCAAAGAAACGGCAGGAACGTCTTCAAGTGGTGGTTATTGGGACGGTGTCGTCTTGTGGCCTAGTGAGAGAAGTAATGGCCAGCTATCCGTGTAATAACTGCCCCGATTTCCCGGATAGTATTTCAGGAGGCATTCAGTGTCTTTCGAGCGTTAACCCTCGCAGCACACACGGTTTTCATGGCTGTTATTACGAGATTTCTGTGTGACATATCACTTATGAATCTGAGCTATGGCGGCCATTATGAAAGTTCTCGGACGAGGCTCCTCATATCCTGAGGTTTCATCATATCCTCTCAGAGGAAATGAAGAGCAGCTGCAAGCAGCGAAGACGACACATTAAACGGCGTGGGATTCTTATCTGACGCACAGATTAAATTCCTTCTAAATGATCGTGATTGAACAGTTAATAGTCATTCTTGGTGAATTGTTGGGATTGCTCCTGTGTTTGGGTTATCCTATCATTTGGTGAGAAGTGCTCTTGAGCAGGAAATATCTTGACCTATCATTATTATTATGATTATATGAATGCGAACCCTACTCGTACGGAACAAGCCCACCGCGGCCATTGGCCGGAATATGGCGTTCATTACAAAGAAGTAAGAGGAGATAAAGGAAAATATAGAAAGTAGAGATCTTACTTATTTAAAAAAAATGAACAAAGTAAGTGGATTTATGTGAGAAATATTCTTGTGTGGTTTGTGTCTTGTGAAAGGAAAGATGAGTTGAAGGGACTTCATAGAATGAAAATCCCATTTGGATGAAATATTTGAAATTCTACCAGGCATACCTCCGTGAGTTGGGTTTTCATTGAGAGTGAATCCTCTCGTGTATGAAATACATTTTGATTCTGACGTATACCCTGATGGTAAGTCAAAGACACTTAAATACACATTACCAACTCTGATAGTTTTGCGCACATCCTCTATTTTACTTGTCCCTCCTTCCTTTACTGTTATTATCTAGTCATTCTTCATTAATGTTATGTTTTCATGTTATGATTTTCTTTCCTCCACTGCTCTTTGCTGTCTAGGTCTATATGACGTCATGTTCAGACTAACAGTTACGTTCTCTCTCTAATTCATTAGATGTTAATAGCTTTTCCGTCTCGGAGGTATAATATCAGAGGAATATGCTTGGTAGCCATTTGCGATCATGAGCATGACATCAACCCACCACGATTTACTAATCATTAGGTACGTAATTAATTATTTAGTTGAAAAAATACCAAGCTTCTACCTCATCCACTGGGCTCGAACCCAGGCCTCTTTATGGAGAGGCGAGGTCATTACTTATATAGTTAAGAGATCGTAAACATATATTTTTCGTTATTGTCAAGCCTATGTTTTAATCGACGTAGACGCGTTGCAACAGGATGATAAACAAATGAATCTCATCAGCGTTAAAAAACGCGTGGAAGTTTGATGTCGAAAGTGGACCGCTGCATTTTGTCGAGGATTTGTTGAATGTGGAAGACATAATAGAGAGACAATACTGAATTGATGGAAGAGTGGAAGAAGTTTGAAAAGTTTGAGAAAGAAGGAATATGCTTGGTAGCCATTTGCGATCATGAGCATGACATCAACCCACCACGATTTACTAATCATTAGGTACGTAATTAATTATTTAGTTGAAAAAATACCAAGCTTCTACCTCATCCACTGGGCTCGAACCCAGGCCTCTTTATGGAGAGGCGAGTCATTACTTATAATAGTTAAGAGATTCGTAAACATATATTTTTCGTTATTGTCAAGCCTAGTTTTAATCGCGGTAGACTGCGTTTTGCAACAGGATGAGAAACAAATGAATCTTCAGCGTTAAAAAACGCCGTGGAAGTTGATGTCGAAAGTGACCCCGCTGCCTTTTGTCGAGGATTTGTTGAATGTGGAGACATAATAGAGAGACAATACTGAATTGATGGAAGAGTGGAAGAAGTTGAAAAGTTTGAGAAAGAAGAATATGCTGTAGGCCAGATTGCGATCATGAAGCATGACGTCAACCCCCACGATTTCAATCAATTAGGTTACGTAATTAATTATTTTAGTTGAAAAATACAAAGTTTCTACCCTCATCCACTGGGCTCGAAACCCCAGGCCTCTTTTATGGAGTAGGCGTTCATTACTTTTATAATAGTTAAAGAGATTCGTAAAACATATAAAAAATTTTTTTGTTATTGTCAGCCTAGTTTTTAATCGCGTATTTACGCGTGCACCAGGAGAATAAACAAAACCTTATTCTCAGCGTTAAAAAAACGCGTGGAAAAGTTGAATTCGAAAGGACCGGCTGCATTTGTCGAGGATTTGTTGAATGTGGAAAGACAATAATAGAGACAATACTGAATTGATGGAAAGATGGAAGAAGTTGACTTTGAAAGAAAGAAGAATATGTTTGGTATATTTGCGAATTTCATGAGGCATGACCACAACCCACACGTTTAACTAATCATATACGTTAATTAATTATTTAGTTAAAAAAATACCAACTTCTACGGTCTCCACTTGCTCGAACCCGCCTCTATGGAGAGGCGAGGTCCATTACTTATAAGTTAAGAGATCGTAAAAATATATTTTTCGTTTATTGTCAAGCCATGTTTTTAATCGCGTAGCGCGTTGCAAACAGGATGATACAAATGATCTCAGCGTTAAAAAAAAAAAACGCGTGGAAGTTGATGTCGAAAGTGACGCTGCATTTTGTCGAGGATTTGTTTTGAATGTGGAAGACATAATAGAGAGACCAATACTGAATTGATGGAAGAGTGGAAGAAGTTTGAAAAGTTTGAGAGAAAGAAGGAATATGCTTGGTAGACCATTTGCGATCATGAGCATGACATCAACCCACCACGACGTTTTACTAATCCATTTAGGTACGTAATTAATTATTTAGTTGAAAAATACCAAGCTTGCTACACATTCCAACTGGGATCGAACCCAGGCCCTCTTTATGGAGAGGCGAAGGTCATTACTTATATAGTTAAGAGATCGTAAACACTATATTTTTCGTTATTTGTCAAGCCTAATTTTTTAATCGACGTAGACGGCGTTGCAACAGGATGATACAAACAAATGAACTCTCCAGCGTTTGAAAAAAAAACGCGGTGGGAAGTTGAATGTCGAAAGTTGACCGATGCATGTTTTTTGTCCGAGGATTTGTTTGAATGTTGGAAGACATAATAGAAGAGACAAGTACCTGAAATTAATTGGGAAGAGTGGCAAGAAGTTTTGAAAAGTTTGAGAAAAGAATGGAATAATTGCTTGGTAGGCCATTTGCGATCATGAGCATGACATACAACCCACCAACCCCCCGATTTACTAATCATTAGGTACGTAAGTTAATTTATTTAGTTGAAAACAAAAATACCAAGCTTCTACCTCAATCCACTGGGCTCGGAACCCATGGCCTCTTTATGGAGAGGTCGAGGTCATTGACTTATATAGTTAGAAGAATCGGAAACAAAATATATTTTTTCGTTATTGTCGAAGCCTAATGTTTTCTTTTTAATCAGGGACGTAGACGCGTTTGCAACAGTATGATAAACAAATGATCTCAGCGTTAAAAAAACGCGTGGAACGTTGATGTCGAAGTGACCGCTGCATTTTGGTCGAGGAGTTGTTGAATGTGGAAAGACATAATAGAAGAGAGCAATACTGAATTGATTGGAAGAGTGGAAGAAGTGTTTGAAAAGTTTGAGAAAGAAGGAATTTGGAGGCGACTGTGGCCGGGTAAAGAGCCATTAAGAGCCTAGATTATGGAACAACATAAGCAGCTGACACTACAATATCGCGGTGGAATGCAATTGAATTGCTGACCATTGTAAGTAAGGTACGTCTAGATGAGGAAAGGTTCTGAAGGACTTTGAATTGCCAAAGATGTGTGTAGGTGTTTGATTTGCTTCGGGTGATCCTTCTGTGAAACAGCTATTGCTTTGGAATTTTCCCGCATATGGGCTCATTCATGATAGAACAGCTATATTATGAGTGTTCTAAGGATTGTTACGTCGTATAATATATATATATATATATATATATTATATATATATATATATATATATATATATATATATATATATATATATATATATATATATATATATTTGCATAGAGGATGATCGTGGGAGACAGATCACTTGCAATAAAAGAAAACATTCTAGGAATTTTAACTGGGAGGAAATTCATCCTAAAACGCAGATTGACCTGAATATACTCTTTCAAGTCGTGCCAAAAGACGTTAAGTCATGATATATATATCACGTTATAATATAATATCTAATGTATATATTATAATATATATATAGTATATATATATAGATATATAGTATAATAATAATAGGTATATGTAGGTATATTATATATATATATATGGTATGTTAATATATATCTTGTTAGTATATATAAATATATATATATATTTATATGATATACGATATACATATATTATGTATATCTATATCTATATATATATTTATATATATATATATATATATATTATATATTTATATATATATATATATATATATATATATATATTATATATAATATATATATATATATAAATATATTATATAATGAGTATATATATGTATATAATATATATATGTATATATATATATATATATATATATATATACATATAGATATATATATATATATATATATATATATATATATAATATTAATTATGACTTAACGTCTTTTGAAAGAGTATATTCAGGTCAATTTGCGTTTTAGGATGAATTT
This sequence comes from Macrobrachium nipponense, assembly GCF_015104395.2. Classification (NCBI taxonomy): domain Eukaryota; kingdom Metazoa; phylum Arthropoda; class Malacostraca; order Decapoda; family Palaemonidae; genus Macrobrachium; species Macrobrachium nipponense. The sequence continues at coordinate 46,613,428 of NC_061107.1, read as the reverse complement.
TCCTCCCAGTAAAATTCCTAGAATGTTTTCTTTTATTGCAAGTACTCTGTCTCCCACGATCATCCTCTATGCAAATTTAACTAATCTACGAATCCTAATGACATGGAAGTATTTAAAGATATCATTTGATAAATAAGCTCTCTGATGTTTTGACTTTGCTTGATATATTTCTAGCTATATGACTTTTTTTAGCATCACATGTTATACCTTTTTTTTAAATTTAGTTCCAGTGCCCTTTCTTTCAAACCCGAATATTTCCCATCAGCTACTACGACGGGCAAACGAACTTTCCTAAATCCGATTATGAAGAGAATGAAAAAACAAAAATTCCATCGGAAGTTCTGTGATATTGGATTTTCTCTTATGCCGAAATTGTCCCACATAAAATGTATTTTTTGTTTTCGTTCTCCAAATCTCTCTCTCTCTCTTCCTTCTCTCTCTCTTCTCTCTCTCTCTCTCGTTTCTCTCTCTCTCTCTCTTCTTTCTCTCTCTCACACCACAACGACCACACATGACATACAGATTGCTTATTATCAGGAGATAACGGATTTCGAATGAATATTGTTAAGATTGTTAATGTTTCCGTTCACGATAGGTCTCACTAATTTCCGTCACGATAGGTCTCACTGATTTCCGCTAATCCCTTACTGAAGAATAACTAAGTCTCGAAGATATTTGATATTCGAACGATTTTCTACCGCTGCAGTAAATATCAGTTAAAGAATTTACACTTACTGTTAAGGTCTCTTCTATGAAAGATTATATTTATTTAGTCTGCTTGGTTTTGTTTTATTACGAAATAAGAAATAAATGCGATATTATCCATGCTTGCGATGCTACGAAACTGGGGTAGCTTATTTGATTTCATTTCATGGATGATATTTACCTCCTCCTAAATTACGGGAACACGAAAATACAGCGAATGGTAAATGAGGATAATAACGTCCCATGGAAGCGCACCTAACTGAGTCGTTCACATTTTCTCAAGGAATATCTGAAGCACCTCTAAGAAATCAGAGGATTAACAATTACCTAGAATAAGAATAAGAAAATATAGCTCTTTCCATTTCATGGAATACAGCAAAAGTATTTATAAAACAATGGACATATGTTGGCTCCTTCCTCAACGATACTACAGTATTTCAGAATGACTCTGATATTCCAAAAATAACTTCCTTTAGCGATATTGGGTCGTTCTGTTGGTGCCCAAAAACCACTTCCTATGGTCGTATGTTTAGAGCTTTATGCTTTGCCTCCTCATAAAGGAAAAGTCGTTGATTTAAAGCACCAATATCCACCAAATGAGCCCTGCCACAGGAGAGGAAGGGAGGGTGAGAGGGAGGGGAGGAGGGAGGAGGGAAGTAGGGAAGATGGCAATGAGAATTTTTTCGCAATAGAATAAGTCGATGCATAATTTTCATGACTGGCAACTTTATTAACAAAAACATATATTATGAATTTCTTATTTTCTTCAGGAAAGAAGAGCCTAGTTAAGATCAATTTTCTACAGAAAAGTTTTGTCATATGAATAAGTAACATGTCATTGCAAAGCATCGCGACGAAGATTCGTGTTGATGTTGACATCTAAAGAGGAATTAAAAAAGCAGAACTAGATCGCCTAATCATGTCTTGAATAGATCACGTGAACCATATAACAGGTAATCTCATGGCATTTGCACACTTATTATCGCCCACGTAATTATCAAAAGGACCAGACATATAAAGAAACCTTTCTTTATATGTCTCACTTCCAAGGATATTCGCCTGCTATGCTACCTTCAGGATATTTTGTCTCGTGTGTTTGCTAAGAGGAATCCTCACGAGACCAAAGACTGATAAAACGTACATTCTTTAAAAGTTCATTATGGATGCTCTACTGTTCCATGAGGTATTGGAATTATTGCAGCCAAGGTATGATATACCGAAAAGTGTAAACGTGAATTCCAACTATAAGTCAGTCTAAATGGTTTTCTCAGTTACTTTGGGAATTTATGACCACCGGCTATTTCAGTACATTCCTCTCGATGTTTCAAACCCCTTTGATAGTGACTTTCAAAATGATCGTTATCCGAATCCCTACTTATAGTTTTCCCATGTTTTTCTAATTTTGTTGAAGTCATGGCAGCAACATCTGCCTCTGATGTGGTGTTACTGGACTTCAAAGCCTTTGTTAATTCAACATACAATTCTCATCTCTTTCTAAGACCTTTTGAGACGTTCGTAGCTCTTCGCGTTTTATCGTCTGTGATGCTTTTAATTTAACACTATCTCATACTCTTCCTCCCGGGAGAACGATTAATGACAGTTAGTTGAAGGAGCGGTTGTTAGCTCTGATCATACTTTAGACGCATCTTATTATGCTCTTAGTTACGTGTTGTATTGTTTCATGTGTATTTATCTTAGTACCATATTTTAGTTTGAATTAGAAGGCTTTCATATTGATAGCTGTCTCGTCTCTTAACTCTGACTCTTTCAATAAATTCCTTTATCAATTCATCGAATGCTACGTGTTATAATATGAACATGTCTTTATCATTTAACTAAATAAAAATCTCAAATAAAAGCATAATATATAGTACTACAATAATTATAATTTCATTCCGAATATAATCTGTATGCAATAACGTATGTTACATTAGACTCACGGGTCAATATTGGTTGAGCATTTCATTAGCTATAGTATGTATACGAGTAATAATATATTTCTATTGTGCTTAAACTCTGTCTCACAAAATCCTAGTATTTCTACTATTTGAAATCTATTTTCTCTCATGATCATTATTTGTATCTATGAAAGGATGATAAACTTAACGCTAAATCGATATTGTATAGTCTGGCTACGTTTCGTAATACTGTGATGTTCATTGAGTATTGCCTTGTTTGTACAGCTATATACTTTCACTTGATACTATTGGGTAAACGCAGTTAGCCGTCCATAGAATAGCCCCTTTCGATGGTGGGCAACACTCCCGTTGTGACGTCCCATTTCCTAAGCCTCTCGATCTCCAACATAACTTAGACTTTAGAGAAAAAAGTAAGGAAAGTTTGTTCGGATGATAAAAGCCATAAGTTTCATAAATCTTCAGAGATATGGAGGTTTTACCATTCCAGATTTATGGGGCTAATCCCAAGAAAAAAGGGAAGAATATTAGGTGGGAACTTCAGTTAGAAAGTTCTGTTAATTCATAACCGCAGAGTTTTATCTTTATCTTTAGTTTCTTTGATTTTTAACTCGTGCACTCCTCTCTCTCTCTCTCTCTCTCTCTCTCTCTCTCTCTCTCTCTCTCTCTCTCTATAAATTTTACCTTTAATTGATAACCATACCTTATATAAATGGGCAAACGCGTCTGTTTGTTTGTTTTTCCAAGTGAACGTCTACACCTGTGAACCGATCGGTATGAAATTGGACACAGAGGTTAAGCTAACATGGGTTTCGAACATAGTTTAATTAGATCTCCTTAAAAGCATATATAACCCCTCCCTAAAAATTTATTACTTCTACCCTCCCACCTTGCCCCCTCCCCCAACCCCCCAGAACGTAAACTTCTTATTTTTGGACCGATTTGGTTCAAATTTGATAAACAGACCATTGGCGCTAATTAGATTACTTCAAAATAGTTATCAAGTCATTCAGGGCCCTGGAGGACCCCCCTTGAATATAACTTCCTTGCTTTGGGGCCAATTTTAGTCATGTTTTAAACATGTGTTACTGACACCAATTGCATTATTTATAAATTACTATAAGAACGTTTGGACCCTGGACGACCCCCTTTGCCCCCCTCCTCAATATAACTTTCTTATTATTTTGCCCATAATGTTTAAATTCGAAACATAGGTTAACAGTACCAAGAGAATTATTTGAAAATAGATGGGCACAGACTCTGATGGGGACATAGAAATAATTACACCTCACCGGTGCCGACAGGAATGTCACTGTTATATTTTACACGTTTTTGTTTAAATTTTGCATGTAGGATATTAGGACTAACGGCATTTACTATATAATAAGCATACTTTGTTATAGTTTGAAGTGACAGTTGGTGATACCAATTGCAGCTATTTATGAAAAGTAATAAGATCGTTTGGGGCTACGGGGTGAGCCCCCTTCTCACATCGATGTAACTTCCTTATCTTATATATTATATATATATAATATATATAATATATATATATATATATATATATATATATATATATATATATATATTATATATATATATATATATATATATATATATATATATATATATATATATATATATATATATATATATATACAGTGGAACCTCAGTTTTCGTACATAATCCGTTTCAGAACCTACCATGAAATCCGAAGCATACCAAAGCAATAGTTCCCATTATGAATAATATAAATATAATTAATGCATCCCAGACACCCAAAAATATTTATAAGAATTACATTTTATAAGAAATAAACAGTTTTACATACAGAAAACAATGAGAAATAAATATAAATGACTAATGAAATGAATAAATGAACATTTAACATTACTCTTACCTTTATGGAAAACACTTAGCGTATGGAAGACGGAGAGGAGGGGAGAGAGAGGAAAAGAGGTTATTGTCTAGAAGGACTTCAGGTATCAACCCCCTATCGTTTTGTATGGGCACTATCTGAAGTTATTTACCTTCTTCATTTTTTATTGGCACTAGGACCAACTTGACAGTTACCGGACCCCTCTCACACAACAAAACTGTCTAGAGACATTTGTCACTGGCGTTTCTTTAAAATTTACCTAAAGTTCAACACGGAATTGTCATTAAACATGTTGGAGACACAGATTACAACTTCTTTGTTAGGATGATAATTCTCCTCAAAATTTCTATATCATCCCACTTTGCAAACATATCCTTAATCCCTGAAGTAGGCACATTATGTATGACCATTCATTTCTGGATTTTTTAACCAGCCTCTGCTGGCCTTGGATTAATTAACAGCAGCGCTTGTTGTAGGAATTCTCTCATTGAGACAGGTATTATTTGTTTGTATGGTGTTTTTACGTTGCATGGAACCAGTGGTTATTCAGCAAAGGGACCAACGGCTTTACGTGACTTCCGAACCACGTCGAGAGTGAACTTCTATCACCAGAAATACATATCTCTCACTCCTCAATGGAATGGCCGAGAATCGAACCCGCGACCACCTAGGTGCGCAGTAAACACCAAACCAACCACACCACTGAGGCGTTGAGACAGGTATGCAGCTTCCTCCAACACTTTGCTACAAGTTTTTTCTTAAAGCAGAATGGGTCACGAAAGGATGGAAAGCTTTGTTCAGGCACTCGATACGGATCCTGGTCATGAGCTGGGCCCCAGATTGAGCATTTCTGAGTGTATGTAAACTGAGGAAACGTGTGATAACAGGCACAAAATTTTGGAGAAAAAAGTCTACGATACCTGAAACGCATGAATAGAAAAGCGAGGTTGGAGTATGTATATATATATATATATACTATATATATATATATATATATATATATATATATATATATAATATATATATATATATATATATATATATATATATACACATACACACACATATATATATATATATATATATATATATATATATATATTATATATATAATATATATATATATATATATATATATATATATATATATATATATATATATATATATATATATATAATATATAGATATATATTATATATATATATATATATATATATATTTATATATATACTTGTCATGTTGAACCTCTTCTTATAAGTCTGTATTATGCTCCAGGGATGTTAAGAAATTCTGAATAATCTTGCTTGTTTCCATACTCATTAGTATAATAGATATATGACATCGTCGCGACTCCGGGATCCTTTGACGTTTTCTTCAGCTCCTGAAGCATTCCTGGAGAACCTCCCTATGGACTATAACGCCTCTTAAAGGAGAGGGGAGGGGCTGGGTGGGGAGGTGAAGGACACACAAAGACACACAGCCCATACAAGCGAAGAAAAGGCAGCTATGGAAATTAATATGATATATATATATATATATATATATAGGATATATATATATATATATATATATATATATATATATATATAATATATACATATCTATATATATATAATATATATATATATATATATATGATTAATAGTTTACAACTGGCATTCCCACAAACCAAATAAAGTATTGTTTTTTTCACTTTTGTCTAAGCATATATAGAAAAATTTCAATGTAATGGATTTCAGCAGCGAAACCTAGGGGATAAAGAGTTTTCCGTCGCAATGAAAATGATAGCAGCTTTAGCTTTAGTACCGACTTGTGATGTCAAAAAATTATCTGAAACCCTGTGTGAATTTCTCCCCCCTGAGACATATCCGTTGCAAGACTACTTTGAAGACATGTACTTCGGTCGACCATGTCGAAGAGGAAGACAGCGGGAACCATTGTTTGGAATATAGTTGTGGAGTATGTACAACAGAACGGCATATGAACTTCCTAGAACAAATAATGCAGTGGAAGGATGGCACAGTAGTTGTTTTAGCGGATGTTGGTTGTTGCCAACCAAATATCTGGAAGTTTTTAACATATATTAAAAGAGAGCAAAGATTACAACAAATACATATGGTTCAAACTTTTGCATGTTTTGCTAGACAGAAATCTCGAAAAAAATATTTGGATGTTTCAGCCTGTATTCTTTCAGTCACTAGAAATTATGAAAACAGGGATGTGGTAGAATATTTGCGAAGTATTGCGTATGAATTGCATCTTAAACTTTTTTTTTTTACTTTTCGTTTTAACTTTTCTATTACAATTTCAACTTCAAGGTTTTTGTAGGTAAATATATTTGTATGATTCTAACTATTTTAAACTTTATTTTTTTTTTACTTTTTTATGACAATTTCAACCTTCTTTGAAGATTTTTTTATGTTCATATATCTGTATGATTTTAACTATTTTAAACTTTTTCTTCGATTTTACTTTTTCATGACATTATCAAGTTTCTTTTAAGATTCTTTTATACAAATAATTTCTTTCATATATATGTTTGCTTCTAACTTTTATCATAAGTTTTGAATAAACTATTTATAGAATTAGTTGTTCATCCTTTTTTCAACCTTTTTTATATATTCGATACGTTGGGGGTAGTTGTCGTAGGGGGTAGTTGTCCGGGGGGGGGGGGGGGGGGGGTAATTGTCCTCGGGGGGGGGGGGGGGGGGGGGGGGGGGGGGGGGGTAGGTTTGTTCATGTGGGGCAATTGTCCTGATACACAACCTTTAAGTTTAAGAGGTTTACAAAAGATTTTAAGTGCAAGTGCTCGGAAACAGGGACAAGACAAATGATTATATAGGGCAGTAACTAACCAGAAAAATGTTATAAAAAAACAAAGTGAACATTTTTACAAAACACATATTAATTATACAGACACAAAGAAAATATCATGAAGGTAACTAATTTGTAATTAAGTCAGTCATTTTATCTTTAAGGTCATTCTTAAACATTTTGCCTATATAAGGGTCCAAATAATACAGGGCAGAGTTAAGGTTAAAATTATAATTGGAAGTAAGATGTATAATTGCGGACTCTAAAAGATTTCGGGAAAAGAAACCTTTTGATCTAGTTATTACTGAACTGCCAGTCTAATTTATCCTATGACCTTCACTTAAATGAATGAATATTGCATTTAATGTTTGCCAAGTTTTGACAGATTACTTATGCTGTTAAATTCTTACTTCTAAATTCTTGCTAGATTGGCCGATATAAAAGGGGGCGGTTCAAGCATGGAATTTTGTATGTTGATGTTGCTTTCCTTAGGGCCATTTTGTTTTATTAGCATTCCTTTTAGTGTGTTATTATAGCAGGAAACAAGGTTGGCCTTCAAAGATTAAACATGTTATTTTCACTATCAGAAATTGTATGGGCTTTAATATAGCAAATATCTAATATATGTGAAGGATAACATAAATCTGTCCCTAT
>NC_061107.1:46600462-46602962 GCF_015104395.2 Macrobrachium nipponense | reverse complement strand
ATCTGAGGCGGCAACATGGAGAAAGTCAGCTTCATCCCAATCTTTAAGATGTGAACCACAAAACCATGCACGGTCTTCTCTCTGTTGTTGAGTGATATTGGGCTTGATGCTAACATAAAATGGTTGCTACCAGATTTTTTCAACTCACGATATACTGCACAATAACTTCTCATCTTTCCCTTTATTGTTTCTAGTTCAAGCGCCAATATACGTAAAGACTTTCTTGGTCTACCCACTGCCTCAGTTATGACGTCTTTCGACTTCTGAGAAAGGACTTCAGGACTTCCAAGATTCTCACTCTTTTTGCGATGACAGTCATATGGGTTTTGGTACCAGTTTCTTTTAACAAAGGATTCATCTCTTTTAATGTATTTAGCTATCCAGGAACGTGACTTGAAGGATGCACCAGCATCCCTGGCCTCTCTGGAGGTTATAGCCCGGATTCGGTCAATCTATCTGATTTCCTCCGAGTCGTTAGCCATGACTGTATCTAACTCTGTCACTCAGTCTGAAAATACAAGAAATGTAAAATGAAAAATAGCTTAATAGAAACTTAAGTTAATGTACTTGGAGATAGGCTATAGCAGAAAACTTCATAACTTTCCAATTGTATATATAGATTTATATATATATATATATATATATATATATATATATATATAATATATATATAATATATATATATATATATATAGAGAAACTTGTAGGAGGAAGTACATCTCAGGTGGTCCTTAAATACTTTTATTACAACGTTTCAAAACACAAAGGTTTTCATTTTCAAGCTGTATAGACATAAAACAATAAAATTATATTAAAAGCGCTAAATTACAATAAAAGGCATAATACATTATAAAAGACAAGATAAAAAAAAAAAATTAAAACTAGTTAGCAGAACCAACCATCAAGAGAAAGGAAGGACAGAAGTCAGAAGGAACAAACCAGAAATGACCGGCAACAGCTCACGTTAGGTAAGGAGTTGTCGAGGAAGACTGCTTGTTCGATTGAGGAACAAGCTGTTTCATAAACACGGACTCCAGAATTGTCAGTGGTTTGCCATTCGGTGCCCGTCCCAATATTTCAAAATCTTTTGTATTGTATATATTCAGCTTGCATTTATTAGCGTGTTGTCCTGATATTAGAAAAATTCTGGATTAGCAATTTGTTACCAGTTCTTATAGCTAACGCCCTTAGGGCAATCAATTCTGACCCTCAGTAACCTTGTGTGGGATTTCCCTTTAACCTCTGTGTGATCCCACGTTTAGGTCCCCAGGTTACATCTAGGGCAATTAAACTTGTACACACACGACATGAGGTATCAAAGGGTCAAGTTTTATCCTTGAATTTAAACAAACTACCTACTGAGTGGGTTTGTCGGGATGATATTAAATCTGATAGCTGGTATATAACTAAATATGTGATTTCTTAGTACATCATAGAAATTTTTGTCATCAACTAAAGGTACATTTGCATAAAATGGAAGCTTAGGCACAGTAGGTAAGGAGACTTTTGGGAATAAAAAACGTTATTAAGAAGTTTACGAACATACCCGTGAAAAAAGTGTAGTGGGAATAATAATTGTGGTAAAATATTGACGTAAAAAAGTTGATTTCTTCTTGTGAAAAAATTCCCAACTAGATATCAATGAGAAGGCACGATGAAGTAATGTGGATAAAGAATTTAATTTAAAACCATAAAAACAGTGACTATAAAAATTTGAAACCTAATCCTGTAAAAGTTCCCTTCCTGTAAACTTGTCTTTTATATGTATTATGCCTTTTCTTTTATTTTGTAAATTTAGCGCTTTAATATTAATTTTTTTATTGTTTTATGTCTTTACAGCTGAAAATGAAACCTTTGTGTTTTGAAACGTTGTAATAAAAGTATTTTAAGGACCACCTGAGATGTACTTCCTCCTACAAGTCTTCTATTTTTCGAGTTACTAGTAACCGCCATACTTCGGAACGACTATATATATATATAATATATATATATATATATATATATATATATATATATATATATATATATATATATATATATATATTATATATATATCACTAGTAACTCGGGCAATAGAAGTCTGTTGTAGGAGTGAGTACATCTCAGGTGGTCCTTAAAATACATTTATTGCAACGTTTCAAATCACAAAGGTTTCATTTTGAAGCTGTAAAGAGAGAAAACAATAAAATTAACGTTAGAAGCGCTAAAATACTAATACAAAACATAATACATTATAAATAAGAAGATAAAAACTGATTGTAGCAGAACTAACCATCAAGAGAGAAAGGAAGGACAGAAGCCAGAAGAAACAGACTAGAAATGACTGGCAACAGCTCACTTAAGGTAAAGAGTTGTCGAGGAAGAACGCGTGCTCAATTGAGGAACAACCTGTTTAATAAAAGTGTCAGTAGTTTGCCACTCGGTGCCCGTCCCAATACTTCAGAATCTTTGTATTGTACATTATGTTTGCATTATTTGGCGTGTTGTCTGATGTTAGAAA
>NC_061107.1:46562962-46595462 GCF_015104395.2 Macrobrachium nipponense | reverse complement strand
AACTGACGATAGGGATTATAAAAGGATTAGTGCCTAGAATCCGACACACCTGGAAGATAAGAAACCTTCCCAAACAAGCATAGACAAATGGGTGCAATTAAAGGTTTAAGACAATCATCTTAGATACAATCTCCAGACAATTAAAGGATTATAGGTGACAGCTATACGGAACCTGGTAGAACAAAACCATATTCACAAAAAATGACAGACATACATTACAATAAAAATTTTTTTAATAACTCTAAGGCAACTGATTTTTATTTAAGTCAGTAATATATATTTGAGGGTCATTCTTAAACATGTTTACAGATACAAGGGTCAACTAATAAAAAGGCCCACGACTAACATTGAAATTACATGAAAAGTAAGTTGTATTAAAAGCAGATTCTAAAAGATTTCGTGATAAGACATCTCTTGACCGTGCAATTACTGAACTGTCAATCCAATTAATTCGGTGGTTGTTTTCACTTAAATGAATAAATAATGCATTAGATTTTTGCCCAGTTTTTACAGAGTATTTATGCTGGCTTAGCCTTACTTCTAAGCCCTTGCTCGACTGTCCGAGTAGAATAGGGGACAATCCATACATGGAATTTTATATATTATGTTGTTGCTTTCTCTGGGGCCATTTTTTATTAACATTCTTTTAGTGTGTTATTATAGGAAGAAACAAGGTTCGACATTAAAAGCTTTTAACAATGGTTTAATGGTTTCAAATCCGTTAAAATAAGGCAAACTGAGAATGTTCTTAGAATTTTCTTTCTGTGTGTTTGTTTTCAGTATAAAACTTTTTTTGTTGGGCTTTATTATAACAAATGTCTAATATATGTGAAGGATAGCATAAATCTTTCCCTATTTTTCTTATGTATTCAATTTCTTGATCCAAATATTGTGGACTGACAATTCGTAATGCTCGTAAAAACATAGAGGAAAAAATTGATATTTTTTATAAAATTAAGATGGTGGCCTGAGAAGAAATGAACATAAGTTAAGTTGTTAGTCGGTTTCCTATAAATACTGAATTTACATTGAAATGGTTCTCTATGTATCAAAACGTCTAAGAAAGGGAGGCAATTGTCTTTTTCTAATTCTAGAGTAAACTTAATCGATGGTACCTGGTTATTTAAGTTAGAGAGTAAATCATTTACATCAATACCGACAGGAAGAACAGCTAAACAATCATCAACGTAACGATACCATTTACTTTACGGAATATGAATGATATTAGGTAAGTAACGTTTTCGAAGAATTCCATATACAGGTTTGAGAGCAATGGTGATAAAGGATTTCCCATTGCCATGCCAAAAATTTGTTGATAAAATTCACCATTGAATATAAACTTACAATCACAATGCACAAACTCGTGAGTGAAATAATGAATGGACTTATAGTAGAGGTAATTCATGCTGAGTTAGTTCATTGCTAAGATATTCTAAAATAGAGTCTATAGGGACTTTAGTAAAAAGAGAACATACGTCAAAACTAACGAATCTATCAGTAGGGCAAAGAGCAATTTTGTATAATTTATCAACTAAATCTAGAGAATTATATATATGAGAATCGGAGATGGTTCCAAGTAACGGGGACAAGATCTTAGTGATATATTTTCGAGAGTTTATATGAAATTGAACCAACAGTACTGATAATAGGGCGCATAGGGTTATTTTCTTTGTGCGTTTTTGACTAATCATATAAAGTAAGGTAGCGAAGGAGAATTGACTGACAATTTGCCTAGTAGTTCTGTTTTATCTTTAAGGATACTTTTCACTATGCTATTGAAGTTTTTTATGACTTGATCAAGAGGTTTTTTTTTTTTTTTTATTTTTTATATAAGTCACAATCATCATCCAGTAGGGCTTGCATACGTGATATGTAGTCAGCTTTATCTAAAAATTACTATACTATTTGACTTATCAGCTTTTGTGATGTGGATAGTATTGTCCTTTTTAAGATCGGTCAAACTTTTCTTATAGCGAGCAGGGACAAGTTACTTTCATGCTTAACATTGGCAGCTCCGTAAACAATACCTTTAATCATGTCGACATGATTTTGTGATCTTCCTCAAAATCATGTCGACATGATTAAAGGTATTGTTTACGGAGCTGCCAATGTTAAGCATGAAAGTAACTTCCCTGCTCGCTATAAGAAAAGTTTTGACCGATCTTAAAAAGGACAATACTATCCACATCACAAAAGCTGATAAGTCAATAGTATAGTAATTTTAGATAAAGCTGACTACATATCACGTATGCAAGCCCTACTGGATGATGATGTGACTTATAAAAAACTAAAAAAAAATCCTCTTGATCAAGTCATAAAAAACTTCAATAGCATAGTGAAAAGTATCCTTAAAGATAAAACCAGAACTACTAGGCAAATTGTCAGTCAATTCTCCTTCGTTACCTTACTTTTATGGATTAGTCAAACGCACAAAGAAAATAACCCTATGCGGCCTATTATCAGTACTGTTGGTTCAATTTCATATAAACTCTCGAAATATATCACTAAGATCTTGTCCCCGTTACTTGGAACCATCTCCGATTCTCATATATATAATTCTCTAGATTTAGTTGATAAATTTATACAAAATTGCTCTTTGCCCTACTGATAGATTCGTTAGTTTTGACGTATGTTCTCTTTTACTAAAGTCCCTATAGACTCTATTTTAGAATATCTTATGCAATGAACTAACTCAGCATGAATTACCTCTACCTATAAGTCACATTATTTCACTCACGAGTTTTGTGCATTTGTGATTGTAAGTTTATATTTCAATGGTGAATTTTATAACAACAAAATTTTTTGGCATGGCAATGGGAAATCCTTTATCACCATTGCTCTCAAACCTGTATATGGAATTCTTCGAAACGTTACTTACCTAATATCATTTCATATTCTGTAAAGTGGTATCGTTACGTTGATGATGTTAGCTGTTCTTCCGTCGGTATTGATGTAAATGATTTACTCTCTAACTTAAAAATAACAGGGGTACCATCGATTAAGTTGTACTCTAGAATTAAGAAAAAGACAATTGCCTCCCATTTCTTAGACGTTTTGATACATAGAGAACCATTTTCAATGTAAATTCAGTATTTATAGGAAACCGACTAAACAACTTAACTTATGTTCATTTCTTCTCAGGCCACCATCTTAATATAAAAAATATCAAAATTTTTTCCTCTATGTTTTTACGAAGCATTACGATTGTCAGTCCACAATATTTGGATCAAGAAATTGAAATTACTAAAAGAAAAAATAGGGAAAGGGAAAGATTATGCTATCCTTCACATATATTAGACATTTGTTATAATAAAAGCCCACAAAAAGTTTTATACTGAAAACAACACACAGAAAGAAAATTCTAAGAAACATTCTCAGTTTGCCTTTATTTTTTAACGGATTTGAAACCATTAAAACATTGTTAAAAGCTTTTCAAAGGTCAACCTGTTTCTTCCATAATAACACACTAAAAAGAATGTTAATAAAAAAATGGCCCAGAGAAAAGCAACAACATAATATATAAAACTCCATGTATGGATTGTCCCTCATTCTACCTCGGACAGTCGAGCAATAGGGCTTAGAAGTAAGGCTAAGCCAGCATAAATACTCTGTAAAAAACTGGGCAAAAATCTAATGCATTATTTATTCATTTAAGTGAAAACAACCACCGAATTAAGGGAATTGACAGTCAGTAATTGCACGGTCAAAGAGATGTCTTATCACGAAATCTTTTAGAATCTGCTTAATACAAACAAATACTTTTCATTGTAATTTCAATGTTAGTCGTGGCTTTTTCATTTAGACCCTTGTATCTGTAAAATGTTTAAGAATGACCTCAAATATATAATACTGACTTAAATAAAAATCAGTTGGCCTTTAGAGTATTAAAAATTTTTTTTATTGTAATGTATGTCTGTCATTTTTGTGAATATGGTTTTGTCTACCAGGGTTCCGTATAGCTGTCCACCCTATAATCCTTTAATTGTCTGGAGATTGTATCTAAGATGATTGTCTTAAACCCTTTAATTGCCACCCTTTGTTTATGCTTGTTTGGGAAAGGTTTCTTATCTTCAGGTGTGTGGATTCTAGGCACTAATCCTTTTATAATCCCTATCTGTCAGTTATACGAACCTTTCGTGATGTCTTTCCTCGTATTTTGTCAGTAGCTGCTTCAGTAAAGGGCTTGTCAGCCGAAAGATCTCGCAGACTCCTTCGTTTATTTTTCCTTCGTGGCATTTATCTTTATTTATGGATTATTTACGTTCCTAACTTTCGTGATCTGTTAATCCCATATATATATATATATATAGAATATATCAAATATATATATATAATAGATATATATATATATATATATATATAGATATATATAGTATATATATGTATATATAATATAAACTATATATATATATATATATATATATATATATAATATATATATATATATATATATATATATATATATATCGAGCTACAAAATGTCCTTTAATATCTAATTTGATCTACCTCGGATTAATATATTTTCATATATGTTTAACCGAGGGGGAATGATTAAGCGATAATAGAAGACGGCCGACAGGCGCGAAAGATAGATCTCTTTTCAATTCCAGGACTGGCAGTGAAGCCTAGACAACCCCGCCACTTATATAAAAGACTACATATCTATATACATATATATATATATATATATATATATATTATATATATATATATAATATATATATATATATATTATATATATATATATATATATATATATATATATATATTTATATATATATATAATATATATATATATATATATATATATATATATATGATATCAGATATATATATCATATTATATATATATATATATATACGAATAATATCACATCGAACGGTGATCCATTTATATATCAATTCAAGCTACAAATGTCCTTTAATATCTAAATTCACTTTACCTCCCAACCCAAATGATATATTTTCATATATGTACCGAAAGGGGAATTTTTTAATTGATAATAATTTCGTCCCCCCATGGGATCGAACCCACCGTCCAAGTGGACGGGGACGAAATATATATATATATATATATATATCTATATATATATATATTATATATATATATATATATATAATATATATATATATATATAAATATATATATATATATATATATATTATATATATATAATACATATATATTTATTTATATATATATATAATATATATATATATATATATATATAAATAATAATAAATACATATATATATATATATATATATATATATATATATATATATATATATATATATATATAGATATATATATATATATATATATATATATATATATATATATATATATGTAGATATGGAGCGCTTACACATTGCCGGGCCCTCCCGCCCGCCGACCGAAATTGGCGGAAGAACACCAAAACCAATATGGCGGCGATACCAAAACAATAATAAAGAAACTAGGAAACTAGTACCGAAAGTTAAAGCGAAACGGTAAAGTGGGACCCCATTGGGAATCCGGGGTTTTTGGGTGGGGGAATGCAGATACGAGTGTCGTTGACCACCGAAAACTTTATATAAACGGTAATGTGGGACCGTATTGGGAACCGGGTGTTTTTGGGTGGGGGGGACGCACAGACGGTGGTTGTGGAAGGGAAAAAACGTAAAATTTAACAGTAGGTTGACCCCTACTCTGCAAACCGCCTCTGCGGGCAATGCTAGCCTACTACCGACCCAAGTTGGGCCTGCAAACTTATTTTAAAATTGTTGACCCCTTACTCTGCAATCCCTCTGCGGACAATGCTAGCCTACTACCGAGCCAAATTGGGCCTGCAAACGCATTTTAAAATTGTTGACCCCTTACTCTGCAAACGCGATGTGGGTTATGCTAGCCTACTGCTTACCCAAATTTAGGGCTACGTACTTACATATTTTACTCTCCCAAGGGGAAACGATTTATGTGTGTTGTCAGTAAGGCCGTGGCGGAACGGCGCTTCGCGCCTTATCCGCAATTTTAAAGATTCTTGGCAGGCTCGACATGTTCTGGCAAGCGGTAATATTGCGCTGCGCGCGCTAATCACAGGGATTACAGTGGGCCGACCAACCTAACCGCATGGCTGGCCAGTCTAACCGCGGACAATCCACCACCTGCGAGCGACTGGCCAGTCTAACTGACCTAACTGCGTGGCTGGCCAGTCTAACCGCGGACAATCCACCATTTTAAAGTACCATTAAACTACCCTAGATACATTATTGCACTTACCTTACAATTGAAAATCTTCCATGTCAGAGTCGGAGAATTCTGGTTGGGCGATTCTGGGCCTTTTGACTGGGGGCAGGACGTCTAGCATAGGCATTACGGTTTGAACACCGCAATCTCGGGTTTGTTGAGGTTGAGGAGTACTGCGGGACAAAGGACGTATTTTCGTTGGCATTGACTCTGCTTTCTTTAATGGATACGTGCGTTTAATGAGTTCGAGGAATGTTTTGAATGGGCAACCACTGTTGTTAAAGTAACGTTTTTCAATGCAGTACATTGAGAAATAAGAAGGGTACAGTGTTCTCACCGTACCACTCCGCGGCAAAACGTTTCTTTTTAAAACCCGCCATGTAGATTCAATAGTGTTGGTGTGTATGTTTTTGTCGGTTGGATCGACAAAGTGTAAAGAGTGATTGATATTTAAGTGTTCTTTAAAGTGCTGACTTAGTGTAGTGTATGATTTCCAACAGTCTGAAATAATGATTGAATCTGGATGAATATTTTCAATGAGGATGGGAAGCAGGGTTTCTGCCAATTTGGAAAAACGTGTCCTTTGTTTCTCGGTCTATTCCACCTAAAACCCAACAACCATCAACACGCCGACCTTTGCTGAATTTGCGTTTGCCAAACTTTGACTCGTCAATTTCAACAATGTGGCTGGGTCCACCGATTTTGCGATTGTCCTGGACCAAAATGTCGATACAGACTTCCCGGCAGAAATTATACCAGTCCACCATGGTGTTCGGTGAACCGATATGGAGAGTCATTTTCATAAAGGCCTGTGGTAGCTCGTGGATCCAGCCATAAATTAATTGGAGGATTGTCCCGAAATCCAGGTGTGAGCGGGAGAAGAAAGAGCCGTTCCGTATCATTGTTCTCTTACGACACGTGCGGAAGCTGCAGCGCCACACGAAACTGTCTTCCTCTTTAACGAGGCTCATGGTTCCCACTTTACACTTGTCGCACGTTCCACTGAAATCGCCCAACAGTCCGCTTTTGTAAAGATATGTACGTAGTACATCGACATCTTGGCATAACGTATATAGCACACCAAAAGTAACTGGGCTTTCACTCAAAAGAGCAGCGAGGGACGGATTTGATGCTACGGGATGCGCCATGTTGACTGCTTTGAAAACTCGCGGGGTCGGCCCAGGTGATAAAGGCCATGCTGGGTTGCTGGGACTATTTAGGGCAGCGGTTGGATTTGGGTGTTGTGCGGCCCGGGAAATTGGTAATTGGCTCCCAAAACTGTAGGTAAATAATGACGGAATAGGCCTACAGTGTCACCCATGTGAATAAAGTGCGGTATTGTAACGGAATTCGCAGAATCAAAGGCAATGGTGGCTTGGTGAGGTTTTTAGAGGATACAGTTTTGAAAATTTGCGGCGCGGAGGAGCCGCCATGTTTGTTTGGATGGCGTGCGGCCCGGGAAATTGAAAATTGGTTCGCAAAACTATAGGTAAATAATTACGGAATACGCATACATCGGCACCTATGTTAATAAAAAGAGGTATCGTAATAGGAATGACATTAGCGTAAGCAATGGGGGCTGGGCGGGGTGTTATAGGAGGCATGTTGCCTTTTTTTAATGTTCGCGCCATGTTTCGAGGGTTCAGGTCGTGAGAGGTCGGGGTCGTAGGGACTAGTTACCGTGGCGGATGGATTTGGGTGGCGTGCGGCCCGGGAAACTGGCTTGGTAAACCATAAACTACCCGTAGAGATATATATATATATAAATATTTATATTCTATATATATATTATATATATATATATATATATATATATATATATATATATATATATATATATGTATATGACCTGATTTCGGTCATTTGTCGGCTCGGGATATAAAGGAAAACACAAGATAAATAAATATGCATGCATGCAATTTGGGACACCCGAAAATCACAGTCGAGGAAACGATTAACACAGGTGTATTCATAGCTACAGTTGGCCTTTACTTGTTATTATTTCGTTAACTATAATAGTGCACAACCGGACGATACACGCCTTTGTGGTGGCCCTGGGCCTGCAGGGTACTTTTCTTAACCCAGTCTATACAGTGCGCGCGAAAGTAATGAACTCATCTGGCCGATCGGCGGCCTGTTTCAAATACCCCCATCACATGGCATCGTTATGCCAGAAGCTGATTCGTTATTCTGGCTCCATAGGCACAAGAGCCAATCAGGAGAGGACATAGAGATCCTTGGCTCTCTTTTGAACTACCTAAGCTACGCCAACTACTTACGTTTTTGGTAGTTGTCTCCTGATGTTGCACATACAAACAGTATCACTTTTAACGATTTCAAGGGCCTTCAGAATACCACAGAGAGGCATATTCAAAACTGTATTGAATCGACTTATTTATATATATATATAATATAGTACTCTTAATATATATATATTATATATACATATTACTATATATTATAAACTATATTATACAAATTATAATATATATATATAACTAATATAAGATATATATAATACATATATATACGTATATATAACTCATATATAATATACATAAATTTTACATCTACATATAAATAAAACCTCAAAAAAATAATATAATATGATATTTACTATAAATATACCCTACTACTACCATAAATATAAAATAATAACTATACTATAACACCCCATATATATTCTCACAAATACCTTTATATAATATAAATATATATATTATAATTACATAACATACTTAATATATATATATATATAATATATTAATACTATAATTAATAATATATTATTCTTCATATAATGAAATAATTTTATATATATACTATATTATAAATGTATGTAACCTATGCTAATCCTATAATACTATCATTATAATAATATAAATATATGTATACTATTTAAAAATATATTATATATATTATATAATTATATAACCAAATATTATAACATAAATATTTATATAATCGAAAACAATAGCTATATTAAAATACTATATATATATATACATACATACATACATACAAATATTATATATTATATAAAGATATAATATATATATATATATATATTAATATTAACTTATATATATTATATATTAATATATATATTATATACTATATAAATATATATATATATATACATATATTATCATATAGAATATAATATATATATATAATAGTACTAGTAACATACATACATAACATAACAATACTCAAATAACTACTAAAACCATTAATATATTCAATAATAATAATATAAAAACTAATTATCTAACATAATATATATATAGATATAATATAATATTAGTACTATCTATATATTATATACATTATATATATATATAATATATATAAAATATATATCATAGATATATCACTATATAACATTAAATAGAAAATATAATACACACCTAACACTACTATACGAATAAAATATATATATATATATAAACATAATATATACAAAAACCTGCAATATACATATTAAGAAAAAACCCAATAATATTATATAAGTCAAATATATATATATAATAATATTATATAATCATATATATATATATATATACAATATATATAAATTATTAAAAATAACTAATATACAAACAATATATAATAGTATATATACAATAATAAACAATAAAACTATATAAATATATAAATAATATATATATATATTATACGATTATATAATTAAATTTAGATATAAATATATAAATTTTATAATATATATTATATATTCTATATAATATTATATATATTATATATATAATTAGTTACTTAATATATTAACTATAATTAAATACATACATATAAATATATATATTAAAATATACTATAATAAAAAAGCCACTAACCCAACCACTACTCACGCAAAAACAATATATATAATTAATAACCTAAAAACTAATAGAACAATATATCCATATACATATAAAGCTATATTCACATAGCTTAATACAATATACGATATAATTACAATAAGATACATATAGATATATATATATATATATATACACTATATATATAGTATCTAATGATATTATCCCTATACTAATATACTATATATATATATATATTACCCTACGCTAATATTATAAATGACAAAACCCTTATGACCCTTATATAATAATAAATATATATATATATATATATAATATATATAAATATATATATAGTATATATAGTATATATATATATATATATATATATGTTGTGGTGGGGGGTTTGTATGGTTTACATTATATAAATAATAATATTATATATTTATACCTTAAAATCAAAAAAATTTTATGGATTATACTATAATATATAATTATTATAAATAATATAATATATTTATTTATATGCTGTTGTTGTGTGTGTATGTACCTATACCCTTAAACCTACCAAATAATAAAACCCATATATATCCTATATAATATAAATACAAAATTAATATATCAATAATATTATATAATATATATATATATTATAATATATCATATATATATTAGTAGTGTGTGTGTGTAAGTATATATATATATATATATATATATATATTTACTATATATATATATATCTATATATTTATATATATATATATATATTAGAGTATATATATATATATATATATGATATATTATATCATAATTATAATATATAAATATATATATATATATATAATATATATATATATACGTAAATAGCCACATGAAAGGTGAAGAATCAAAGACCAGGTACCAAGCGCTTTCGTGTATTGCGTACACTTCTTCGGGGTAAAAAGTAAAATAAATAAATAGAAACATAAACAAGAAAATTTCACAGAACAAAGATCAAAGCCATAAACAAGCAAATTTTATCATTACAAATTGTCACTACCAAACAAGTAAGAATACTTTAAAAGTGCTTAAGAACTGAAACTGCAGTTAGTATAACAGGCTGTTGCTAAAAGGTAACATTGTATTTCCCTACAATTTTATCAACAAGGTAACTATCTAATTTAAAATGACCTGAACTCAGATTCATTAGTTGATCGTTAAAATGCTTAATAAATGCAGATTCAATTATGTTTCTTTTTACAATATGGTTACAAAATATTACTTCAGATGCATTTTCCAGTCCTATACTATGGTTAAAACCAATCATGTGTACAAATAAAGCACTCGTCGATTGACCTGTTCTAACTGCGTAACGGTGTTGTTTTAGACGGTAATCTAGTTCTTTACCAGTTTGACCAAGGTAGTTGTAATTACAGCCAGCACAAGGAATCGTGTAAATGCAGCCACTAGTTTGTTTTGGGGAATTACGCACAATTATATTTTGAAGTGTTCCTGAATTTTTATATACCACATTTATCTTGAAAGTTTTCAGTAATTTCTGAATAAAAGAAAGATTGACATTATATGGCAGTGTTAAGATATTTTCTCTCACAAAAGGCTCCCTATTGTTAGTGGAATAAAAAATATTTCTAGCTTTCTGCAAAGATTTGTCAATTAAAAACTTTAGGGTATTTTAACCTATTTCCTACGTCATAAATTTTACAATTCTCGGAGTCTAGGAATTCCGGACTGCAAATCCGTAGTGTCCTTAAAAACATGCTACAAAAAACTGAGAGTTTTACATTAACAGGGTGGTCTGAATAATAGTGGATATATGAACAGACATTGGTAGGTTTCCTGTAAACATCAAACACAAAGCTTCTATCCCTTCTATGAACCAAAACATCTAAAAACGGTAATGAACAATTATTTTCTTCTTCAACGGTGAATTTAATAGAAGGTACCAAATTATTTAACTTTTCTCAAAATATGTTCAAATTTTCGCTCAATGGCCAAACACAGAATATGTCATCAACATATCGAAACCAAAGAACCCCCTTAGGCAAAATACAGGTAATATTTTTACTTCAAAAAATTCCATTATACAGGTTACTTGTACCCCCGAAGAAGTGTACGCAATACACGAAAGCGCTTGGTACCTGGTCTTTGATTCTTCACCTTTCATGTGCTATTTACGTACATATTTCACGTGCTGTTTGGTGACCTTAGCGATATATATATATATATATATATATATATATATATATATAGATATATATATATATATATATATATATATATATCTATATATATATATAGATATATATATATATAGTATGTATCATATATAGTATATATATAGATCTGATATATATATATATATATATATATATATATATATATATATATATATATATATATATATATATATATATATATATATATATATATATATATATATATATATTATATATATATATATATATATATATATATATATATATATATATATATATATATATATATATATATATATATATATATATATATATAATATATATATATATATATATATAATATATATATGTATATATATATATATATATATATATATATATTATATATATATATATAGTATATATATATATATATATATATATATATATTGAGAGAGAGAGAGAGAGAGAGAGAGAGAGAGAGAGAGAGAGAGAGAGAGAGAATCAGGCAGTGAAAGCGTCAAGATATCAGAGGAACCAATGTCAAGATTTATTATGTTTTGGAAAGGCAGATGAAAAGCATAGCGCATAATTCAGAAGACTGCTAATATTAGGCTGTATTGATAAAAGTGGTAATGGGAGATATTTTTGCGCAGGAAGTTCATCTTACATTCAGCAATCTGTAAATGAATAAAGTATTCATTGTTGACTTGTTCCTCTGATTAGGAAAAACAGCCACAGCGTAAAATAATTATTTACCTAGTGATTCTATGATATGTTTCTCTTTGACAAAGTTTTTTTCTTTCCAAATAAGAAATGAAAACCTATTACCTTTTTTATATAAAACATATATTAAACATTTTTCTTTATACAACGTCTTTACCGAAGAATCAAAACTTTTGTGTTAACAAATTTACGATAGACAAAACCCGATAAGAAGACATAATAGAATTATCCAGAAGCCGAAAGGAATTATTGTAAGCCTAAGCCTCGGAGCCGTTTGACGCAGGTATCGATTAAAACCGTCTGACAAGATCTTGGTTGAACTCTTTATATTACAAGAAAACCTGAAATTCTTCAGTATTTTATGGGGTCTAATGGGCGAATAAAAGTACATTGAATGAAGTTAGAAGCATTTATAATCTAAACCGTTCGCTGTCGCATGCATCAGAACATGGAAGCATATTCCTGAGACTAATTATTTTTTCAATTTTACTCTGTGTGATTTGTTCTTTTTGTAAGATGGACAATTAAATAGACATTATTTAGGCTTTCATAACTATTTTGGTTGTATCTCTAAATTACAAAATTGTCGATATGCAGTTGAAATCGGTTAAAACTCTCCTTCACTATTGTAAGTCAATTTTTCTCGTCATTATTATTATAATTATCCTTGTTTTAATCACACTTTCTTCATCATATATTCCTAAACTTGTCAAGAAGGCATTTCATGGCCCTCGATTATCCGACACCTATTGAAACAAACTGTCGAAAATCGCCAAAAATGCGGTTACAGACCCATATAAATATAACAATTCCCAACAAAATGATATTATTTCACATAATTTTCAGTACCTAATCGCATATCGCCCGGGGTATCTCATCCAAACTGGTAAATTACTAACATGTGAAAATTCAGTGACGTTCCCATCTGCTCTCGCACTGACATGAGTGTCACAGGTTTATCTGAAAAATTCTTTAATGAATTCACGAAGTTATAAATGTTTAAAAGGGCTTCAATTCTGCTACACTAGTATAAATAACTAGCAACTTTTTCGTTCTGTCAGCATTTTTTTATTCTTATGACGCTAATATTTTATTTTTTTACTTATCAAATGGAACGAAACTTAGGAAACGCTACTTTTTCTATACTGAATACTATGGTGAACTTTTTTTTTTTTTATAGAAATGTTGTATTGCTATTCAGTTTAAATTATGATAGAAACGCCATGAATTCGTGATAAGGTAAGTAGAAAAAATCATTTAGGTTAAATAGCACAAAAGGTTTATTTATTTAATCAATTAGAAGTTAAGGATTTTTCAAACGTCATTCATATTTTTCGAATAGAAATTCGTAGTCAAATGAAAAATATATTAGTGAAAAAAGCATATTTTTCATTTCCAAAGCGATATTACAGTCTAGCATATATTCATTGTTTAACAGCTGTTACCTGCAGAAAGATTCATTTCTTGTTATGATATATTCAGCGATCTTACTAACGGAACTACGAATTACATTTTATGCTTTTGGTTATCGTGCTACAACAAGAGATTTCCTTGTCCATTCTGGAACCAATTAATAATTGTTCAGTACATAAAAACTTCCTCCTCTAAAATTCCCATAGATATTGTAAACGTAGTCTCTACTCTAGAACGGCTTTATCATAAAAAAGTCAGTAACTCTAGAATTAATGAAATGAGCTGTTTCCTCAATTCTTCATGAAGAATGAAAAACAAGCGAAATATTACAAGAAAAGTCTGAGTATTTGCAGTGCTAAATATAGGTATTCTGGTGGTGAATATAAAGCACTTTCCTTGTATTAGAAGACATTGATAAAAAAGGTTTCGGACTTGAAACGTACAATTATATATACGAAGTTGATAGATGTAGCATCTGGTCCGCTGGTATGTGATAAGTGTCGTGGCATGCCACTCAGATGTCGCCGGTTCGCGTCTCCCCACCGGCGATAAAAAATGGCGGACTCTGTATCATGATCAATTACTGCTGCAGTGTGGGGTCTGCGGTGGCAGGTTAAAACCAACATTCTTTGGAAGCTGGAATTTCAAATCAATGGCCCCTGTGTGCTTGTTCCATGTGAATAGGTTTCATGTACTGAAATAATAATCATAATAATTAATTGCCATCATCATCAAGTTCCTCGTTGGACTAGTGGATTTCGTGCTCGGCTACTAATCCGGTGGTCCGAAGTTCGATTCTCGGCTCGGCCAACGCTGAACCAGAGGAATTTATTTCTGGTGATAGAAATTCATTTCTCGATATAATGTGGTTCGGATCCCACAATAAGCTGTAGGTCCCCTTGCTAGGTAACCAATTGGTTTCTAGCCACGTATAAATATCTCATCCTTCGGCCCAGCACTAGGAGAGTTGTTAATCAGTCCAGTGGTCTGGTAAAACTAAAATATACATAACTTGCCATCATCACATAACAAATTTGCCTTTAACTTAGCTTCCTCAGTTAAAGGTAGTCAAAGGAATCACTCTAGCAGTTAACTGGGTAGGTGAGACAGTTTGATTCATATTAATATCGTCTGTCAACTCAACGGTGAAATTACCGAGTTTGTTGCATAACTCTTGAAATTTGGAAGCCACAGGTTTGGAAAAGGTGTTTTCCTGCTGGTCTTCTTAATCTGTAGTGGTGATAGAATGCAAATGTCAATAATAATAATAATAATAATAATTAATAATAATAATAATAATAATAATAATAATAATCATAATAATAATAATAATAAACATCGCTAGGGATAATTCCACAATAGGTTACTCACTTTTCCTGTTTGTTTTTGATATTCATTTGTGGCTCAACAGACATAATTCTAGCTGTCATCATTACCCTTGTTGTCTTGTTATTGACATTATCCAAATCTATATGATAAAGAAGCATTAATACCCTTTCATTACAGACTGACCTTGTACTATAATTTTTCATAAAAGGCCTAACAGATGTCATTCTGAAATGTTACATATTTTATTAAATGGGAATTACGGTCTTGATACCCTATATGACACAGATAAATGTAACAATTAATTATCGTCCTGGAAATGCTTCCAGCTATAATACATATCCTGTTTTTATTTCTTATTGTAGGTAGTCATTTTTGAGACAGTCGATCAAAAGTCAAATATCGTTCACATAAATTTACTTACTCATTACTCTGTCAGAAAGCTATCAGTCAATAAAGATATTATAAAGTATTATTGGTTTTTATATAATACTGTTGAGGAAGTATCGTCCAAAACGCAAAGTAGGTTATTTGAACCAAAGTAATTTTACCGGACGCCTCTCGGACTGCTATAATTTAATTCTCTCCCTTTCTCTCTCTCTCTCTCTTTCTCTCTCTCTCTCTCTCTCTCACTCTCTCTCTCTCTCTCATTCTCTTTCTCTCTCTCTCTCTCTCTCAAAGCCATTATGTACACTGACCAATATGCCGACGAGAGACTTTGAAACAACGGAACAGGAAGGGAGAATGGAGGGAAGATGGCGAAAACACATATGGAAAGGTAGGCCAGGCTTCATTCAACTGTAGTCAAGCTTTACTAAGATCCGACGACACAGTTGGCAACATAAGAGAAAGGTACATGAAAAGGTCACTGTTATTCACCCATTTCTTGAACGAAAGTCCTAAGCAGAACGTAGAACGAATAAAGATTAAAATTATTTCCGTTTTGCTTAGTCACACTGAATAGGAAACTCGACCTTCAAACAAATGCTGCAGTTTCCGTAGGTTTCACTTTGATCTCTACTTAATATATGACACCAAGGAACAATGGTATTTACTAAAATTGTCACTTTACATCCACGACCGTACAGTGTTCCAGTTACACAGAACATCAGTCTAAATCTGCCCTCGCGTAGGAGCTATCTTTAGTCTCACTGGACCCCTGCAGACGCATCATCATCACTCTATTGGTCAATAGGATGATTCGTAAAAGAACCGGGGTTGTCTCATACAGACAATTGAAATCGACATTTTACACGGGGATTCGGGTGGTCAGTTTCCTTATACCAATATACACGGTATTTTGCAGAGGTATATTTGTTGACTGAAGCCCAGATTGCAGGTTAACATTAGACTCCATTTGTTTGATAAGAAAATAGTTTTTGAATGTGAAGTAACCGTAATTTCAGACAATGCCTCTAATTCACTGGTCCATTTCTTTGGCTCTGTTTGTCTTTATTCGAACACGCAGGCCACACGCAGTGCCTTGTCAGTTACATCACGGGAGCACTCATCCGGCTGGTTTTTCCCTTGATAGTAAAAATACCTTTGAAGTGACAAAGATAATATATATATATAATATATATATATATATATATACTATATATATATATATACAATCCACAATGAAGTAAAATCCTCTTGTAGTTTTAAAATATATATCTCTTGTACAGGATTAAAGCTTTCGACCATCAACTGTGGTCTTGTTCACTAAAATGTGATATGTCACCTCAAGGAACTAACAAGTAAGAGCACAAACATTTGAAAAAAACAACGGTTAGGTAACAAGCTAGTTCATATTATGAATGATCAGGCGGTTGAGCCCTCGTTCTTTCCAGAATTCGTCTTGATCTTCGTGGGGGAATGTTTCTATTGTCAACTGCTTGTTCTCTGCTGGTTAGGTGGTTAGTTGGAGAAATGGCCTGAGTGGAGTAAACAGGAGAGGAAGCAGCATCGTTATTGGCACATATATTTCTAAAGTTTGAAATTTTCCCTTTCCTCACTATTCTTCACAAATAGCTATATTTTCTGTAATGCCAGTATTTCCTGCAAAGGTCTCGTTTAATGAAATTAACGCCCCTTCTACTACTCGTCTTAAAGTCCTGTCGTTACATGAAAAAACAACCTTAGTACCTTTAAAATTTATTGCGTGGTTTTTCTCCCATGTATGTTGCGCAATTGCACTGTATGAACTTCCCCTTCTGCAAGCAGCAACGCGTTCTTCCCTTCTCTTATCAATGGAACGTCCGCTTTCTCCCACGTAACATTCATTGCAATCACTACAAGGTATTACATATACTCCTACATTCTCTCTATTACCCGGGTTATTTTTAATGAGTTTTTTCTTGATTGTACTGTTGTATTGAAAAACTATGTTGAAGCCGTTCTTTTTTCCTTTAAGCTGCCTAGAAAATTTATTAAGTTCTCCATTATAAGGATGAGCAAGAGATGCCTTAAAATCAGCCTTTTCAGTTATATCATGAGGGGCGTAAAACATCGATCTAGCTTTAGATAGAGACTGTAGTATAAAAGACTTTGGGTAACACAGTTTAGTAAAACTATCTACCAAGAAATTTATTTCTAAGTCAACTATGTACCTTGCTTACTTAATTAAGTAATATTGGCTTTATAATCACAAACATTTATAAGAGAAGGGAAGAACACGTTGCTGCTTTCAGAAAGGGGAAGTTCATACAGTGCAATTGCGCAACATACATGGGAGAAAAACCACGCAATAAATTTTAAAGGTACTAAGGTTGTTTTTGCATGTAACGACAGGACTTTGAGACGAGTAGTAGAAGGGGCGTTAATTTCATTAAACGAGACCTTTGCAGGAAATACTGGCATTACAGAAAATACAGCTACTTGTGAAGAGATAATATAGGAAAGGGAAAATTTCAAACTTTAGAAATATATGTGCCAATAACGATGCTGCTTCCTCTCCTGTTTACTCCACTCAGGCCATTTCTCCAACTAACCACCTAACCAGCAGAGAACAAGCAGTTGACAATAGAAACATTCCCCCACGAAGATCAAGACGAATTCTGGAAAGAACGAGGGCTCAACCGCCTGATCATTCATAATATGAACTAGCTTGTTACCTAACCGTTGTTTTTTTCAAATGTTTGTGCTCTTACTTGTTAGTTCCTTGAGGTGACATATCACATTTTAGTGAACAAGACCACAGTTGATGGTCGAAAGCTTTAATCCTGTACAAGATAAATATTTTAAACTACAAGGGGATTTTTCTTCATTGTGGATTGTATCCCCATTTACTTAGAGGTACGGCATAGTACCTGGCTTCTGCATATATATATATATATATATATATATATATATATATATATATATATATATATATATATATATATATAATATATAATATATATACATACATACACACACACACATATATATATATATATATAAAAAATATATATATATATAATATATATATATATAATATATATAGATATATTAATAATAATAATAAGCAGCAGATAACTATGACCACGCTAATATTTATATATAAACAAACTTATAATTACATAAATATTCATGCAACAGAGTTAACTGTACAGACTCTTTACAAACATTCATTTGCATACAATACAGACATGTGTAGCACTCGTAAACCTTCCTAGCGCACTCGACCGCGGTTTTTTTTGTTTTAACGCTATAAGTTCTGTATATCGAGTCAAAGCGTCTATAATACTAGGAGGTGCTTTATTTCCTCGTCTGACTCGTAAAATCCTGTTAATAAATCTAAATGTACTCTTTCAAAGGGTTGATTTGGCACGGGGTAAGCCCCTAGGCTGACAGGTGTCTTCGTGTGCCCTTTGTATTCTTGACAAGTGCGACAATTTGCTATGTGCTTTTTTATATCTGTAAGCATCGTATGCCAATAAAATAAGGATTTGGCTTTCGTGACATCAAGGTATAACCCGGGTGTCCATGCAGTGGATTTTCATGCAACCACTTAAGACAGTGGGTATGAGTGAGATAGGCACCACCACCTGGTTGTTATTCAACTGCGGTGTGTTGCGGGTTTTCCTCGTCACGGATCTACACACGGATATTGTCCTAGATATAATTCTGCTGCTTATACTTTAGTATCTTTTTCCTTCGGATTTCCGTTTAACGCAATGATGATTTTTTCTATTTGCGGATCTTTTCTTTGTTCCGTCTGTAATAGTTCAGCACTCCAGCCCAGATCTTCCTGTTCAGAATATAGTTTTAACAATGGGGCGTGGAGGTTGAGATATCTATTAATTCAGCTAATGGCTCGGTACAAGATGAAGAGGGGTTGCGTGATAATGCGTCAGCAATGATATTTGCTTTCCCAGGTAAATACCCGATCTCGCGCCAAAGTCCTGAATGATCATGTGCCCACCGAGGTTCGCTTGGGGCTGTGACTAAAGCCTTTAAAGAAAGTCGTTTAGGGGCTTATGATCAGTGGAGAACCTTGACGGATAACCGTATATTATGAATTTAAAGTGCACGAGTGAATTACAATAGTGAGCCCACCCTTCCTTGTCTTTACTGCATATTTACTTTCGGAAGGTCTAGTTTATGTGAATAAAAAGCTATAGAAAAACTGTCATCATATTGTTGAAGCAATACCCCACCTACTCCTAGGTCTGAGGCGTCTGTTGCTATTAAAAATTCCTTACCGAAGTCAGGAAATTTCAAGATAGGAGAACTACACAGTTCATCTTTCATTTATCGAACGCCTGTTGATGACTTTCAGACCATACGAAATCTAACGCCCTTTTTGATTTTTTATAGAGCGTTAGGGGAGCGGCTATGATTGAGTAGTTGCGGATGAAGGGCGATAGTAACCGCCTGCATCTAAAAATTGCTGTATTCCTTGACGTTATAGGTATCGGAAAGTTACGGATAGCCGACACCTTATCGTGGACGACTTTAAGACCTTCACTAGAAAACCGTGAAACTAGATAGACTAGTTCTGTTTTTAAAAAATTCACACTTACTTATCTTTTCTTTACCCTTAAATTATGCTGCCTTAATCTTGTACACTAACTCCAATTTACGTAAATGCTCTTCTAATGTGTTTGGAAAAGATTACTAAGTCATCCATGTAGCATGTAGGATATCTCCCAACAAGTCTCCAAACACGACGTTTATCATACGAGTAAAAGTTATAGGAGCACAAACGTAAACCAAAAGGCATACGCAAAAAATTCATAATGTCCCTGGCTGTGCTGAAGGCAGTGTAATGGGATACTTCTTGTTCCATCGAATCTGAGAAAGATCCTTTTAGTAAGTCTAGGCTTGTGAAATATTTATTCTGGCCTAGTAAAGATAGGATATCATCGGTACATGGTACTGGAGGGAATCTGTCAGGGATTGTTTCTTCGTTTAAACGACGAAAATCTACGCATATCCGCCAAGTTCGATCTTTTTTCGTACTACTATTAACGGAAAATTATAAGGGCTGTTGATTCCTAATGACTCCTTCCTTTAACATTTACCTACTTCCTCTGTCTCATTTCTTTGAATTTCATAGGAAGTCGGTACGGAAGGTACATAGATTACTTTCTGTTGTCCTTGAGCCTGATTGATGCTCGATGACAATCCGTTTTTTCCTAAGGTTCCATCCGTATGGAAAAAACATCAGATTTTAGTTACAGATTCAAAATTTCTGCTGTTTCCAATTTCTTCTTCTTGAATGTCCTTATTGATTTTGTTCTTTTATAGATTTCAACAGGGGTTCATCCGCGACTGATTGAGCGTGATTTATCTCAGACTACGTAAGAATGCATGTTTATAAACTTCGGGCATCCAAGATATGTTGATTTTTGTGGATTACTAAAGTGGTATTCAAATGATTACAGACTTCGATGTTACATTGTTGTTTTGTGAGCCGACTGTATAAACGGCTTTGTGTGACGATAATCCGTGTTTGTTTTCAGAGTTTCGGAAAGGATAATGTTTCAGATCCTGGCAAGGTTTTCTCTTTACACGCACTAATATATTTGAGTTACGTTAGCTCGAGAGTTTGCGTGCAAGCTGATATACGGTGAGCGAGAGTTCTGTTTGGTTTGCCTGTATTATTTCTTGGTTCATGAGACAGTGATTGGTTCCGTTAATGTAAGTGACAACTCTGCCCTGTCTCTTTATTATCTAAAACTGATTTTAGGGTATTAGAAGACCTATAAATTTCCCTTTGATATACACGCCGTGTTTTGCAGGTGCTAAGATAATATTTTAGTGCCCATAGACGGGTATCCGATAAATTTACTGCGGGATACATATAATGTTTTGTACAACGACAAAGTATCAGCAAACGTGCGCTTACGACCTTGTACTGTACATGAGTTACGCCCACAACATTTAATTCATTATTCCCAAATGCCTGAGAGCCTTTTATTGCGGACTTTTCTATAGGGAAATTTGAAAAGAGTAAATGATGAGTCCTTAAAATCCATTATATTACGTGGACTACCGAATCAAAGAACAAGTGAAATGACTTATGGTCCAAAAATTTACTGCATGTAAGGTTGGTCGCAACTCGTTTTTGACTAATAATTGCATGAATTTGTTGCAAATCTACGGAACCTGCACAGAATTTTTTTTGATCGGCCGTGTGTTTCATAGGAAAATCAATTGTCTCACAATGATCGATAAATGATTAAACTGATTATTTGATACAAAAGATGTTGATATTGATGACCCAACATCGCCCGTCTCCCCCCTTGGAGTGAACTACGTGGTATTTGTTTTGTTTATCACACCCTGAAAAATTCGCTTGCCCTTGCGAGTTCGGCTAGACGGCCCAGGAAACAGAGGTACCTGAAGCACGATTGTTTGTTTCTGCTGTTGTGCAGAATTTCCGTTTGGTTGTTTCTTCTTATAGTACTGAGGACCCTTTCTTTTATTTGCCACTGCAACTGGGTTGCGTGTTTGTAGCATTTTGCTGTTGATTCCTCGAGTAGCAACGGCTATATGAATGAGTTGAACTATTGTGTATTTGAAACAAAAACGCGTCCGACAGTCTGAAAATCATGTGACCTGTCGTTACAGTTATAACACATCCCTGCAACTTGATTATTATTATGTACCACATTTACTTGTTGTGGCTTGTTTCTCATTTTTGCAAAAACTTGAATGAGCGAAGGATCTAGGTCGGTACTTAGACATGTGTTTTTTTGATTGTTTATACACATCTATTCCGTACTGTCGGGCTGCAATTTTTTATCAAAACACCTTACTAACGCTTCAGGCAACATTGCAGTGATAGACGTAAGGTAGATCAAAACGGATAAACTTTCACTTTGATTTAGCACCCGCAAACCCACCCGGAGTTACTTAAACTATCCTGATATTCATTTAGCGGTCGGCAATTAGCGCCGCCCGCTCGACAACATTGAGCTGAGTCATGGAGGCTGGTTAAGGATATTTCTCATGCCATAACTACATCTAAAGCCTCTTCCACCCCCCATACACGGCAC
Organism: Macrobrachium nipponense; assembly: GCF_015104395.2. Taxonomy (NCBI): domain Eukaryota; kingdom Metazoa; phylum Arthropoda; class Malacostraca; order Decapoda; family Palaemonidae; genus Macrobrachium; species Macrobrachium nipponense. The sequence goes on along the minus strand of NC_061107.1, from coordinate 46,572,283 downwards.
GTAATCTAATTTTGAACTCGTCCCATGTAACGCTTCTTTGGAAAGAACCCCCCTTAGATAGCACTTTGCGTCGCCTTTCGCAAAGTCAAACGAGCTCTTGGCCTCCTGTAATTGTACTGCTGGTCTGTGAATTGCTTTTTGCATTTAAATGAGCGTCTACAGATGAGACCATGACGCAACATTTTTGAGGCAGGAACCCCCATGACCCGACCTTGAAAAGGGACAATCGCTGACCTCGCGCTAAAAACGAGAGGTCCCACCACGTTGGGGTTGCCAGCCGGAGTAGTTGCCATTTCGGCTTTCACTTTTTTCTTATCACTTCTATTCCTTGCAATCCTATCAAAAATACTATAAGAGTACACTCGACACTACGTAAACGCATAAGCAATGTACTGTATAAGTGTGTTATAATAATAGGAAAATCCCCAAAGATACAAAAAATAAAACAGATAATATGATCAAATATTATACGGAGAATTCCTGCAAGAAACGGTTAATGACAACGAGAAAAGAAAAAAAATTAATCTGCGGGCGAGAACCTCGTTAGTTTGAGATTGGTCTGTAATGAAGGAAGGATTAATATGGCGAACAACTCACCCCCAGAATACTGGACGATCGACTCTTGATGAACAACACTTCACTGAGAAAAGACCTGAATAGATAAAAAATGGTACTTAGCTCCAGATTATATTGCGAAGGATTGTTTGACATGGGAGACGTCTCAGTTCCTGTCCACGTCTCGCGTCGGAAGTCGTGATGACGTCACGCTTCTCTCGGTGCACGATGCCGGGGAAGTCCAAGATTTTGGATGACGTCACAGCCTCCGTCCTTGCTAGATCGGGTGATGTTCCCTGTGTTTGTTTTCTTCTTTCCGTTGATTGTTCGATGCGGGGCTCGTCCGGTGTCCAGATTCTCGAAGATAAGTGACAACAGTTTTGCTCAACGTCAGTGTTAAATGCTTGTATTCCTCTCGATGAAGGACATAGTTGCGTCTTCATAAACTGTTGCGTTGATTGAAGATCCCGTTACCTCGTTTAGTTGATGTTGAAGGTGGAAGTTAGTTCTTGTAGACTTCGGTCGGCTGATATGGGTCTTGTTTAATTATGTTCTTCGTTATAACGCTGCCACCACTTCTAATGTCTTATCGCTTGGCGATAGACTTTTTTTGTTCTTTTTCCTTACGACTGTCATTCGTTAAGTAATTTTTGTTCCTCTCATCTCCCTGGATACTTAGTAGAGAGGTTCTTCCTTGACTAGAGGAGATGATTCAAACAAACAGGCAAGTTGACAAGATAACAACTTTATTCTGTAACTCATACTAGGAGATGCAGCTCGGGTCGGACGACCGATATGTTTGATCGTTGGCGTGGAACTGCCATTCTAAAGCATCGCGTCGATAGCGGAACATTAGCTATCTCAGCAATTCAATCATAAAAAACTACATACGTAGTCCCGCCCCGCTCGGAAGTTACAAGTTTCCGGCGTAGGTTAACAGGGTCACCGCTTCCCATGGAAGTTGTTGTGCAAAGTTATCATAACATAAAAATGTTGACAAAGCTTTGGAGCTAGATCAGGCTACTGCAGACAGCGCATAGCGTAATCTAGGTCTGCTTTGGGTCCCCCCCCCCACGTAGAACCCTCCTAATGCCATGACCACCAGGTCATTGGTTTATATTTAACGATCTTGTAATTATATATATATGTAATTATTACACATGTACTTCTCCCCCCCGCCACCCCAAAAAAGATACACCTCACTTTGCATAGCAATGTCAGCAACCCACACCACACCAGCACGCGCTGCGCCGTCATCATACCCACTTGTATACATATACCAACGTTGCAAGGGCCAAGTTCTTGGTTACAGCAGTCTCACGCTTACATGTACTATTGTTGCGGAATCGGAAGGCTGTATATTATAATAATATATAGGTAATATATATATATATATATATATATATATATATATATTATATATATATATATATATATACATACACACACTCACATATATATTTTATATATATATATATATATATATATATATATATATATATAATATATATATATATATATATATATATATTTATATATATATATATATATATGTGTGTGTGTGTGTGTGTGTGTGTGTGTGTGTGTGTGCGTGTGTGGATATATACGCATTAAGCTACAAATGTCTTTTAGTATCCATTCGCTCTACATCATTAATTATATTATTTCCATATATGTTGACCGAAGAGGGAATCTTTTTAACTTGCTAATAATTTCGTCTCGTGGATTCAACAGTTTTTCACAGAGGAGAAATCAAGAATTCAGTGAGGTTACCAACTCGGCAAACAGGTGAGTCGGTAACACCACTAAATTCCTGATTTCTCTCTGTGCGCTGGTTCGTCCTCTCGTGGATATGAACCAGCGCATAGAGGAGATTCAGGACTTCAGTGACGCCTTAACCAAGCCGTGGGTTGATGCAGATTCTGATTACAAATACTTGATTTCAGCAGTGATTTGTAAGGTGGGAGTCTACATCAACTTATACCTCACTTGTTGACCTGGTTGGTTAGAGCATTACTGAAGTCCTGGTTTCTCCTCTATGAGCTGCTTTGGGTCCACGAGAGGACGAAATTGTTATCAAATAGAAAATTTCCCTTCGGTTAACATATATGAAAATATATTAATTCCTCGGTATAGAGAATTAGATATTAAATGACATTTTGTACTTAATGTGTGCATATGATGCACGGTGATACAAATTAAAATATATATACATATATATATATATATAATATATATATATATATAGATATATATTATATATATATATATATATATAGTTTTATATAAATGAATGCACTTATTTCTAAGTCAACTATGTACCTTGGTTTTTTTAATTAATTAAGTAATATTGGCTTTATAAATCACAACATTTATAATTCGAGTACAATACATTTCGTTAAAATCAATGAGTTACGGGTTTTTTATATCATACATTCCCAGTAGAAATTCTGTTATTATTATTATTATTATTATTATTATTATTATTATTATTATTATTATTATTATATTATTATTTATTATATTTTATTATTATTATTAATTAGTATTAGAAATGTAATCCTACTTCAGCAACGTTACACTTGCTGAGATTCTTCTCTATTTTCCGAATAGCGGTTTTTCCCGTTGCTACTTCAAACAGCCGGTCGGACCTATAGAGGTCATTATCAAATGCAGGGTCAAGATCGGTGTATATATTTGAATTTTACAGATAAGCTATGATATCATAGTCATCAAAGTCATTAACGATTCTCTCTCTCTTTCTCTCTCTCTCTCTCTCTCTTTCTCTCTCTCTCTCTCTCTCTCTCTCTCTCTCTCTCACCTGAAGCGAACTTTCGTCTGGAGCTGCCAGACATCCTCTAGTCTGAGAAGCTAAGGTGGACTGCTTAATCAAGTATGCTTGAGAGAGGGTCTGCTTCCTAAGATATTATTATTATTATTATTATTATTATTATTATTATTATTATTATTATTTAGATAAAGAAGCTCTCCTCATATGGATTATGCCTTCAGGGGCCAATGACTTCAAATTCAAGCGTCCACAGAAGGTGGTGTTCATTTGAAAAAAATAACAGATGGTAATCGGAAGTACAAATAAAAGAGGTCACTTATTAGAAAATGAAACAAAAAATATGATAGAATAAATAAACTGATAAAAATATATACAAATTTGATAAGATAGAAGGTGAAATGTGGGGTAGTAGTGTGTTGTATCCTCGTTTGAACATAGGAATATAGGGACAAGTAGGCACTGTCTTGCAGTATTTTAATGGAAATGCTTAATGTTAAAAAAGTGTGCAATAAGTTTTCTGAAGAAGAAAAACGTTAAATCCTTACTAAATTTGGCTTTATGCCGTGAAAGGGAAGTCTAATACGAACAGGCCTCTTAACTTAGGCTTAAAGTGATCAGGGCCGCAGGTGGCTCATTCCAGAACAAATTCTGGTATAGATTATAGAAATGAGCAGTTTCTTCTCACTTGCGCTCGAATCTTAACTCCCACTCGAGAATAGGTGGTACTTTTTGGCTGAAAACATTTGCCGCTTTTCGGTCGTACAAGATATGAGTGCTGCCATTCTGTTATTTATTTAATCACCTGGCATTTTGTCTTGGGAGAACAACTCTTATTCTTATCCAAGTGATGATCACACATACCTAGCCAACACACGCACACATGGGCTAAGACGTTAACTGTAGTTCCTGAATTCTTGGTTTCAGTGGTTCCAGCCCATAAGACTACGAATTTATTATCAACTAAAAAATTCCCCTTCAGTAAACATATATGAAAATAAATTGTTTCCGTGGTAGAGTTAATTGGTTATTAGGACATTTGTAGCTTAATGCTCATGAATGACGGTGGTGTAATAAAATTCACTTATTCATTTATATACACACACACACATATATAAGTATATTATATATATATATATATATATATATATATATATATATATATAAATTGATCAGCTTTGAATCGTCGAGTATAGCAAAACGAATCTCCATCTCTTGATCCACTTTGCTAAGAGTGCACACAAAATCTTTATTCTAGGCATATGCCAATACTTTGATCAAGTAATTCTTTTTTCACAGAAATCACGAAATGTATCATTTAATGCCCTAAAACTAATCTTAATTCGTTAATCTTCTTGAATTCACTGAGACATTAATGATAGTATTAACACATGATTCCTATATTTTGTGTTAGCAGCACAGGAATACTTTGCTTTTAAGTCAAAAATATCAACAGACTTCCAGGATATTTATTATTTGGTCAAAATATCTTGAAGTGGTGTCTGCCGTTTAAACCATCGTGAAAGGTATCATTTTCCTTTTGTGATTCTGGGACTTGATGCGCTAGTCAATTGCCTCATGATATATAAGCTGTCAAACAGCACCTGGGCGTTTCTAGTCATCCTGCGCATAGGACAGTGAAAAGGGGGAATTTGGTGTGGCTGGACACTATAAAAAAATCCAGCGGATAAAGAAAATGAAATGCAAGGATCTAACGGTGGAACTGGGAGAAAACCCCACTGTTGCACAGAAAAGTAACAGTTTCAGAGACTTGTCACCAAAGACTAAAGATAGGAAGCAAGAATGAAGATGAAGTAAATGGCTGAAAAGTCTATGCAGCCAAGGGCTGAAAGGACACTATAATAAGACTTTACTAGTGCATCCAAAATCTGTTGATGCTACTTAGTTGAAAACCATTTTTAGACCCCATTTGGCAGACCCACGTGGTAAGCCTACCTGATGAATCAACTTTCTCTGCATGAGAACAACCATGAAATCGCCACGCGGCTGAGAGAAACAGATTCCCTTGATCAATTTCTATTTAAATATCTCCAAGATTGTTATTGCCACCTTTTATGTATTGCTATAATTGTGTGCATCATTCTGTCAGCTATTCAACCATGTATATTTATTTTATATACAAATGTTTTTTATCTATATATCTGCGGAGAAACACAGATGGCCAGAGTTAATCCCCTTCCTCACTCTGTCAAGAGGTCGGGACTACTTTGCAGCTCACACGAGCCATTGACCTTTGTAAATTTTGACTTAATAAAGCAGTAAGCTTCTGAGCTGCATTTCGTTTGTACCTCGCTCACAATGGTGACACTGAAGAGATAACCGACCACACCAACATCAATGACCCAGACGCCATCAGTGAAAGCCTCACAGCCGTCTCCATCCATTTGCCGCCTTTCACACCCACCTCCGAGCCATTGTTTTCAGGACGGAGATGGATTTCCACACAAGGAAGATCGCCTCGGCGACGTGTAAAGCAGATGCAGTCGTCGATTCACCCCCCCCCCCCCCCCCCCCCCCCCGGACTACTTAAATAGGGTAGAACCTGAATCCATCCCGATCACCTACGGGCTGCTCTAAGGCAGGCCAAAGGAGCGCGTGCCAGCACAAGGCTGGCTTAATCTTCAACAACAACAACAATCCATCGTCAGTCTACTCAAAGCCACAGCCTTGAGAACATCTGGTATAACCCAGAAGAAACGACGACCTTCTAATTATTATACTGATAAATTAGAATTGTAATAATCTACTGATAATATACGCCATATCTGACTTACTCAAAGTAATATTTACAAATTCATCGATCTTTACTTTTCCTTATGCCTCCAGAGCACCGACAATTCCGCGGAGGACAATTCAGCTCTGAGACAATTCAGTGCACGACAATTCAGCTTAGAGACAATTCTGCGCATGACGATTCAGGGCAAGGACTATTCAGAACAAAGACATTGTCTTGTGCTGAATTGTCGGCACGGAATTGTCGGAGCTGAATTGTCCTGAGCGGAATTGTCGGCCGACGATGCCGAACATATAGGCATGCCACTGGCCAGTCTATGTAACATCGAAGAATCTGTAATAAGAAGAATAGAAAAGAATTTCTACAAAATCAATGCTGCTGAAGCAGCAATCACCTTCAACAGAACATGAATAATAATAATAATAATAATAATAATAATAATAATAATAATAATAATAATAATAACATTTGTGCATGAAATCTGTTTATATCATAAATAAATCTAAGGCATAACGATGCTGTATAGCGGTACGACGAGATTAAGGTTTCCCCAGGGAAAATGAGACCTGTTCATCATTTCTATAGCAGCTTAAGTGAAACAGCTTTACTTAATGGATGTTCTGAACTGCTTTATGGGGGAAATCTTCCTAAAACGAAAATTCAGCACATGTTGCTCGGTCGAGGTTTTTAACAGTCTTGCTTAGTTAGACTTTTATCACCTTTGTATTTTGCAACAATGTTTTTCGGAAGTTGACTAACTCTTCAGAAGTTAACTGTAAGGCCAATATATATATATATATATATATATATATATATATATATATATATATATATATATATATATATATATATATATATATGAATAATTATCACATCACCGTGATTCAATTAAATTATTCGAGCTACAAGCATCCTTTAATATCTAATTCGCTCTACCTCGGAATTTATATATTTTCATATATGTAATCCGAAGGGGAATTTTTTAGTTGGTGACAATTTTGTTCATTCCACTAGAGGACATAATTACTATCAACTAAAAAAATTCTCCTTCGGTTTTTACATTTATGAAAATATATCAATTCCGAGGTAGAGCGAATTAGATATTAAAGTACATTTGTAGCTCGAATAATATATATATGTATGTATGTATATATATATATATATATATTTATATATATATATATATATATATATATATATATATATATATATATTATATATATATATATATAGTATGTATATATATATATATATATATATAGGGTATATATATATATACTATATATATATATATATATATATAATATATAGTATGTATACATATATATATAGATATATATATATATATAATATATATATATATATATATATATATATGGCCTTACAGTTAACTTTTGAAGAGGTAGTCATATTCGGAAAAACATTGCAAAATAAAAAAGTATTACAAAATCTAACTAAACATGACTGTTAACAAACCTTCCACCGAGTAACATGTGTTGAACTGCCGTCTGCTTTATATATTGTTTTCTAACAATCGCGTCCTCTGGTGTTTGGCAATTCAAGAATAAACTCCTTATATCAATCATACTCATATTTATTGTAAACTGGCGACACTCAATACCCCGTTCTTTGAGTCATAATTTGATTAAATGATGAAGTACTCTTACACAAACACAGACACACACTAATATATATATATATATATATATATATATATATATATATATATATATATATATATCTCTATATATTATATTTAAATTAATAAAATTATATAATACATATATATATATATATATATATATATATATATATTATATACATATATATATATATATATTTATATATAGATATATATATATATATGTATATATATATATATATATATATATATATATATATATATATATATATAGTCATTTATTTCTGAATCAGAGTTGTCGACTGCGTCAGAAATTTATAAATGATAAATTATAAGATCATGAAGAATAATGTAAAGTTTAATTCCATTAATGTAAATGGCCTTTCTTTTTCTTGTACACTTTCATGCTTTTCATAAAACGCTTTTTCTCAATGACTTTATTGCTACTTTCAATCTCACATTGCGAGTCATGCATTGAAACCCTAATAAAGGGACTTTGAACAGTTACACGGGTGTTATAAACTTGTCAACATATTTTGCAGATCCTGAACTATTTACATCGATCGTTCACCTTTGTCATAAAAGAAAACAATGTTCCAGTCACTCATTTTAGACAATACTCTGTAACTACGTCATGATACATTCAATGTGAACGATCGATGTAAATAGTTCAGAATCTGCAAAATATGTTGACACGTTTATAACACCCGTGTAACTGTGCAAAGTCCCTTTATTAGGGTTTCAATGCATGACTCGCAATGTGAGATTGAAAGTAGCAATAAAGTCATTGAGAAAAAAACGTTTTATGAAAAGCATGAAAGTGTACATGAAAAAGAAAGATCATTTACATTAATGGGATTAAACTTTACATTATTCTTCGTTACCTTATAATTTGTCATTTATAAATTTCTGAAGCGATCATGAAGTAATTCCTCGATAATTTAGCCAGCATGTGAACATTTGATTCCTCAACGGGCAATCATAATGTTGAATAATATATAGCAAAACGAATTGCTGCTATTGAATTTGTCGACAGAAGAATGTGATAGAATTGAAACTTCATTCTATTCGTTCTTTATATTATTATCTAATGAAATTTTGTAAATGGACACTAGAACGTTTTGCGACACCCATATATTTTTTTTAGCGGGTGGGGTTGAGGGGGAAGGGGAAATGGGGGAGGGGAGGGGTGGGGGGTTCCGGGGAACGGGGAATGGGGAGGGGGGGTGGTGGTGCTAGGAGTTCTGCAGCTTTCCTATCTTCAAGGAAATTGTCGGTTGGAACATTATGGTTACTAAAATTCCTGTGTTTATTCTTTGTTACTAATTCATTATTTTCATATTCAATTATTATGATATACAGGTTTCTTTTTCATAAATATTTTTCTCCAACATAAGAAATTTAATGACATGAGACCATATTTATTTTATCATTTATGCACCTTATCAGTGACAGGGATTGACAAACTCAATATTCTCACCATTCTCTTTATTCATTAATATTCATCAAACATTTAGGACAAGTCATAATCATGAAGCAAAATCTACAAAAGCAAGTTCAAACGATCATTTTGCATTGCTT
>NC_061107.1:46557962-46560462 GCF_015104395.2 Macrobrachium nipponense | reverse complement strand
AGCTGATGATGAAAGGCTCTATAGAGGATGATGAAACACTGGGTAGCGTTGAAGAGAATGAACTTACTTAGCTTGTCAGTGGATTTGAAATGGTTGAATGAAATACTCATTGGCGAAAGAGGAAAAAAACGTGGATGACGAAGGTTTTCATCATACCTGATGGAAAATGGAACTAGACTATATATTATTCACTGGAATATATTCAAACTCTTTGGTAGGAAAAATGAGAGAGAGAGAGAGAGAGAGAGAGAGAGAGAGAGAGAGACGCACATTGTCACGTACTGACAATAAGGTTATTATTTAAGTCTCTTTGCAGCTTCCCTTCGGCACCTGCCTGCAACCCATTTCATTCCTTTTACTGTATCTCTGTTCACATTCTCTTTCTTCCATCTTACTTTCCATCCTCTCCTTGCAATTCCTTCATAGTGCAACTGCGAGGTTTTCCTCTTGTTACACCTTTCAAATCTCCTTACTGTCAACATTCGATTCACCAATGAATGAGACCCTAAATCCTGTATTCAGTTCTATTCTAAAGAATATTTCTCCTAAATGAAAAAGACTCGTGACCAGCAACATTAATTAGTTAATGAGTTGTAGCTGTAAAAAATATGGAAAAAATAAAGCTGTAATAACTCTCTCTCTCTCTCTCTCTCTCTCTTCTCTCTCTCTACATATATTAATTAGATATATATACTAGATTATTATATATATATATTATAAGATTAATGATTATATATGCACAATATAGATATATATAATATATATATACATATATAATATAATATATATATAATATAATATATATATATAATATATATATATATATAGAACATATATATATATATATATATATATATATATATATATATATATATATATATATATATATACATATATACAGATCATTTCATAACTGGTTTTGGCAGATGTTGTACTGACAAATACCATTTCTGAATCCAACTATTCCAATTTTTCGGACTTTACAGTTTGTTATGGATACAATGGTCACTGAGGGCCAAAACCAGCCCAACTTGGAGAATGTCTGGAGTCCGAAAAAGAGGAAGGGTTGGATTCAGAAATGGTATTTGTCAGCAGAACATCTGCCAAAACCAGTTATGAAATGATCTTTACAAGACAGAAACATGACGGAGGCTTATTATAAACAGAGGACCCTTTTACGGCTTAACCTGAGAGGAAGTATTTTACATTGATAACCACTTTCCATAAGTTCCCTACTGAAGCACGATTCTAATAAAAAGAAAAGGTCGCAGTTTATTTGTAATGTACCTCGTGTTTTAAATAATGTCCATTGGTAATTTTATGATTATGGAATCAATATGAATCATTGTAATAGGTGATTTCTCTTCTTGTTTTTCAGTGTTTTTTTATATAAAATATTAGATAAAGGCTGAAAAACAACTTGCTTCTGAATACAAAGTGGACCCAAGAAATTTGGAAATCGCCTTGGTAAACTATTAATGCATAGTATTTTGGAAGTAATTTACTTTATATCAACTATGAATCCAGACTTTTTCAATATAACCGTTAAGGATTAAATATATGATTTACTATTATTCGCATTTGGGGTATTCATTGTTATGAAAATGGACATCTTCACGTGGAATATATGAACAATAAAGTAAACTGATGCAAACTCATACTTTAAAAAAAACCTATTTTTGAAAGTGGTTGAGGGATTGACATGATATGTTTCACTATGTCAGAAGAAAGGTTTTATAATGAACAGATATAGTTTGAACAAAAACGTAAACAAACACTTAGGAAAAATATATTACCAGCATAAAAATCTATGAATTACCGATAGATCTACTTCCAATGAAGGGTTTAAAAGAATAAAAGATTGAATTATATGGATAGTTAGTTATAAACATTCAAACAATATAATAGAGATTATGGATAGCGTTAAAAAAAAGGAAAGAAAGAACAGTATTAATGCTGATACATTTTCATTTTGAGTTTGATTGACAGATTGGATGATTGATTGGGGCTCTCTGTCTTCCTGACCATTGGCGGGTTGGCGCTAAAAATAGAGAATTATCCAATTATGAAAAAAAAAATATTTTATTCCAAGTGGACTGAGACATTAAATGTAAGATCAATTCTAAAACTTCTGCGTAGATTAGAAGCACTTTATAAAGCTCCTGAATAAGAGTAATTCTCTCTCTCTCTCTCTCTCTCTCTCTCTCTCTCTCTCTCTCTCTCTCTCTCTATTAAATAAGGATTGAAGAACAGAGAAAATCCCAGAAGAGAAGCCGCCCCTTCACCCTCTTTCTGTAAGCTCTTTCTTCCTCCGCGTCTTTTGTATAATCCTTTATACAGTTTCCTAGGTTTATCATATTTTTTGTCATAACCCTAACCGTAAACGGGTAAACGAATAATTCGTGCTTAATTAAGCCAAGTGAAAGATAAAACCACGTAGGAATCGATGAAATAAATATAACAGGACAAATAAATAAAATGATAAAGAAGGTAAACATAT
>NC_061107.1:46554783-46557462 GCF_015104395.2 Macrobrachium nipponense | reverse complement strand
ATATGTTTACCTTCTTTATCATTTTATTTATTTGTCCTGTTATATTTATTTCATCGATTCCTACGTGGTTTTATCTTTCACTTGGCTTAATTAAGCACGAATTATTCGTTTACCCGTTTACCGTTAGGGTTATGACAAAAATATGATAAACCTAGGAAACTGTATAAAGGATTAAACAAAAGACGCGGAGAAGAAAGAGCTTACAGAAAAGAGGGTGAAGGGGCGGCTTCCCTTCTGGGATTTTCTCTGTTCTCAATCCTTATTTAATAGAAAGAGAGAAAAGAGAGAGAGAGAGAGAGAGAGAGAGAGAGAGAGAGAGAGAGAGAGAAACTATTATTCAGGAGCTTTATACAATACATCTAATCTACGCAGAAGTTTTAGAATTGATCTTACATTTAATGTCTCAGTCCACTTGGAATACAATATTTTTTCTTCATAGATGGATAATTCTCTATTTTTAGCGCCAATGGTCACGAAGACAGAGAGCCCAATCAATCATCCAATCTGTCAATCAAACTCAAAATGAAAATGCATCAGCATTTATACTGGTTCTTTCTTTCCTTTTCTTTAACGCTATCCATAATCTCTATTACATTGTTTGAATGTGTATAACTAACTATCCATATAATTCAATCTTTTATTCTTTTAAACCCTCCATTGGAAGTAGATCTATCGGTAATTCATAGATTTTTATGCTGGTAATATATTTTTCCTAAGTGTTTGTTTACGTTTTTGTTCAAACTATATCTGTTCATTATAAAGCCTTTCATCTGACATAGTGAAACATATCACGTCAATCCCTCAACCACTTTCATAAATAGGATTTTTTAAAGTAAAAGTTGCATCAGTTATTTTATTGTTCTTATATTTCCACGTGAAGATGTCCATTTTCATAATAACAATGAATACCCCAAATGCGAATAATAGTAACACATATATTCTATCCTTAACAGTTATATTGAAAAAGTCTGGATTTATAGTTTATATAAAGTAAATTACTTCCAAAATACTATGCATTAATAGTTTACCAAGGCGATTTCCAAATTTCTTGGGTCCACCTTTTAGTCAAGGATTTCACGTATTCAGAAGCAAGTGGTTTTTCAGCCTTTATATAATATTTTATAAGAAACTGAAAAACAAGAAGAGAAATCCCATATTATAATGATCCATATTGATTCCATGATCAGAAAATTACCGATGGGTATTATTTAAAACACGAGGTACATGAGAAAATTACAAATACACTGCGACCTTTCTTTTTATTAGAATAGTGCTTCAGTATGGAACTTATGGGAAAGTGGTTATCAATGTAAAAATACTTCCTCTCAGGTAAAGCCATAGAAGGGGCCACTGTTTTTAATAAGCCTCCGTCATGTTTCTATCTTGTACAGATCATTTCATAACTGGTTTTGGCAGATGTTGTACTGACAAATACCATTTCTGAATCCAACCATTCCAATTTTTCGGACTTCAGACGTTCTCCAAGTTGGGCTGGTTTTGGCTCTCAGTGACCATTGTATCCATAACAAACTGTAAAGTCCGAAAAATTTGAATGGTTGGATTCAGATATGGTATTTGTCAGTACAACATCTGCCAAAACCAGTTATGTTTTAGTTTGTCCTGTGATTAGAGAAATAAGAGAGAGATACCTCAAAGCCCTACTATTGTAGAAGACGTACCATTTTTAAATTTAATCTGCTCATCAATACAATTAGTGCTAGAGAATTGAAAAGACTTGCAAAGTTTGTTAACCTTATAAATGTCTTTTATTTTAGATTTAATACTTTCTAGGATTTTTCATTATTCTGGTATATTTTGCGATATATGTACTTTCCTTTGTCAGAATACCTTTTATGCTTTTAAATATGTAAACAAATATAGTTGTAATCTATTGGTCGCTTCATTTTGTAGTTTTTGTGTAAAATATATATATTTGTGTAATTTTGTAATTTCTCAGAACCCCAGAAAGGTCGATAGAATAAAATTTGCCTTTACAAAATAGATATACTATATATATATATATATATATATATATATATATATATATATATATATATATATATTTATATATATATATATATATATATATATATATATATATAATATATATATATATATTACACAGATCATTCATAAACTGGTTTTGCAGATGTTGTACTGACAAATACCATTTCTGAATCCAACCATTCCAATTTTGTTCGGACTTTACAGTTGGTTATGGATACAATGGTCACTGAGGGCCAAAACCAGCCCAACTTGGAGAATGTCTGAAGTCCAAAAAAAGAGGAAGGTAAGGGTTGGATTCAGAAATGGTATTTGTCAGCAGAATATCTGCCAAAATCAGTTATATATATATATAATATATATATATATTATATATATATATATATATACTATATATATATATATATATATCATATATATATATATATAATAGACAGAGAGAGAGAGAGAGAGAGAGAGAGAGAGAGAGACGCACATTGTCACGTACTGACAAGAAGGTCATTAACATATTTGAGAATTTTTCCCTCCAAAGTGTTTGAATATATTCCAGTGAATAATATGTAGTCTAGTTCAGTTCCATTTTCCATCAGGTATGATGAAAAACGTTCGTCATCCATGTTTTATTCCCCTTTCGCCAATGAGTATTTCATTCAAACCATTTTCAAATCCCACTGA
>NC_061107.1:46542283-46549783 GCF_015104395.2 Macrobrachium nipponense | reverse complement strand
CCTGGAGCCATGTTGCATGTTTGTTGTGTGATACTGGATTGATCCATATGTTTTCCCAGAGTCTCTTACTTGGTTCGGCTTCAGGAATTTCTGGGTGGTTGTCTTCCCCTCTTAGTTGGCTGTATAGTCTTTTCTGGTTGGTTCGAATAGTTTGTTCTGTGGTGCTTTGGCCTTAAGCCTCTGTTTTACATCTTCTATTGTGTTGTTTTAGTCCCCTCTCTTGTACTTTGTATTTCTCGTTGAGTTCCTCCCTAGTTTTCTTGCTTCTTAGCCTTTTTTCTACCATCTCTTTCAGTTTACTCAAGTCAGATCTCATCACCATGATTTGCTTTTCCAGGCGCCTTTTCCAAGGAGGTTGCTGTTTTGGTTTCTGTTGGGTTGGTTTTTTTGTGACGGTGGTGTTGGTGTTCGAATCCCCATCAGTTCTGCTACTAATCTGCTCCTGCATATGTCAAGTTATTTGTTCTGTGATACTGGTGGTGTGTATTAGGCCCATTATTTCATTGACCTCACTTGTTTTCTCCCTTAATTTCTTGGTGTTGTATGGTTGGAGGGGCTTTCATGGAGGGGGATCTTTGTCTCTCTGTATCTGGCTCCATCCATGTTCCAAATCCTTTGTACCCAATTTCGTCCTCTCTGTTACTTCGTTCGGTGTTTTTCGTGTGTGGTTGTTTGATACTCATCCCCCTGTCGTCTCGGTGGATCGTCTCTCAGGCGTCTTCGTGTAATTCGTTGTCGTGTGTCGTTGTTGTCATACCATCATCCTCCCTGTCGTCTTATGTGGCATCGTCTCTCAGTTTTCGTCTTCGTGTAATTCGTTGTCGGTGACATTTCCCTTTGCCAGTTCTCTCTTCTTGTTGGGGAGAGCCAGTTCTTTTTCTTTATGTTCCTTACTTGGTCTGCCAGCCTCTGCTCTGTTTGGGGGGTGTTATTCTTCTCATTCCATATGTTGACCAATCTTCTTCTATATCCTCTCTCCGTCGGGTTGCTTCTGATGTAGCATCTCCATATTTCCTTATTTTCTTCTCTTGTCCATTTCTTCCTTTTGCCTCTCCAATCTCAGGCTGTTGATTACTCTCGTTGTGGTGATCCAGTTGCTGGATGACGACCTCCAAGTACCTGACCGTCTTCCCCTACAATTGGGTTTGAATACCTGGTTTGCCGGACGAGCTCCTCTGTTGCCAGAGGTTCCATTTACGTCGTTGTCGTTTATTCCTTCATTTCTTTCCATCATTGCTGAGTTTTTGCTATTTAACCATAGCTGGACCTACCATCAGGATAGGTACTCATTTACAGCTGAGTAGACTGAGGAAAATTATGGTAAAGATCCTTTCCCA
This sequence comes from Macrobrachium nipponense, assembly GCF_015104395.2. Lineage (NCBI taxonomy): Eukaryota > Metazoa > Arthropoda > Malacostraca > Decapoda > Palaemonidae > Macrobrachium > Macrobrachium nipponense. Next base: position 46,548,446 of record NC_061107.1, on the reverse strand, counting down.
AGGAATCAACGCCGAGGAGAGCGGTCACCCATCCAACGACTGACCAGCCCCAATGTTGCTTAACTTGACTTAAGTCTATTGACGACCTAACCCACTCCTCCACGCGCCACATATTATTGTTATTATTATTATTATTGTTATTATTATTATTATTATTTTAGTTATTCTCATTATTATTATTATATTATTATTATTATTATTATTTTTATATTATTATTATTATTATTATTATTATTATTATTATTATTATTATTATTATTACTATTATATCTTGACATAACCGTCAGTTCACAGTGCACGCTGTGTCGAGATGATCCATCTCCCTCTTGGCCGCTTCGATATCGCAATCTGACAACACACCGAGTTCGCCTCAAAGATCAAACAAGAACCCGAAAAGAATAAGGCATTCTTTCTTTCCCCTTGTTTTGACAAGACGTGTCATCCCAGAGCAAATGTCCTTTGGAAGGAGGATATCTCGGAATCTGAGAGACTGGTCTCCAGGAGTAAGAAGAACGTACAGAAGAAAATGCTGACGGTTAACGTTATTCTGTCTATGCCATGAAAATTGTTTGAATCATGCACAAGATTTCAAATATGTACGACAATGAAATGGTTACTGGAGTTGATGAAAGGCACAGGGTCTAAATGTTTTAGAACAGGCAAGATTGAAACTGAAGAATTTAAAAAAAATAATAAGCGGTGTCAATTATTTTTTTTCAGCAAAGGATAACCTGATTGAATGGTATTTATTCCAAAAACTGAAGCAATGCAAAATGATCGTTTGAACTTGTTTTTGTAGATTTTGCTTCATGATTATGACTTGTCCTGAATGTTTGATGAATAATAATGAATAAAGAGAATAAAGGTGAGAATATTGAGTTTGTCAGTCCCTGTCACTGATAAGGTGCATAAATAAGTAAAAAAAATATGGTCTCATGTCATAAAATTTCTTATGTTGGAGAAAAATATTTATGAAAAAGAGACCTCTGTATATCAGAATAATTGAATATGAAAATAATGAATTAGTAACAAAGAATAAACACAGGAATTTTAGTAACAAAAATGTTCCGACCGACAATTTCCTTGAAGATAGGAAAGCTGCAGAATTCCTAACACCCTACCCCCCCCCCCCCCCCCCACCCCCCCTCCATTCCCCTCCCTTCCCCCGGAAAGGAAACCACCACCCCACCCCCATTTCCCCTTCCCCCTCAAACCCCACCCGCTAAAAAAAATATATGGGTTTCGAAAAAACGTTCTAGTGTCCATTTACAAAAATTTCATTAGATAATAATATAAAGAACAAATAGCATGAAGTTTCAATTCTATCACATTCTTCTGTCAACAAATTGATTGATATAATGTGCTATTTCTTGAATTGCCAAGCACCAGAGGACGCGATGTTAGAAAACAATATATGAATTAAACAATGAAGTGAAGTGTATGGATGGTTTCATCAAAGACACTTCAGCAGTTTTATATGGAAAATGAGGTTGATACAGTTATGAGTTTAATAAAGTTCAGTCTCTTCATCTGTTTTAGTCTTGTCAGTTGCTTCTTATTCAATAGATGAATCATGAACTACACATCACATTTGCTGCTGATGTTCTGTAAATGAACAGCTGTTAGGTATGAAGTGATATACATTGCATGCATCATGACGTTGTTACAGAGTATTGTCTAAAATGAGTGACTCCAACATTGTTTTCTTTTATGACAGAGGTGAACGATCAATGTAAATACTTCAGGATCTGCAAAATATGTTGACACGTTTATAACACCCGTGTAACTGTGCAAAGTCCCTTTATTAGGGTTTCAATGTGTGTATGTGTGTGTTTGTGTAAGCGTACTTCATCATTTAATCAAATTATGACTCAAAGAACGGGGTATTGAGTGTCGCCAGTTTCCAATAAATATGAGTATGATTGATATAAGGAGTTATTTTGAACTGCCAAAACACCAGAGGACGCGATTGTTAGAAAACAATATATATAGCAGACGGCAGTTCAACAAACACATGTTACTCGGTCGAGGTTGTTAACATTCATGTTTAGTTAGGTTTGTAATACTTTTTTATTTTGCAATATTTTCCGAATATGACTACCTCTTCAAAAGTTAACTGTAAGGCCAATATATATATATATATATATATATTATATATATATATATATATATATATATATATATATATATATATATATATATATATACTATTACTATTGAGCTACAAATGAACTTTAATATCTAATTCGCTCTACCTCGGAATTGATATATTTTCATATGTAAACCGAAGGGGAATTTTTGTTTTTAGTTGATAGTAATTCTGTCCTCTAGTGGGATGACAAAATTATCATCAACTTAAAAATTCCCCTTCGGTTTACATATATGAAAATATATAAATTCCGAGGTAGAGTGAATTAGATATTAAAGGATGTTGTAGCTCGAATAATTTATATGAATCACGGTGATGTGATAATTTTCTTATTATATATATATATATATATATATATAATATATATATATATATATATATATATATATATATATATATATATATATATATGTATATGTATATATATATATATATATATATATATATATATATATATGTATATATATATATATATATATATATATATATATATATATATATATATATATATATATATATATATATATTGGCCTTATAGTTAACTTCTGAAGAGTTAGTCAACTTCCGAAAAGTGTGCAAAATAAAAAAAGTAATAAAAGTCTAACTAAGCAAGACTGTTAAAAACCTCGACCGAGCAACATGTGCTGAATTTTGTCGTTTTAGGAAGATTTCCTCCATTAAAAACAGTTCAGAACATCCATTAACTAAAGCTGTTTCACTAAGCTGCTATAGAAATGATGAACAGGTCTCATTTTTCTGGGGAAACCTTAATCTCGTCTTACCGCTATACAGCATCGTTATGCCTTAGATAGATTTATTTATGATATAAACAGATTTCATGCACAAATGTTATTATTATTTATTATTATTATATATTATTATATTATTATTATGTTCTGTTGAGGAGATTGCTGCTTCAGCAGCATTGATTTTGTAGAAATTCTTTTCTATTCTTCTTATTACGGATTCTTCGATGTTACATAGACTGGCCAGTGGCATGCCTATTTTCGGCATCGTGGGCCGACAATTCTGCTCAGGACAATTCAGTGCCGCCAATTCCGCGCCGACAGTCTTGTGCTGAATAGTCCTTTGCCCTGAATCGTCATTCGCAGAATTGTCTCTAAGCTGAATGTCATGCGCTGAATTGTCTCAGAGCTGAATTGTCCTCCGCGGAATTGTCGGTGCTCCGGGAGGCATAAGGAAAAGTAAAGATCGATGAATTTGTAAATATTACTTTGAGTAAGTCAGATATGGCGTATATTATCAGTAGATTATTACAATTCTAATTTATCAGTATAATAATTAGAAGGTCGTCGTTTCTTCTGGGTTATACCAGATGTTCTCAAGGCTGTGGCTTTGAGTAGACTGACGATGGATTGTTGTTGTTGTTGAAGATTAAGCCAGCCTTGTGCTGGCACGCGCTCTTGCTCCTAGAGCAGCCCGTAGTGTCGATGGATTCAGGTTACCCTATTTATAGTCGGGGGGGGGGGGGGGGGGTGTGAATTCGACGACTGCATCTGCTTTACACGTCGCCGAGGCGATCTTCCTTGTGTGGAAATCCATCTCCGTCCTGAAAACCATGGCTCGGAGGCGGGTGTGAAGGGCAGCAAATGGATGGAGACGGCTGTGAGGCTTTCACTGATGGCGTCTGGGTCATTGATGGTTGGTGTGGCCGGTTATCTGTTCAGTGTCACCATTGTGAGCGAGGTACAAATGAAATGCAGCTCAGAAGCTTACTGCTTTATTAAGTCAAAATTTACAAAGGTCAATGGCTCGTGTGAGCTGCAAAGTAGTCCCGACCTCTTGACAGAGTGAGGAAGGGGATTAACTCTGGCCATATGTGTTCTCCGCAGATTTATAGATCAAAAACATTTGTATATACAATAAATATACATGGTTCAATAGCTGACAGAATGATGCACACAATTATAGCAATACATAAAAGGTGGCGATAACAATCTTGGAGATATTTAAATAGAAATTGATCATGGGAATCTGTTTCTCTCAGCCGCGTGGCGATTCATGGTTGTTCTCATGCGGAGAAGTTGATTCATCAGGTAGGCTTACCCCGTGGGTCTGCCACATGGGGTCTAAAGATGGTTGTCAACTAAGTAGCATCAAACAGATTTTGGATGCACTGTATACGCTAGTAAAGTCTTGTATAGTGTCCTTTCAGTCCTTGGCTGCATAGACTTTTCAGCCATTTACTCATCTTCATTCTTGCTTCCTATCTTTAGTCTTTGGTGACAAGTCTCTGAAACTGTTATTTTCTGTGCAACAGTGGGTTTTTTCTCCCAGTTCCACCGTTAGATCCTTGCATTTCATTTTCTTTATCCGCTGGATTTTTTATAGTGTCCAGCCACACCAAATTCCCCCTTTTCACTGTCCTATGCGCAGGATGACTAGAAACGCCCAGGTGCTGTTTGACAGCTTATATATCATGGAGCAATTGACTAGCGCATCAAGTCCCAGAATCACAAAAGGAAAATGATACCTTTCACGATGGTTTAAACGGCAGACACCACTTCAAGATATTTTGACCAAATAATAAATATCCTGGAAGTCTGTTGATATTCTTGACTTAAAAAAAGCAAAGTATTTCTGTGCTGGTAAACACAAAATATAGGAATCATGTGTTAATATTATCATCAATGCCTCAGTGAATTTAAGAAGATTAACGAATTAAGATCAGTTTTAAGACATTAAATGATACATTTCGTGATTTCTGTGAAAAAAAGAATTACTTGATCAAAGTATTGGCATATGCCTAGAATAAAGATTTTGTGTGCACTCTTAGCAAAGTGGATCAAGAGATGGAGATTCGTTTTGCTATACTCGACGATTCAAAGCTGATCAATTTATATATAATATATATATATATATATATATATATATATATATATATATATATATATATATATATATATATATATATATATATATATATATATATACTAATATATGTGTGTGTGTGTTTATGTATAAATGAATGAGTGAATTTTATTGCACCACCGTCATTCATGAGCATTAAGCTACAAATGTCCTAATAACCAATTAACTCTACCACGGAAACAATTTATTTTCATATATGTTTACTGAAGGGGAATTTTTTAGTTGATAATAAATTCGTAGTCTTATGGGCTGGAACCACTGAAACCAAGAATTCAGGAACTACAGTTAACGTCTTAGCCCATGTGTGCGTGTGTTGGCTAGGTATGTGTGATCATCACTTGGATAAGAATAAGAGTTGTTCTCCCAAGACAAAATGCCAGGTGATTAAATAAATAACAGAATGGCAGCACTCATATCTTGTACGACCGAAAAGCGGCAAATGTTTTCGGCCAAAAAGTACCACCTATTCTCGAGTGGAAGTTAAGATTCGAGCGCAAGTGAGAAGAAACTGCTCATTTCTATAATCTATACCAGAATTTGTTCTGGAATGAGCCACCTGCGGCCCTGAGCACTTTAAGCCTAAGTTTAAGAGGACTGTTCGTATTAGACTTCCCTTTCACGGCATAAGGCCAAAATTTAGTAAGGATTTAACGTTTTCCTTCTTCAGGAAACTTATTGCACACTTTTTTTAACATTAAGCATTTATTCCATTAAAATACTGCAAGACAGTACCTACTTGTCCCTATATTCCTATGTTCAAAACGAGGATACAATGCACAACTACCCCACATTTCACCTTCTATTTTATCAAATTTGTATATATTTTATCAGTTTATTTATTTCTATCATATTTTTGTTTCATTTTCTAATAAGTGACCTCTTTTATTTGTACTTCCGATTACCATCTGTTATTTTTTCAAATGAACACACCTTCTGTGGAAGCTTGAATTTGAAGTCAGTTGGGCACCTGAGGGCATAATCCATATGAGGAGAGCTTCTTTATCTAAATAATAATAATAATAATAATAATATAATAATAATAATAATAATAATAATAATACACTTAGGAAGCAGACCCTCTCTCAAGCATACTTGATTAAGCAGTCCACCTTAGCTTCTCAG
>NC_061107.1:46534783-46539783 GCF_015104395.2 Macrobrachium nipponense | reverse complement strand
TCGTATGAGACAACCCCGGTTCTTTCTTTTACGAATCTCCTATGACCAATAGAATGATGATGATGCGTCTGCAGGGGTCCAGTGAGACTAAAGATAGCTCCTACGCGAGGGCAGCTTTATTTTATCTGATGTTCTGTGTAACTGGAACACTGTACGGTCGTGGATGTAAAGCGACAATTATAGTAAATACAATTGTTCCTTGGTGTTCATATATTAAGTAGAGATCAAAGTGAAACCTACGGAAACTGCAGCATTTGTTTGAAAGTCGAGTTTCCTATTCAGTGTGACTAAGCAAAACGGAAATAATTTTAATCTTTATCGTTCTACGTTCTATTTCGTTAGGACTTTCGTTCAAGAAATGGGTGTGAATAACAGTGACCTTTTCATATACCTTTCTCTTATGTTGCCAACTGTGTCGTCGGATCTTAGTAAAGCTTGACTACAGTTGAATGAAGCCTGGCCTACCTTTCCATATGTGTTTTCGCCATCTCCTCCATTCTCCCTTCTTGTTACGCTGTTTCAAAGTCTCTCGTCGGCATATTGGTCAGTGTACATGATGGCTTTGAGAGAGAGAGAGAGAGAGAGAGAGAGAGAGAGAGAGAGAGGAGAGAGAGAGAGAGAGAGAGAGAATTGAATTATAGCAGCCGAGAGGCGTCCAGTAAAATACTTGTTCAAATAACCTACTTTGCGTTTTGGACGATACTTCCTCAACAGTATTATATAAAAACCAATAATACTTTATAATATTTTTATTGAATGATAGCTTTCGGACAGAGTAATGAGTAAGTAAATTTATGTGAACGATATTTGACTTTTGATCGGACTGTCTCAAAAATGACTACCTACAATAAGAAATAAAAACAGGATATGTATTATAGCTGGAAGCATTTCCAGGACGATAATTAATTGTTACATTTATGTGTCATCTAGGGTATCAAGACCGTAATTTCCATTTAATAAAATATGTAACATTTCAGAATGACATCTGTTAGGCCTTTTATGAAAAATTTTATAGCACAAGGTCAGTCTGTAATGAAAGGGTATTAATGCCTCTTTATCATATAGATTTGGATAATGTCAATAACAAGACAACAAGGGTAATGATGACAGGCTTGAATATGTCTGTTGAGTCACAAATGAATATCAAAAACAAAAACAGGAAAAAGTGAGTAAAAACCTATTGTGGAATTATCCCCAGCGATGTTTGTTATTATTATTATTATTATTATTAGTATTATATTATTATTATTATTATTATTATTATTATTATTGACATTTGCATTCTATCACACTACAGATTAAGAAGACCGGCAGGAAAACACCTTTTCAAACCTGTGGCTTCAAAAATTTCAAGAGTATCAGATGTTAACGTAATTTTTCAGTTTTAGTCAACCTTGTGATTTGTTAACATTTAATATTAAGACATTTAGTATTTAAGTATTTATTTTTAAGGAAATTTGTATTGTATATATTACGAAAGTTAAGTTTTAGTGTGGTGATTTTGCGCCTCCTCCCCGCTCGTTAAAATTTTTGAATTGCCCTTTTAACTCTTATCTTTTTGTTTACGTTTGGGTACGTGACTGGAGCCCTCGGTGAAGGAGGTGAGAAGAGACAGAGCGAGTGTTTGGGCAGACAGTTCGGGCTTTCTACAGAGGCTGTCCCTTTTTTTGCTCTGCAGCTGCCGCACTTACTATATTTTATCCACGATTTGGAAGTATTGTGAGCCGTCCTTCGCAGGTACACATTCTGGCCACCTGCGGTGTTGTGTATGCTGTACTTTGAGTGCTTGTCCTTCGCAGGTACGCTTCTGGCCACCTGCGGTCGTTGCGTCCTGCTTGTATTGCAGGTGATTTGTGCCACCTGCGGACTTATCTCACTGCCACCTCAGTGGAAGAGTTTTCCTGAGGTGTTAGAAGCATTTGCTTTTCCAGGACGCCTTGGTTATTGCAGCTGTGGGGGCCTTGATGCCCGTCAGAAGTCAAGTAGGGAGACAGATCCCAGGTAAGCGTTCCTTTTTGTATGGTCGTGCAGGACCTCTCGACTCCTCCTCCTGGTGCTTCTGTTCTCCCCTGTCAGCAGAGTTCTGAAATTATTTGGATCACGGCCTACTGTAAGGCAAGACCTTTATTATTAGTCCTGGATCACGGACTCCCCTTCTGAGTGTGAGGAGATATTTTTTTGTTGTTGTTATTATTATTTTATATATATAGTTCTCTTATAATGAACTGTTGAGACAGTTGGGATTGCCCTTTTGTTGTTTGATTATAATTATAAATTCTTATGTTAACAGCCTCGTGGCTTTTATATTTGTTTATATAATACTAAGTTTAGATTATAAACATAGGTAGGAGATTAAGTGTTTTCTCACTATTACTCTTCGCCTTCCTTCCTATCCTATTTAGTTATAGGTATTGGTTAATTTATTCATTTTGATCTGGCCAGTTATATTTTATATTTTGATGTATTTGCATTCATGTGTTTCTCTCTATAATCTCTGTTTAGGGTTGCTTAGTTTTTTTAGAAGTTAGGAATCCCAGGGGATTATTTAAGGACTAGAGTTTGTCCTTGGCAAGTCACAAGGTTGACTTTGATTATTTTTCTTGTTAATAAAATATTGTTGAGTTTTCCTGAGTGTTTTCGTTTCCATTGACCATTTTTGCTGGATACACTGTAACAACACTGAGTGTACATCCTTTAGTGCAGACAAACCTGCACCACGGCCCAACAAGGGTCGTAACAAAGAGTTATGCAACAAAACTCTGTAATTTCACCGTTGAGTTGACAGACAATATTAATATGAATCAAACCGTCTCGCCTTTACAGTTAACTACTAGAGTGATTCCTTTGACTACCTTTAACTGAGGAAGCTAAGTTAAAGGCAAAATTTATTATTTGATGATGGTAAGTTAAGTATATTTTAGTTTTACCAGACCACTGGGCTGATTAACAGCTCTCCTAGTGCTGGGCCGAAGGATGAGATATTTATACGTGGCTAGAAACCAATGGTTACCTAGCAAGGGGGACCTACAGCTTATTGTGGGATCCGAACCACTTTATATCGAGAAATGAATTTCTATCACCAGAAATAAATTCCTCTGGTTCAGCGTTGGCCTAGCCGAGAATCGAACTTCGGACCACCGGATTGGTAGCCGAGCGCGAAATCCACTAGTCCAACGAGGAACTGATGATGAAGGCAATAATTATTATGATATTATTTCAGTACATGAAACCTATTCACATGGAACAAGCACACAGGGGCCATTGATTTGAAATTCCACCTTCCAAAGAATGTTGGTTTTAACCTGCCACCGCAGACCCCACACTGCAGCAGATATTGATCATGATACAAAGTCCGCCATTTTTCATCGGCCGTGGGGAGACGCGAACCTGTGACATCTGAGTGGCATACCAGCGGACCAGATGCGACACCTATCAACTTCATATCTATAATTGTACGTTTTAAGTCCGAAACCTTTTTTAGCAATGTCTTCTAATAAAGGAAAGTGCTTTATATTCGCCACCAGAATACCTATATTTAGCACTGCAAATACTCAGACTTTTCTTGTAATATTTCGCTTGTTTTCATTCTTCATGAAGAATTGAGGAAACAGCTCAATTCATTAATTCTAGAGTTACTGACTCTTTTATGATAAAGCCGTTCTAGACTACGTTTACAATATCTATGGGAATTTTAGAGGAGGAAGTTTTTGTTTTTATGTACTGCCCCAACAATTATTAATTGGTTTTCCATAATGGGACAAGGAAATCTCTTGTTGTAGCACGATAACCAAAAGCATAAAAATGTAATGAATATATCATAACCAGAATTGAATCTTTCTGCAGGTAACAGCTGTTTAAACAATGAATATATGCTAGACTGTAATATCACTTTGCAAATGAAAAATATGCTTTTTTCACTAATATATTTTTCATTTGACTACGAATTTCTATTCGACAAATATGAATGACGTTTGAAAAATCCTTAACTTCTAAATTGATTGAAATAAATAAATAAACCTTTTGTGCTATTTAACCTAAATGATTTTTTTCTACTTACCTTATCACGAATTCATGGTGTTTCTATCATAATTTAAACTGAATAGCAATACAACATTTCTATAGAAATTGATCACCATAGATTCAGTACAGAAAAAGCAGCGTTTTCCTAAGTTTCGTTCCATTTGATAAGTAAAAAAAAATATAAGCGTCATAAAAATAAAAAAATGCTGACAGAAAGAAAAAGTTGCTAGTTATTTATACTATGGTAGCAGAATTGAAGCCCTTTGAAAACATTTATAACTTCGTGAATTCATTAAAGAATTTTTCAGATAAACCTGTGACACTCATGTCAGTGCAAGAGCAGATGGGAACGTCACTGAATTTTCACAAGTTAGTAATTTACCAGTTTTTTTTTTAGCGATTTTCGATAGTTTGTTTCAATAGGTGTCGGATAATCGAGGACCATGAAATGCCTTCTTGACAAGTTTAGGAATATATGATGAAGAAAGTGTGATTAAAACAAGGATAATTATAATAATAATGACGAGAAAAATTGACTTACAATAGTGAAGGAGAGTTTTAACTGATTTCAACTGCTATCGACAATTTTGTAATTTAGAAAATACAACCAAATTAGTTATGAAAGCCTAAATAATGGCTATTTAATTGTCCATCTTACAAAAAGAACAAATCACACTGAGTAAAATTTAAAAAATAATTAGTCTCAGGAATATGCTTCCATGTTCTGATGCATGCGACAGCGAACGGTCCTACAGATTATAAATGCTTCTAACTTCATTCAATGTACTTTTATTCGCCCATTAGACCACATAAAATACTGAAGAATTTCAGGTTTTCTTGTATAAAGAGTTCAACCAAGATCTTGTCAGACGCTTTTAATCAATACCTGTGTCCAAACGGCTCTGAGGCTTAGGCTTACAATAATTCCTTTCAGCTTCTGGATAATTCTATTATGTTTTCTTATCGGTTTTTGTCTATCA
>NC_061107.1:46502283-46517283 GCF_015104395.2 Macrobrachium nipponense | reverse complement strand
ACTATTTAATTTCTTTGTGGTACACGTTACGTGTATTTACGATGCCAAGGCTAAGGTTGCAAAAATGATTTTTTTTTCACGATGATCCAAAATAAATCATAAACTTTGTTTCTATGTGTGCTCATGGAAAACAAATTGGAATAATGCTGGTGAACATTACCCTTCCCATCATCACAATTTACAAAAAAATATTACAATGGTCACTATAAAAATTCTATTCAGACACCAGGTAAAACAGATCAACTATAATCGCCAGTGCAGAAAAAGAACAAGTTAACTGCTTATAAAAGTGGTTTTATCTGTTTTACATCACTCGGTAAAATAACGAATATATCTGATCGTTTTTAAATCAGTAATAATGGAACTGCGGATTGTTGACGAACAAAGATATGTTAGGGTACTGATTATATATTGTTATTTAACAACGCAAGGTATAGGTTGTATAACAACATATACAACCTCAAACATCAACATTACAATGATCAACATGCTCATAAAGATGACAGACAATCTAATATTTCTCTCTCTCTCTTTCTCTCTCTCTCTCACACACACACACATTAGAAATGAAAAACTTCTGTAGAAAGAGGTTTTAGATAATATAAAAGTATTCTCAAGACTTTAAAAAAAGGACAGCTGCCTCTCTTGTCATGAAGGTTCTTAATGAAACTTAGCTGGCAGCGAAGTTACGAAAACAATTTATTATTCCAAATTCTACCTAACGGATAAGGGACTTTTTTACATTGATGTGGAGCTTAAGGTTTTTATAACCGTGTAATGCCTTTGAAGTCTGGAACTCTTATTAAACTAAAATGTCAAACAGTTGAAAAGAAAGCAAGAATAAAGAAAGGAAGGTCAGAATGCAAAACACTATTACAACCACAATTTGAGTCGTACCATTTTTTGTTAACTTCTAATGAAACTAAACAAAAAATATGCATTTGAACAGGAAATCTGAAAAAGGAAAAAAAATAATGACGAACTTCATTGTACAAAAGCTAATAAGTCAAATGCAGTGGTTATTCTAAATAAGCGATTACAAGGAAAAACTACACTTATTACTGAATGATGTAAATACCTGCGAACTACTGACCTCAAATACATGTGAACGTGTGCTTTCTCATTTTAATAATAAGGTCAATCAAGATCTGATTAAACAATTTGGAATTATCTAACTGTACCTTGCTTGTATGGACTTGTCAAAACACATAACCTAACCCCATTAAAACAACTAATTATCAGCCCTGTCTGGTCACGACACGTACTTACAAGTTATTGAAATGGCAGGTTAAGATTCTTTCACCTTAAGTAAAAAGTATTTCGAACTCGAATACTGAACATAATGTAGATCCGTTAGAAAAACCAAATAGCATAACTATTAATTTTAAGCATAAAATGATTAACGATGATGTTGTATTTCCTTTTGAAAAACACTTGTTGGAATACTTATCTGAATTTTTAGATGAATACAATTTCCTCTTGTCCACTCATAACATTTTAGAACTGATTAAACTTTGCATTTGTGATTCGGTTTGTACTTTTGATGAATGATTTGATACACTAAAATTTCGCATGAGACAGAGAAGTCCTCTCTCGCCTGTTTTAAGTAATTCATACAAGGGATTTTTTGAAACTAGGTTTTTTAACTAATATTGAAAATTTTTCACCATACGGTGGCCTGAGGTTTAGATAATATATAAAGGATATTTTTGCATTTATCCTCTAACTGAAAATATGAATGTATTTATTGTCCAATTGAACAATTTGGTACCTTCCATTAATTTTACTTAAGAAGAACATGATGGTTGTATCTCATTTGTATATACATATGTTCACCGTACTTTAAACGGCTTTGAACGTCCAGTTTATAGGAAACCCACAAATGTAAATTCATAGATAGATAGATAGATAGATAATATAGATAGACGTTTATTGTCCACAACATAGACGGTTATTAAACACGTTCTTGAATATGGTCCAACAAAAGTACATCAAACTGCACATATAAATCTAAACTAGAACACTTAAAACCATGTTATATATAATATCTTCAGCATATTAATTTTTACGATTAAAACTGTAAACGCAGCTAAATAAACAAAAAAAATTAACAAATACGACTTTTCCTGCAAAGCATAAATAAGTATACTCTAGAAAAAAAAATCATTATCAATCCAACATGCCGAACAATACATACGAAGATAGAATTAAATGTATTATTTTACAATGTTCTGAATTATCCCGATGGTCCGAAAATATGTCCCCAATACTTATAAAATTTGAATTATCTTGTGTTTTTTTCGTTCTTGGGAAATGCTGCATCGCGTGTGCCTCTGTCTGTATGGCACCGCAAGTGCACAAACGCTCCTCCAACGATAGACGGCCGCGACCCTATCCACCCAACCTACTGACGGTCACCGACCAGGGAGTGAGATGAAAGTCTGAATCGGTGTATGCAATCCTCTTGTATTCGGGGATTCTGTGCTTAACCAAATTAACATCATAAACTGAGAGAGCTGTGTTGGTGTTACGGTATGTAATTCTCTAAGATGATTCTGAATTAAAAATTTTATGTTGCAACCTCTTCATCATCTACTCTTTCATTTATTAATCCATGGAGATATGTTCGGGTCCTATACCTTTCGTTCAATATGGTGTTTATCAGTAAAATTAGAGGGCCATCATTCATCACAGACCGCTCGCAGTACAATTGAGTAGAGCACTTTCTTTGCCTACTCGAATTAAATCCTGCAATGGTGGATACCCTAATTCAATATAACATAAAAGGCAGACATTAAAGAGGCATCAAAGACTCTCCTCTTGACAAAAAATGGATTGTCATTTTTTTTACTTAGAAACGAAAACATTGATGACATGTGCCGCCCAGGACTAGACATGAGCCATAACCGAGGACGACACAGCGCCACTACAAGATCTTCAGCCTCAGTTGTTTTCTGATCCTTCCTCGTCCCGGAGACAACAAAAAGCTTAGTTTTAGCTGCATTCATTCTCATACCATAATTATTACAATATCATTTCATTAAATATACTTTATTTACAATGTTTATTCTGCTTTTGGCAAGGACTGTATCATCCATCAAAACTAGCATATGCAGCCATGACAAAAAACCATCAGGATTACAATTTTATTTAAGAAGCTTAATGAGGTCATTTAAGCACAGAATAAGAAAGCAAGCAGGATGTGGAACTACCTTTGACAAACTCCAACTGAAGTTGTAATGCTGTTCGTTACTCTATATACTTGTCACAAGGGCCAAATAATTGATCACTGTTATAACTATAATTTTTTTATTCTTGCCTAATACCTTTCTTGAAAACTTCAAACATTTTGGCAATAGACCACAAACTAGAATAATGAGGCAGTCATAAATACAGTATCAAACGATGCAGCAAGAGTTACCATGCACTGTACTGGAAGCAATTATTAAAACGCCAGGAGAAACACCATCGGGACCAGACGCTTTGTCTGGCTTAATATTTCTAATTTGAGACTGAACTTCCTTCGGGGTTATTCGCTCCTTCAATACAGGGATACTCACACAAGAACGAATATCATCATCCATTAGTGATACCTCAACTGTGTTTCATACTTCTTCGAAATATTCATTAAATTCCTGATCCATGGGACAAACTCCTATTTTAGTCTCACCTTGGAACCTACCCTTCCAGTCAATAGCTTTTCAAACCCTTGAATCAGCTTGGTCCCTAAGGAAACGCTCCCAGTGGTCAGTGTTCTACCCCTTCACATTTTCACTAGAGTTCCTTAGTTCTCTACAAAATGCCTTATTGCTACTGCACAATACTTCAGATACATTAAATGCGAAGTCATTCATGTTTGTATCATAATTATCACTATCCAAGCTCCTATGTAGAATGAGATAAGAAACATTTCAGGGCCAGTACCATTAAACTTTACTGTTTTTTTACCAACCGCCCTCTCTCCTCAAACCAGATCAGTGATGAAAGGCCACCCAAGTTGGAGGCACGTTTTAACACATGATCTAGATTGCTATTACTTATACACATTTTCAGGGATATTGGACCATGATCAGAAGGCCGAGTCAGCTTCTGGTGCACCTAGAACAAAACTACATTTTCAACCAAATCTGGTGATCTTATGCACACATCTAACTCAGATATCCAGCTACTCCCCTGTTTATAGGTCTTCTTACTAGCAAAGTATTTTCTTTAAGTTTCTCAGTTATTGATAACGATTATATCATTGTCTTTACAAATTGTTGCCAAAATATAATCATTGTCATTAAGGGTAGTTACATCATCAGGTATATGTAGGTAGGTATAAGGTTCACTGATGGCTCTTCTGCGTACACACCTGCCAAACTTTGTATTCATGTCATATAATACCAGATATGTGTATCCCTTTTCGTTATTAATAAGTCTCTCCTGCATGGATGTCAATTCCTCATGAGTGAAGTAAAGTGGGTCACTCGGAGGAAACAAAATATGCCCCAAAAACTACTTCAGGTAAAAGCCGCAACTGGAACCACACCTGATCAGGAACACTTGTGTCCAAATCAATCACCTCTTGAGGTGGAGCATTTTTCAACCAAAACAGTGTTACTACCATAGTGAAAAAATTCCTTGTTGTAACTCATATAAGAAACATATCCCGGCAAATACACAGGTATAGACATTTTGACCTCATTCACTAGTGCCATTACGTCATACTATGATAGAAATTTCTTAATATTTTTCTTTCCTAATTTTGATCTGATTCCATGATACTGTTATCAATGATCGAGTATTATATTGTGGTCGATCTAAAAACCCAGCAAACCCCATTTATCAATAACCACTCCATCCTTATAAAGCTTTCGTTCCCTTACATTAAACATGATGTTACAACCAGCATCTTCTGGAAATTCTTTTTCTATCCTCTCAACACAAAATAACCTCTTCCATTCTTCGCGAACACTTGGATGCACTATTATTCTAATCATAGCAATCAAGTGAAGACGGTTCTTTTCCTTCCATGTTTTTAAGGGCTTTATGTATCTGCAGACCTGAATTTCTTCAAGAAAAATTTTAAAATATTTTTAGCATATCACAAAAATTAAAATACCACAAATACTTAAAGTTCAAAAACCTTTTCTTTCAGTAACTGCCAAAGTGGCTTTTAACAATCAAAATGTACCTATTCTACAATTTAGTGACTTTCTTCGTAGGTTTCCAAGTTTTGTGTAAGCATTTTTTATTAATGTTTTTAAATTTTCAAATAATTTCAAAAGCATATTAATAAAAAATTCTCACAGTTTCTCGGGAATGTATTTATGGGACTCCTTGCATGAATTGCAAGTGCTGTTTTATTCGGAACAAATCTAACAGAGGAGACATAATATTGTATTGATTATATATATTGGTTTCTCTGACAAGTGAGGATAAGGGGGATAATTATATACAAGATGATATGGTGGATTAATGATTTTCTTTGGGATTTTCTCTCATTCATTTTATTCCAGTTTATGTTAGCTTTTTTTTGGGAAAGGGAAATAAAGATGATATTTTTGTATATCGGCGGTTTGAATTCACCTAAGATTTAATGATTAATTATCACCTCGCTACCAGGATGACGGGTGATGGGAACAAACCAAGGTGGGTCTCGCTATGAAGAGGAATTCTCCCCTTCTAGTTAACATATATATATATATATATATATATATATAATATATATATATATATATATATGTGTGTGTGTGTGTGTGTGTGTGTGTGTATGTATGTATGTATGTATAAAATCAAGATAAATGCCACGAAGGAAAAATAAACGAAGGAGTCTGCGAGATCTTTCGTCTTAAAAGCCCTTTACTGAAGCAAGCATACTGACAAAAATACAAGAAAAGACAATACAAGAAGGTTCGTATAACTGAACAGATAGGGATTATAAAGGGATTAGTGCCTAGAATCCGACACACCTGGAAGATAAGCAGCATATAAGAACCTTCCCAAACAAGCATAAACAAAGGGTGCAATTAAAGGTTTAAGACAATCATCTCAGATACAACCTTTAATTGCACCCTTTGTTTATGCGTTTGTTTGGGAAGGTTTCTTATTCTTCAGGTGTGTCGGATTCTAGGCACTAATCCCTTATAATCCCTATCTGTCAGTTATACGAACCTTCTTGTATTGTCTTTTCTTGTATTTTTGTCATATCTGCTTCAGTAAAGGGCTTTTAAGTCGAAAGATCTCGCAGACTCCTTCGTTTATTTTTCCTTCGTGGCATTTATCTTTATTATGGATTTATCACGTTCATAACTTTCGTGATTCTGTTTATACATGTATGTATATATATATTATATAGATATATATATATATATATATATATATATATATATATATATATATATATGTATATATACACATACATATATATATATATATATATATATATATATATATATATATATATATATATATATATATATACTATATATATATATATATATATAAATATATATATATATAGTTATATATAGTTATATATATATATATATATATATATATATATATATATATATATATATATATATACTATAACTATATATATATAATATATATATATATATATATATATATATATATATATATATATATATATATATATATATATATATATATATCTATATATAGTTATATATATATATATATATATATATATATATATATATATATATATATATATATATAACTATATATATATATATATATATATATATATATATATATATATATATATATATATATATATATATATATATATATATAATATATATATAGTTATATATATATATATATATATATATATATATATATATATATATATATATATATATATATATATATATATATATATATATATATATATATATATATATATATATATATATATATATATATATATACACATACTCAAACCTCGGTTTTCTATTCATGCTTTCAGGTTTCGTAGACTTTTTTCTCCAAAATTTTGTGCCTGTTATCGCACGTTTCCTCGGTTTTCATGCACTCACAAATGCTCAATCTGGGGTCCAGCTCATGACCAGGCTCCGTATCGAGTGCCTAAACAAAGCATTCCATCCTTTCGTGACCCATTCTGCTTTGTGTTCGTTGTTATTGTGTGTGTGTGTGTTTTTTTTATTCGAGTGCAACTGCTAAATGAGCCATCATGGGCCAAAGAAAATTCCGTAAAAACGTGAGAAACACTATAGAATTTAAGAAAGAACATGTAGCAAAGTGTTGGAGGAAGCTGCATACCTGTCTCAACGCCTCAGTGGCGTAGTTGGTTTGGTGTTTGCTTCGCACCTAGGTGATCGCGGGTTCGATTCTCGGCCATTCCATTGAGGAGTGAAGAGATGTGTATTTCTGGTGATAGAAGTTCACTCTTGACGTGGTTCGGAAGTCAGGTAAAAGCCGTGGTCCCTTTGCTGAATAAACCACTGGTTCCATGCAATGTAAAAACACCATACAACAAACAATACCTGTCTCAGAAATGAATGGGCATACATAATGTGCCTACTTCAGGGATTAAGGATATGTTTGCAAAGTGGGATGATAAAGAAATTTTGAGGAGAATTATCATCCTAACAAAGAAGTTGTAATCTGTGTCTCCAACATGTTTAATGACAATTCCGTGTTGAACTTTAGGTAAATTTTAAAGAAACGCCAGAGACAAATGTCTCTAGACAGTTTTATTGTGTTAGAGGGGTCTGGTAACTGTCACGTTGGTCCTAGTGCCAATAAAAAATGAAGGAGGTAAATAACTTCAGATAGTGCCCGTACAAAACGATAGGGGGTTGATACCTGAAGTCCTTCTAGACAATAACCTCTTTTCCTCTCTCTCCCCTCCTCTCCATATTCCATATGCAAAGTGTTTTCCATAAAGGTAAGAGTAATGTTAAATGTTCATTTATTCATTTCATTAATCATTTATATTTATTGCTCGTTGTTTTCTGTATGTAAAACTGTTTATTTCTTATAAAATGTAATTCTTATATAAATTTTGGGTGTGTGGGATGCATTAATTATATTTATATTATTCAGAATGGGAACATTGCTTTGGTATGTTTTTTTATTTCGTGTAGGTTCTGAAACGGATTAAGTACGAAAACTGAGGTTCCTCTGTATATATATATATATATATATATATATATATAAATATATATATATATATATATATATATATATATATATAAGATAAGGAAGTTACATCGATGTGAAAAGGGGGCTCACCCCGTAGCCCCCAACGATCTTATTACTTTTCATAAATAGCTTCAATTGTATCACCAACTGTCACTTCAAACTTTAACAAAGTATGCTTATTATATAGTAAAGTGCGTTAGTCCTAATATCCTACATGCAAAATTTAAACAAAAACGTGTAAAATATAACAGTGACATTCCTTTCGCACCGGTGAGGTGTAATTATTTCTATGTCCCCATTCAGGGGTCTGTGTGCCACATCTATTTTGTTCCAAATAATTCTCTTGGTACTGTTAACCTATGTTTTCGAATTTAAAAATTATGGGCAAAATAATAAGAAAGTTATATTGAGGGGGGGAGGGGGGCCAAAGGGGTCGTCCAGGTCCAAAACGTTTCTTTTAGTAATTTATAAATTGGTGTCAGTAACACATGTTTAAAATATGACTAAAATTGGCCACAAAGCAAGGAAGTTATATTCAAGGGGGGGTCCTCCAGGGCCTGAATGACTTGATAACTATTTTGAAGTAATTTAATTAGCGCCAATGGTCTATTTATCAAATTTGAACCAAATCGGTCCAAAAATAAGAAGTTTACGTTCCTGAGGGGTTGGGGGAGGGGCAAGGTGGGAGGTTAGAAGTAATAACTTTTTAGGGATTGGTTATATATGTTTTTAGGAAATCTAATTAAACTATGTTCGAAACCTATGTTAGCTTAAACCTCTGTGTCAAATTACATACCGATCGGTTCACAGGTGTAGACGTTCACTTGGAAAAACAAACAAACAGACGCGTTTGCCCATTTATATAATAGGTATATGAGAGAGAGAGAGAGAGAGATAGAGAGAGAGAGAGGAGTGCACGAGTTAAAAATCAAAGAAAACTAAGATAAAACTCTGCGGTTATGAATTACAGAACTTTCTAACTGAAGTTCCCACCTAATATTCTTCCCTTTTTTCTTGGGATTAGCCCCATAAATCTGGAATGGTAAACCTCCATATCTCTGAAGATTTATGAAACTTATGGCTTTTATCATCCGAACAAACTTTCCTTACTTTTTTCTCTAAAGTCTAAGTTATGTTGGAGATCGAGAGGCTTAGGAAATGGGACGTCACAACGGGAGTGTTGCCCACCATCGAAAGGGGCTATTCTATGGACGGCTAACTGCGTTTACCCAATAGTATCAAGTGAAAGTATATAGCTGCACAAACAAGGCAATACTCAATGAACATCACAGTAATACGAAACGTAGCCAGACTATACAATATCGATTTAGCGTTAAGTTTATCATCCATTTCATAGATACAAATAATGATCATTGAGAGGAAAATAGATTTCAAATAGTAGAAATACTAGGATTTTGTGAGACAGAGTTTAAGCACAATAGAAATAAATTATTACTCGTATATATACTATAGCTAATGAAATGCTCAACCAATATTGACCCACCGTGAGTCTAATGTAACATACATTATTGCATACAGATTATATTCGGAATGAAAGTATAATTATTGTAGTACTAGATATATGCTTTTATTTGAGATTTTTATTTAGTAAAATGATAAAGACATGTTCATATTATAACACGTAGCATTCGATGAATTGATAAAGGAATTTATTGAAAGAGTCAGAGTTAAGAGACGAGACAGCTATCAATATGGAAGCCTTCTAATTCAAACTATATGGTACTAAGATAAATACACATGAAACAATACAACACGTAACTAAGAGCATAATAAGATGCGTCTAAAGTATGATCAGAGCTAACAACCGCTCCTTCAACTAACTGTCATTAATCGTTCTCCCGGGAGGAAGAGTATGAGATAGTGTTAAATTAAAAGCAACACAGACGATAAAACGCGAAGAGCTACGAACGTCTCAAAAGGTCTTAGAAAGAGATGAGAATTGTATGTTGAATTAACAAAGGCTTTGAAGTCCAGTAACACCACATCAGAGGCAGATGTTGCTGCCATGACTTCAACAAAATTAGAAAAAACATGGGAAAACTATAAGTAGGGATTCGGATAACGATCATTTTGAAAGTCACTATCAAAGGGGTTTGAAACATCGAGAGGAATGTACTGAAATAGCCGGTGGTCATAAATTCCCAAAGTAACTGAGAAAACCATTTAGACTGACTTATAGTTGGAATTCACGTTTACACTTTTCGGTATATCATACCTTGGCTGCAATAATTCCAATACCTCATGGAACAGTAGAGCATCCATAATGAACTTTTAAAGAATGTACGTTTTATCAGTCTTTGGACTCGTGAGGATTCCTCTTAGCAAATAATTTAACAACACACGAGACAAAATATCCTGAGGTAGCATAGCAGCGAATATCCTTGGAAGTGAGACATATAAAGAAAGGTTTCTTTATATGTCTGGTCCTTTTGATAATTACGTGGGCGATAATAAGTGTGCAAATGCCATGAGATTACCTGTTATATGGTTCACGTGATCTATTCAAGACATGATTAGGCGATCTAGTTCTGCCTTTTATTCCTCTTTAGATGTCAACATCAACACGAATCTTCGTCGCGATGCTTTGCAATGACATGTTACTTATTCATATGACATAACTTTCAACATTATTTGCATTTCCCATTGCTTATTTCTGTAGAAAATTGATCTTAACTAGGCTCTTCTTTCCTGAAGAAAATAAGAAATTCATAATATATGTTTTTGTTAATAAAGTTGCCAGTCATGAAAATATGCATCGACTTATTCTATTGCGAAAAAATTCTCATTGCCATCTTCCCTACTTCCCTCCCTCCCTCCCTCCCTCTCACCCTCCCTTCCTCTCCTGTGGCAGGGCTCATTTGGTGGATATTGGTGCTTTAAATCAACGACTTTTCCTTTATGAGGAGGCAAAGCATAAAGCTCTAAACATACGACCATATGGAAGTTTTTGTTTTTTGGGCACCAAACAGAACGACCCAATATCGCTAAAGGAAGTTATTTTTGGAATATCAGAGTCATTCTGAAAATACTGTAGTATCGTTGAGGAAGGAGCCAAACATATGTCCATTGTTTTTTTTATACTACTTTTGCTGTATTCCATGAAATGGAAAGAGCTATATTTTCTTTATTCTTATTCTAGGTAATTGTTATCCTCTGATTTCTTAGAGGTGCTTCAGATATTCCTTGATAAAATGTGAACGACTCAGTTAGGTGCGCTTCCATGGGACGTTATTATCCTCATTTACCATTCGCTGTATTTTCGTGTTCCCGTAATTTAGGAGGAGGTAAATATCATCCATGAAATGAAATCAAATAAGCTACCCCAGTTTCGTAGCATCGCAAGCATGGATAATATCGCATTTATTTCTTATTCGTAATAAAACAAAACCAAGCAGACTAAATAAATATAAATCTTTCATAGAAGAGACGTTACAGTAAGTGTAAAATTCTTAAACTGATATTTACTGCAGCGGTAGAAAAATCGTTCGAATATCAAATATCTTCGAGACTTAGTTATTCTTCAGTAAGGGATTAGCGGAAATCAGTGAGACCTATCGTGACGGAAATTAGTGAGACCTATCGTGACGGAAATTAGTGAGACCTATCGTGAACGGAAACATTAACAATCTTAACAATATTCATTCGAAATCCGTTATCTCCTGATAATAAGCAATCTGTATGTATGTGTGTGTGTGTGTGAGAGAGAGAGAGAGAGAGAGAGAGAGAGAGAGAGAGAGAGAGATTTGGAGAACGAAAACAAAAAATACATTTTATGGGACAATTTCGGCATAAGAGAAAATCCAATATCACAGAACTTCCGATGGAATTGTTTTTTCATTCTATTCATAATCGGATTTAGGAAAAGTTCGTTTGCCCGTCGTAGTAGCTGATAGGAAATATTCGGGTTTGAAACGCAATGGGCACTGGAACTAAATTTAAAAAAAAAGGTTATTAACATGTGATGCTAAAAAAAAAGTCCATATAGCTAGAAATATATCATAAGCAAAGGTCAAAACATCAGAGAGCTTATTTATCAAATGATATCTTTAAATACTTCCATTTGTCATTAGGATTCGTAGATTAGTTAAATTTGCATAGAGGATGATCGTGGGAGACAGAGTACTTGCAATAAAAGAAAACATTCTAGGAATTTTACTGGGAGGAAATTCATCCTAAAACGCAAATTGACCTGAATATACTCTTTCAAAAGACGTTAAGTCATAATATATATAATATATATATATATATATATATATATATATATATATATATATATATATATGTATATATATATATATATATATATATATATATATATATTATATATATATATATATACATATATATACATATATATATATACATATATATATACACATATATATACTTTATATATATATATATATATATATATATATATATATATATATATATATATATATATATATATATATATATATATATATATATTATATATATATATATAGATATACATATATATATGTATATTTATATATATATATATATATATATATATAATACATATATATATATATATATATATATATATATATATATATATATATATATATATATATATATATATATATATATATATATATACATATATTATATATATCATGACTTAACGTCTTTTGGGCACGACCTTGAAAGAGTATAGTTCAGGTCAATCTGCGTTTTTAGGATGAATTTCCTCCCAGTAAAATTCCTATATAATGTTTTCTTTTATTGCAAGTGATCTGTCTCCCACGATCATCCTCTATGCAATATATATATATATATATAATATATATATATATATATATATATATATATATATATATATATATATATATATATATATATTATACGACGTAATAATCCTTAGAACACTCATGATATAGCTGTTCTATCATAAATGAGCCCATATGCGGGAAAATTCCAAAGCAATAGCTGTTTCACAGAAGGATCACCCGTAGCAAATCAAACACCTACACACATCTTTGGCAATTCAAAGTCCTTCAGAACCTTTCCCTCATCTAGACGTACCTTACTTACAATGGTCAGCAATTCAATTGCATTCCACCGCGATATTGTAGTGTCAGCTGCTTATGTTGTTCCATAATCTAGGCTCTTAATGGCTCTTTACCCGGCCACAGTCGCCTCCAAATTCCTTCTTTCTCAAACTTTTCAAACTTCTTCCACTCTTCCATCAATTCAGTATTGTCTCTCTATTATGTCTTCCACATTCAACAAATCCTCGACAAAATGCAGCGGTCACTTTCGACATCAACTTCCACGCGTTTTTTAACGCTGAGATTCATTTGTTTATCATCCTGTTGCAACGCGTCTACGTCGATTAAAACATAGGCTTGACAATAACGAAAAATATATGTTTACGATCTCTTAACTATATAAGTAATGACCTCGCCTCTCCATAAAGAGGCCTGGGTTCGAGCCCAGTGGATGAGGTAGAAGCTTGGTATTTTTTCAACTAAATAATTAATTACGTACCTAATGATTAGTAAATCGTGGTGGGTTGATGTCATGCTCATGATCGCAAATGGCTACCAAGCATATTCCTCTGATATTATACCTCCGAGACGGAAAAGCTATTAACATCTAATGAATTAGAGAGAGAACGTAACTGTTAGTCTGAACATGACGTCATATAGACCTAGACAGCAAAGAGCAGTGGAGGAAAGAAAATCATAACATGAAAACATAACATTAATGAAGAATGACTAGATAATAACAGTAAAGGAAGGAGGGACAAGTAAATAGAGGATGTGCGCAAACTATCAGAGTTGGTAATGTGTATTTAAGTGTCTTTGACTTACCATCAGGGTATACGTCAGAATCAAAATGTATTTCATACACGAGAGGATTCACTCTCAATGAAAACCCAACTCACGGAGGTATGCCTGGTAGAATTTCAAATATTTCATCCAAATGAAAGTCATCACAAACAACAGCGTTAGATTACAAATATCTCAGCAAATCTTCAGTTGGAAATAAAATCCCGAATGAGATAGTTGTACGAACAAGTATATCTCACCAATAAATTATTCGCAATAAACTATAAATTGAGCAATTCAGTCAACCCTCGGTTTCAAATGGATAAATTCTTTGAAATTTAAACTCTAATTGTTCAATAGATTTTGTGTAGGTGAGAAAATAAGCGCAGACATATAGTAATGTCTTGTTTATAGATGCTATGTCCTGCTTGAAATGTGAAATGTAATTACTTGAAGGTTTGATACATTGTATTACGTTTTTTCTTTTTTTTCTTATTTTCTGTCAGGAGCTCGCAGAGTGGGGAGCTCCCTATGACGATTTTCCGTAGAATGTTCTAAAAACGTCAAAAATAATATAAATGTCGAAAGTTCGTGTAAAACTTTACAAAAACTTTACAAAAGATTTCGACATCTACAGTCTAGATGGGTAATTTTTACCTACATGTACTGTCGTAAACATAAAAATAAAATGACAACAAAATTACAGAAGGCCATTGACACCGGTAGGTTTTCCCTCTCCTGATGCTGTTCTTCTGCCTTGCTTCTCCCCCGTCCAGGTAACCGCTGCCCCAGGGGAGTCTGGTTACGTTGTCCAATCTACGCCTCCTCCAGATGAAGGACTTCCTGCAACGTTCCGTCAACTCGGTGGGAGATCGAGTAGAATTACAGTCAGGACTATTAATAGAGGAGAGGAAATCACCTAATTAGCCCTCTTTCTTCATTACCTCGTCTATTTGCGAGCTAATTACCGGTGCCAACGTCCTTCTGTAATTTTGTATTTTGA
>NC_061107.1:46496139-46501783 GCF_015104395.2 Macrobrachium nipponense | reverse complement strand
GAAGGTAAACATATGAAAATGAATTTCCATAAAGATTTCAACTGAAACCAGCATCCTTCTTGTCTTTTCATTCACGTTAGTTAATACTTTGAATTAACATTATCTGTACTCTTTCTATTCCATCTTCTTCTTAAAATAATATTTACAGGAAATAATAAAGACAAATATCTGCTTGTAGTCCGCATCCATCCATTTTTATTATAAAAGTAATGGACGGGCGGGAAGTCTTCACCACTCGCATAGCAACTTCAAAAGAATGGAGTTTTTCTTGACACTTCGTAAACTCTGTTACCATTAAGAATTCCCAAAAATTTACGTATCCTCTCCCACATTTCAGTATGGACAATATAAGAATTGGAAAGTTAGTTGTTCCAAATGCAATGACTAGATTTTTACGTTAAACGAAATAACGTAGAATTTGGTATATATATATATATAATCATATATATATATATATATTATATAATATATATATTATATATATATATATTATATAATACATACATACATAATCCATACATACATAACATATACATATATATGCAAAATTCTACTCATTTAGTAAGAATCTAGACACTGCATTTGGAACAACTAGCTATCTAACTATATATATATATATATATATATATATATATATATATATATATATATATATATATATAATATATATATATATATATATATATATATCTTCATACTTTGGGATGTCATTTGATACAAATACGCGACTCTCTCGTGGTACTAATAAAAAAAAGGAGTTGTTGGTTATTGTATTCTTTCTTCATGCATCTAAAGTATTTCTTATCTCGTAATATTCTGCTTCATCTTGTGAAGCTTTTTGATTTAAGCACTCTTGAAAGTCGATTGCTCTCTGCTACTTGGGAGTATAGGAACCATTCCGTCCCCAATACCCAATTGATCACCCAGAACTTCCCGCCTAGCCGGAATCGCATCTTGCAGCTGCTCTGTTGTGATGTTGGATAAAGCCTGCCTAGCAGAAATTTGAAAGTAGAATAATTACCACATTTAATCTTTAACCAGTTAACTGATGCATTTATATACAGGTGGACCCAAAAGATCAGGCACATTCGAATTTATTTCATCATCATCATTCTAACTAGTAAATGAAAACTGGTTATCGCAGTCTCGTAATTGGTGTGCAGGTACAGCTTAATTTTTTACTCAGACAACTAAATCTTTGTAAGGCACACTTATCACAGAGGACTTATCACAGAGGATGTGCCAGACAGAAGAACCAACATAGCCTAAGGAATAGGTTAACCAACCATGCACCTAACAACTACGTGCTCACCTCCAGCCACGACCACAAGAATTTGGAATGTTAAAATTGTCCTGTAAACAATGTCTCCATTTGGCAAATTGACAGTATTGAAAGGCTGCATTGCGTTGGAAGGAGCATTCTAGGAGGTATTTCTTTATTCTGTCTCACCTATCCTTCAACACAGGAACGCTTACCATAGATTAATCTCCCAATCACAAGCTGTCTCTTGTTCTTAGATCAAACAAATAAGTGTTTCAGGCTTCACCATCTTTTTTTGTGAAAGATGCCTTACACTGCATCAAGTGCGTTACTGTTTATGACCAGATACTCATGCGACGTGTTATTCCTTCATCTGTAAATGCAATTATAGTATCAAAGACTGTGAAAGCATGAATCCCGACTGGACTTTTGCTGCAGATATGACCACGGAGCGTTGTCATAACCTTACCTGTTACCAGACTCTTTGCACAAATGACCATTAGTGGCATTTTAAAATCCACGTATCATAGAGCCCATAACCTGTATTGGATGATTTCCTGATATTTGGACATTTGATGGATGATTTTCATTCTGTATTCAGTGTTCACTGATCAGATCATTTAGATACACGCATCATCCATCCCGAACACCGATAATCAGAAGACTGAGAATGAGGGAGTTGGTTATTCGTTAATATTATACAGTTTGGTCATGTTATCTAAATTTACACACAATAACGCTTGCTTTGTCAGCAATGGAAGCCATATTGGTATCCAGAAAAAGATCCTAAGCCACCAAATGTGAATTATTAGTGAAATTAACTTCAGGAAGAATAATGAAAATTCCAATTAGAGGAATTGTTCTATTGTGAAATGAATATACGCATAATCATAGAAATTATGTAAATTATTCGAACAAGTATACGTTACATAGGTTTAAATTCCTTTCCATTTATTTTATTATACTAGTATATTACATTCTAATCAAAATTGATATACTGAGTCATCTGGAATTAAGGCTATCTGAAAGCCACAATAAATTTATCGCAATGATACCTAAGAAAATAGATGATATTAGAGGGATTGTAAACAGATACAGAATGTAATTTTGCAATTTTAATGACTGAAGATATTGGTCGTTTAATTGGTCACCACAAAACGGCACTCATATTATTATTGAATCACTTTATGAATACATACATATATATATATATTTATATATATATATATATATATTATATATATATATATATATATATATATATATATATATATATATTATATTGCTACTTTCAAAATGCATATTTCCCCTTTTCGATTGTATAAAATATTGTGTATAAGATTTTGTGCAACATTTTTTCAGATTCCTAGGTAGCTTAGAGATAGGATGTTTTAAATGTGTGTTCAGATTTCGCATAACATAATGTAAAAGAATAATGTAGAATGTAGAAAGAGAGAGATTTTCTTTGTCCATTCGAAACTACGATTGTTTCCCTATTATGTCAGCACTGTGAGAATAGAGGAACTCCGAGATCTCAGTTTGCTTTCCTAATTTGTCAACACGTTTGATAAGCGAGCTCGAGCCTTCATTGTATTTTGAGATTCTGTCATCAAGTAAGATAAGGGGCTTCTGCTTCGGTCGATCGAGTCGAGTACGTGTTTTTTTTTTACAAAAGACTGGACTCATACGTGTATGTCTTTGTCAAAGCCACGTGCAGATTACGCATTTTGTATGTAAAATTGCGTAAGATTTCAAAGCTTCTGGAAGCATTATTGCCCAAAAACGTTTTTGTGTCATCCACTGTCCAGCTTCCGCAAGAGAAGTTTTTCATTAGATCTTAGATACTCGAGGCGTTCACATCTCTCTCTCTCCTCTCTCTCTCTCTCCTCTCTCTCTCTCTCTCTCTCTCTCTCTCTCCCTCCATCGCATAACACTTTTGATTTTAAAGTAACGTAACGATTTCGTATTGAATGGTCACTCGTAACTTAAGAATTTCATATTTGATATTTCTTAGAGTTTGTTTAGTGTTAAATAGTGTTTTTTGTGGAATCTGAACAAACATTGTTTCGTAACGGCGCCAAATTGGTATACCAAAAAGGTAAAGTGTGTTATAATTTTATTAGTTGCAACTAATAACTGATAGGAACAGTGGTTAGATAACAACTAATAACGGATAGGAACAGTGGTTAACTAATAACTAATAACAGATGGTTACGAAGGTTTGGTAAAAACTGATGGTTACAATGTTTTGAGTGAAAAGATTTACACTTTTACACATTGCAAATTTTTGTGTTTTGTGTTTGTTTCATTTTTGTGCATTTGTTCATTTTCATGTTGAAGTGTGCCTTTTTATTTTGATATTGTCCGCATTTTTCTGTATTTTCATTTGCATTCAAATTTAATTGACTTAGTTATTTTCATTGCTTAATCATTGCACATTTAATTAAATTTAACACTTGTGAATTAATTTGCATTTCCCTAGAATTCTTTTCAGGTTTTATTATTGTTTAGCACTTGTGAATTAATTTCCAAATTTCAATTATTGCCTAACACTTTTGAATTTTATTGAATTAATTTTCTTGAATTTTGTGATAAGTTAATTTTGATTTAATTTTACTTAATTTGATTCAAGAATTAATTAAACTTTACTTTGTTTTCAAGTAACAGTAATTTTCCCTGTTATTGTGAATTTCACTTATTAATTTTGAGTTTGATAATAAATTTATGTATTTAAAATTTTTATAAGTGTTTTCTTTATCTTACACCAGTATATTTGCATTTAATTATGATTATATTGATGTTAGGTAGAAACATAGAGGGGTAATTAATCTGTTTTCCCTCAATTAACTTGAAGTGACTTAGAACCAGGGAAGTACTTAGACTTCTGAAATCAGTGAAATACTTAGACTTTTAAAGTTGTTGATGGAGTGATGCCCTTTGATTAATTTAATTACTTACAATATTACCTCACACCTGTTTTAATGAACTTAGTCTGATTTTCTGCAATACTGGTAAGTTGTTCAGGGATCACTGCTCCTTTAGAGTATTCAGTCATTTAATACCTGTGATGAGGGTTCAGGTGTGTGGCTTTTGTGAGGTATCAGTTAATGAATGGTAAGTGTAGTAACCAGATACTTGGCATTTCGTCACAATATATATATATATATATATATATATATATATATATATATATATATATATATATATATATATATATATATATATATATATATATATATATATGAAGGGTAAGGGGACCGATGGAGACGCATTTCGCCTGGATTTTTTCCTTTCATTGGTCATAGCTCTTTTGAGTCTCCATATTTTTTCCAGGTCTGTCTTGAGTCCTATGCCTACGAGAAGTTTGTTTGGTGGCCTCTGATTGGCTGGTACCAAACGTAGGCGGCTTACTCAGTGTCTGATATTTCGTCTGTTGCTTAGAGAACTGGCAGTATGTTTGTATTTCTTAATTTTTCTTGCGTTCTGCACTAGATAGGAAAGTTCTGGTCATAGCATTGGACTCGGTATTTATTGTACAACTAAAGCATCTTTCCTGAAATCAATAAGATAAAACCCACAGGAATTACAACGAGTAAAAGTGAAGAGCGAAGCATTTAATTCTTTATACCTGTTTTCACTTATCATGGGATTTTTGTTTTCATACAACACATTCACCCTGTATATGCTGGAACTTTCAGATTTTAAATGCCTGTGATATGTGCAGAAAAAATGAAGAATATATCTTATTAATCTGCATCCATACTTGACACAGCCTGAAAAGGAAAACAATCTTGCTTAGTTCTTTGTTGTTTATTATTCCAACCAGGTCATTATTTCATATCACTTAAATAATTTTCTGATATCTCTTTCGTTTGAAAATGTATTCATATAGGAAAATTATAAACAACATGTTGATAACAGTCTCATTAGAGCTTAGGTTAAGTCGAAGAGTGGAAAGTCTGTACTCAATTTGAAATTCTTCCCTGGACTGAATTTCCCGCGGCCCGCCTGGGTCTCCAACGATAATCTATCCATCTAGTTATTTATTTTTCTTATCAGATATATCCAGATATACGGACAGATATAATATGAGAGTGAAAATGTTCGACAGTCACAAGACATTGTCCCAGTTACTTGGAACTATCTCCGATACTCATATATATAATTCTGAAGATTTAGTTGATAAATTAAACAAAATCACTTTTTGCCCCACAGATAGATTCGTTTGTTTTGATGTTTGCTCTCTTTTTACTAAAGTTCTATTCTATTTTAGAGTGTCTTAGTAACGAACTGACCCATCATGAATTACCTCTACCTGTAAAGTCTTATTATTTCACTCACTAGGTTGTGCATTTGTGATTGTAAGTTTATATTCAATGGCAA
>NC_061107.1:46481139-46488639 GCF_015104395.2 Macrobrachium nipponense | reverse complement strand
CAGGTAATTTAATTCTATTTAGCTAATACTTTAGTATTTTTCCCAAGTTACAGAAATATAGTTCAAACAATTTATAATAAGGAATGTCACGGCTTGTAGACGATTCTAGAAATAAATGAACTATCGAAGAACCATCAATTTGCTATGTCGTGTAAATTACTTTGCAAATCCCAAGATACAATGAAAGCTTTTGAGGAAGATTTTTGTCCTATGAATTTTCCACTGAAATATGATACTGATAATTATACTCTGTTTTTTCCATCTGTCCACAAGCGCGTGGTGTTTGCGTATGGTAACACTGCGTCCCGGGCTTTACATAGTTACATTCAGCATACATTCAACAATAATAATAACCTTATTTCGAATATTAACGGTGTAATTCGCATACTGTAAATTATCAAAACACTTTTCAGTTGCAAATGCACACCCAGATATCCTTTTATTTACCTAAAACTTACACACAGCGTAACAGGCGGATGGACAGATGGAAAAAAACAGAGTATAGTCAAATTATAATTTTCACTTATATTGTAATATACAACACATAGATGGAAACTTGACCACAAGAATACGATTTCTTGACGTCAAAAATTAGTATAAAAGAGCGAGGAAAGAGGACTTTTAAATCTCTCTCTCTCTCTCTCTCTCTCTCTCTCTCTCTCTCTCTTTCTTCTTTTTTAAAATGCATTTCATCTGCAGTTCTAGCAATATTTTTTTTATAGAAAGCATTATTTTGTGCACTATAAAAAACGGTTGTCCAAAACCCATGGCAGACCAAACGAAACAATTCCTAAAATCTTTAAACCACATTGCTATATAAACACGTCCGTCACCATACAGAAAATGAAATACCTTTAGTTAAAAATAGATATGATAATTCTAGAAAATAAACGTCACATAGTAATCATAGCCAGATTAAGCACCATTCTCCAGCAATCAAATGTTCTCACAGGATTCAGATTTCCTGTCAAAGGGAAACACAGCACCTATTAAATTCTAATCTATGGTTCTTAAAGAAAAAAAGACATGGACATTGAATAAAAAAAATGAATAATGAAATACTCAAAGAAAAGAAGAAGCTCACTGCATGGTGCATCTCATTGAGGCTGCTAAATAATAACAGTGGACACAGTAATAAAAAAATTAGTATCTTCTACTTACTTTCTATAACCATCCCTTACAGTTGCGGTCTCACTACACAACTCCAAAAGGAACAAATTCTAAAAATGCTAAAAATGCAAGGAAAAAATTCTATAGTGGCCTAACAAGGAAGTGTATTACAACACACTAATGCACCCTCTCCTTTATAAGCCACGCTCTTTCAGTGTGACGTCACTGTCACGTAGTGTTCAGCAAGAGGGAGTTTCCATTGGGGTCACACATCACCTGAATGACAAGTGACGAACACATAAACATCGCAGTGAATTCACGGATTGATCATGCTGTTCGCATACTGTCGATCATACCCAAAAGACATTTTCGAGATGTGTTGAACAAACACTGATCACTGAGTATCATCATTCCAAATGTGAACGAAGTTTCCACTGTCACTAATGAAACGAATGTAACGCCATCATTTTTAAACTCTTTGACATATCCATTTTCCGATCTCCCGAACTGAGCATCTTCACAATAAGTTTTTTTTTCACAGACTAGCAATCAATCAGCTAGAGAAGTTCATGTACCTGTATAAACGCTGAAATGCAAATACCACCTAATATATACATATATATATACATATATATAGTATATATATATATATATATATATATATATATATATATATGCTAATCAGCTGCCATGTTTTGATTATTTCCCCCTCTGCCAGCATTTTGGGTGTGATAAAATTGTTAATGTATCTCTTAAATTGATTATTATGTGTAAAGGTTCCTTAGGTTAGGACTATGGGATTGCTGTTAAATATAAGATATGAAGAAAAGATTAAAGTGCAGGTATAGTAGTACAGGGTCTTTGTTACTTAATGTATGTCTGTGTGTGTATATGTATGTATGTACATGCTATAATAAGTGTCTAAATCTATATCATTAGTTACAGGGTACCAACATACACAGCTTTCTGAGAAAATGTAAATGTAAATGCTGAGTGTCATTGCCATCTACGAAGCAATAATTCTCCACCCATTAAAAATGGAATGGCAAGGCACTAGCGTAAATTCTCCTGGACGTGGTTACTGAACGATAACAATTATGATAATCAGTTAATAACCAGCGTAACTCCAAAACAATTATGTGTAAGGCTTTGATGAAAAGGTGTCTGTCTAGAATTTGGCATATACATTTCTGAAAAATTCTAATGTTGCTTGTAGTCATTTTCCGGTACGTAGATGTCAGAGCCAATAGATATTGCCTGTGCTTACTCATATACTTATGACCCTTATTAGAGAGGATTCTGGTGATAAAATAAAATTTTAACTTTTTTAAAACCAGGAACGCTAAGAAATGTAGTTCTTTCAAGTGATTTATTCTCTAAAGAAAGATTATATTCTACTTTCATTTCATATGACAGCAGTTTTGATGAATTTTGTTAAGAGCTTATGACTGAGAATGCAATTAATTATATGCAACGAACAGGAAATATAAGATAATAAAAGAACTTTTGCATGCTAAAAGAATTATTATCAAAATTGTCTTTTATTAGGATTCGAAGGATATGAAAGCCTTCAGATCTATAATTTGCGCCACTCTAGAACAAATACAATTAATTCTTAATTCGTTATATTGCCTGTGAGGAACGATAGGATTTTTCAACCTACTGCGTTTGGGACGTAGGGATGGGGGAAAGGGGTGAATCTAGTCTACATTGCATAAAGACACAGAAATTACTAACACATATTACTGGGTTTTTGCTTCATCATGGTGACTTTACGCCTTTTTAGCTGCTATATATTAATAACAACGATTTCTAGAGGGAAAATGAACTTGTGCTTTTGCTGAAATATGGCTTTTATAGCATAAATTCGTTCTGCATTGTGCATCTTTTTTTGTAAGTAAAAATGAGGAAAGGATAAATCTCTAGTTTAGTACTTGGAACAGGTCACTTGTTAATAATACCGTTTGTTTGCAATTTGTTAAAAATACGCTTCAAAGAACAAAGTTAATGAGTAACCTTTTGCAGGAAGTTTGCATTCTTGGTAAGTGGTATGTTTATATTTTCTAGTTGACAAGATTATAGAGGAACTATTGGACTAATTTTCCGTTGGCTTTAACCCTTCTGTCAGTCATCCATTTATCAAAGTCTTTCATCATCTATAGATCAGAAATGTTGGAACGAAATTGACATAACGAAATTTCTCCGATAAACGCCATCGTAAAATTAAAAAATTTCCTTTGGGCAAACCATAAATTATGCAAATACGTATTACCAGAGTTACAATACAAGACCAGACTGGTTGAAAGGACGTATTGGCAAAAAAGTCCTTTTGTCATGGTCATGAAATGATCAGAAAATAGGATGTCTTTCCGGACGTTAGACTGGCCACTTAGATTTCTGTAAAAAGAAACTATTGTACTGGTAGTGTCTGTCCGTCGACATTTTTTCCTATTCTCACGTTTTCTGGCCGGCCTCAGAGCTTGAAAACTGGAGAGACTAAAAGGCTACAAATTGGTATGCTGATTATCCTTTCGCCAATTAGCAAACACACCAAATTGCAGCCTTCTAGCCTTTAGTAGTTTTGATATTATTTAAGGTTAAATCTAATCAGAATCGTTCCCCTGGGAACGATATAGGACAGACCACCACCGGACCGTGGTTAAGGTTTCATGGGCCGCGGGTCATACGGCATTATACCGAGACCACCGAAAAATAGATATATTTTCCGTGGCCTTTATCATACGCTTTAGCGGTTGTATTGAAAACTCAATTGCGCCAGACACTTCGGCGCATAGTTTACTTGTTCTTCTTTGTCTCGTACTGTTTCTATGATGGAGCAGTAATTCATCTTCTCATATCATCTTTTTGATATCGGAAAAGATGTCTCCCTTTCTCTTCAGGAGATGTTTCATCTGGGGAACGAAAATTCATGGTACATCGTGTAATAAATGATTGATATCTGTAGAGGCAATTTCGTATCCTTCGAGAGAAACTTTACATTCTGCAGTGAATGCTTATAATTCTTTATTTTATCTATAAAGTAATGAAAGTATATATGAAAATTTCATTTTGCAATTGTCAGAAAAAGTGAATACATGATAATTATTAGCATAATGGAAAACAGTGATATACTTATATAACTAAAATTTAAGGAAATGCTTTGGAAAGTTTCCACTAAGAATTTGCATTTAATCTAAGTTGACAGTTTAGTTGTTACATGTAATGATCACCAAAAAAAATAATATTTTTATTTTTATTGGTGATTTCTAATGTGGAGGGTAAAATTCCTGCAATCTAGTGAAGCATTCACTTTCGAGGTGCTTGCTCAAACATGTAAAAATTCCTGGAAGATGAGAATTAGCAATCATTTTTTGACCTGATAGGATTTGCTTACGAAAAGATTCTGTACAATATAAAATCAAAGTTTTTATATTTGTTCGCTAATCGCTTGACTGAAAATTACTAACAGATATAAAAATCGATTTTATATCCAGACGTGTATGTGTTCAATGATGGTCTTACAAGATCAACCTTTTAAACGCTGTATTTTTGGGGGTCAATCTTTTCCACGTACGCGTACCTCCTCAGCCATCCTCTTGTATATCCGACATTATAAAATATTTGGCACAGTGC
Source organism: Macrobrachium nipponense (assembly GCF_015104395.2). NCBI lineage: Eukaryota > Metazoa > Arthropoda > Malacostraca > Decapoda > Palaemonidae > Macrobrachium > Macrobrachium nipponense. Next base: position 46,483,896 of record NC_061107.1, on the reverse strand, counting down.
TAAAAAACTACTCAAAATGTTGACCGCCAGACTCCAATGAGGTTAGATACATGAAATGGGAATCTACAAAGCAGATATTATCAGGAATTAAATTTTACTCCGGTTAAAAAGGTTGTTAAGAAATGATAAAAGAATAGTTTTAGCTTCAGTGAAAGAAATGCCTCGGATGTATACACTGTAGTACAAGTAGTAGGGAAAATTGGCATATTTAACCATGGTTATACGTGCTGACAGTAACCCTATAGCCTATATACTAATCTATTTGGCTATGTGAATTTAATATCAAATTGGCTTTAATAAAAAGCTTATTACAACAATTATTATTTTGTTATCTCAAAAGCAGGATTATAGTTGATTACAAATTGAGTATGATCCAAGACAAGTTTACATGAGGTTGTTTCAACAGTTATAAAGATTTTCATTTATGAAAAAATGTAACGATCTTGTGAAATGTGATTCACTGTTATTTTGTGATGGCCTAGCACTAGGTGCCAGATGTGGTTCTGTTGTTGCAGGTCTGCGCAGTTACTGCAGCTGCCATGCTGTGAATCAGCACATTGCAATGGAGCCTTACATGCAATAGTCATGTTACTGCTCAATCTCTTCTCTTTATATCTATGTTGAGACCTACCTGTGCCTCCTCTCCTCTTCCTATCTCTCTCCACAGGAAGAAAGAGGAAGAGTGAGATACAGAGAGGGGAAGAATGAATGAGAAGAGGGATATTGAGAGCAAAAGAGGATAAGTATTTCTCCTTGGGGATAGCAACCCTCAGCCTTCTTATGTGGGGAATTGCCTCCCCAATTTCTTCCTTGGGGAATTGGCTCACCACTGTCTCAATGCTCTAGCGGGACAACCTGGCTCCCCACCGTCCTAAGCCCCGACGGCCCAACCCTCCTCCCCACTGCCCAACAGCCAACCCTCCCCACTGTCCCCACACACTGGCAGCCCAACCTGCCTCCCCACCATCCCAAGACCCTAAGCCCAACTTAGCATCCCAGAAGACCCGGCGGCCAGGCGGCCCAACCCAACTCCCCACTGTCCGAGCACACCAGTGGCAGAACCCACCTCCCCACTGTCCTCGCGCTCAACCCGCCACCCAACCATCCCCATGCCCCAGAGGCCTATTTTGCCTCCCCACCATCCCCCGGCCTGGTGGCCCAACTCCCCTCCCCACTGTCCCCACCTCCCCTGCACCAGGATGGCCCTACATGTCTCCCCACTGTCCCCACCCCCCTCAGCCTAACCCTCTTCCCCACTGACCCCGCGCCCTGGCAGCTCAACCCGCATCCTCCACCATCCTAGAACTCTGACTGGCCCAACTCAGCGCCCCACCATCCTTACGTCCTGGACCCAACCCATCTCCCCACCGTCCCTGCGCCAGAGCAGCCCAACTAGCCTCCCAACCATCCCCATGCCGCGGTGGCCTAATCTGGCCCCCCACCATCCCCAGCACGGTGGTCCAAACCCCCTCCCTGCTGTCCCAACCTCCCCACCATCCCCAGCCCGGTGGTCCAACCCCCCTCCCTGTTGTACCAATCTCCCCACCGTCCCTGCACCTGGATGGTCCTACATGTCTCCCCACCATCCCACCCACTGCAGCCTAACCCTCCTCCCCACTGTTCCCATACCCTGGCAGCCCAACCTGCATCCCACACCATCCCAGAACCCTGATTGGCCCAACATAGCGCCCTACCGTCCATATGCTTCCCCACCATTTCCTTGCCTTGGTGGCCCAATACGCCACCCCACCATCCCCAAGCCTGGTGGCCCAACCCACCTTCCCACTGTGCCTGTACTCAAACAGCCCCACCTGCCTCCCTACCTCCCCAATGGGTCAACAGCCCAACCCCCTCTCCATTGTCCCAGTATCCCACTGGCCCAAAATGCCTCCCCAACATCCCATGCACCTGCATCCCAACCTGCTTTCCCACTGCCCGTGCGCCCCAGGGACTGAACCCACCTCCCCACCGTACCCATACCCCAGCAGCCCAACCTACCTCCAAACAATCCCAGCGGCCCCGCCCTGGCGGCACAACATACCTCCCCACCATCCCCAAGGTCTGGTGGCCCAACCAGTATCCCCAACGAACACATGCCCTGACAGCCTGACCCGCCTCCCCACCGTCCCAGCAACCCAGTGGCCCAACCTGCCTCCCTGCCGCTCCCACAACCAGGCAACCCAACCTTCCTCCCCACCGGCATCGCACCCCAGTGACCCAACCAGCCTCCCCACCGTCCCCACACCTCAGTGGCCCAATCTTACTCCCCAGCGTCCCACACCAGCTGTTCTAACTCTGCTTCCCACCATCCCTGGCGGCCCAACCAGTCTCCTCGCTGTCCCTGTGACCCAGCTGCTCAACCAGCCTCACCACTGTCCCCCCCCCTTCCTCAGCTGCCCAAACAGCCTCCCCACCGTCCCTGCACCCTGGCTTCCCAACCCGCCTCTCCCATTTTCCCACACCTGGCGGCCCAACCCGGCTCCCCAGAGAGAGAGAGAGAGAGAGAGAGAGAGAGAGACAGAGAGAGAGAAAGTAAAGAAAGAAAGAGATAGAGAGCGATCATCTTGTGGCAAAGCTTCTATCCCTTTAACACCTCTACTTTACTTTAGATCCTGGCGCATACACGAATCCTGTGATTTTCCTGTGTTCCGTGTAATCCTGCAAATTTCCAGGTGTTTCGATGAATCAATAAAATGATAAGAAAACATTTAAACATGTATTCCTGTATAATTTCAACTTCTTTTCAAGGATTAACGA
>NC_061107.1:46463639-46473639 GCF_015104395.2 Macrobrachium nipponense | reverse complement strand
AAGCAGTATGTAACGTGCACTGCCTGGCGCCATCGTTGTGTTGTTTTTTATAGGTAGGTTTACCCCTATGCACTTTTGTGTTGCCGGCTGTTACGGTGGGACCGCAAGAAACCGCACGAAAAATGATGTGGTGGGGAGAAAAAATTACCGTTATTGGGCGGCGTGGCGTGGACCCGTGCGGTGTGTTACAGGCATGTTACGGCATGTTGTTGCGGTGACGTTGCGGTGTCTAGCTGATTGATACGGTGTTGGTGCGGTTTTATGGTGGTTGTTGCTATGCCAGTGCACATGCTCTTGCGGCTTTGTTACTCCGTGTAGCGGTGTGTTGTGGGTGGCTTGTGGTGTTGTTGTGGAGTGTGCGCACATCTGCACGAGATACGACGTGGAATGGTGCATGATTGTTGCACATGCACCATGCCACACCGTGCCAGATATGAACCTTGGGTATATATAGAGGCCTACCAAACACATCCTTCATTCCACGTCCACCCAGCATGAAATATGAACCTCAACAGCCTCTCATCCCAGGAGACTCAGAGATTTTTGGTAGCTATTCTGTGTCTCTGTGCAGTCCAGGTCATTGGGGGGTTGAGAAGACGTACTACAGTGCCACAGCCACCTGCACCATTACGCAGAAAGGACGGCAGGGCAGGGCGGATTTGGGGTCGGGAGTGGCTGACATGGCGACAACTACATGGAGAGTACGACCAGCTACTACAAGAACTGAACAAGGAGGACCGCAAATGGACACAAGAACTTTCTATGCATCTACCCTGAATTGTTCGAGGAGATGGTCGAAAGGCTGACACCCATGTTGAAGAAGAAGGACACGAAAATGTGGCTTGCACAAGAGGTGGGAGTCAAGTTGGCGGTCACTCTCCGCCACCTGGCATGTGGGAACGGCTATACAAGCCTCCAATACAGCTTCAGAGTCTCCAAGAATTCCATATGCCAATTTATCCCATTAGACTGCCAAGCCATTATCGACACATACAAACCAGAAGTGATGAAGTGCCTCAAGACACCAGAAGAATGGAATGACGTAGCAAAACGATTCACCTCAAAGTGGAACTACTTCAATTGTGTGGGAACCCTGGATGGGAAACATGTCACGATCAAGTAACCCAAAGGTGGAGGATCACTGTATTTCAATTACAAGAAGTTCCACAGCATCGTCCTCATGGCCCTCTCCGATGCAAAGTACAGGTTCCTGTTCGTCAACGTCGGTGCAGAAGGAGGTGCTGGGGATGGAGGAACCTGGCAGAAGTGCAACCTGGCCAGGGTCATCACAAACAACCGAGCAGGACTCCCACAAGACAGAAATCTGCCCAATGACGACGAACCCATCCCCTTCCACATAGTCGCCGATGATACATTCGCTCTCAATCCGTGGTTGATGAAGCCCTACTCCCACCAATCACAAGATCCCACCGAACGAATATACAGCTACAGATTATCTCGCACTCGTCGTGTGGTGGAAAACGCATTCGGCCTGCTGCAGATGAGATGGCGATTCTTCGTGACGACGATGCAACAGGATGTACAGGTGTGCAAGAAGATAACTCTGTGCGCATGTGTCATGTACAACCTGGCACTGCAACACTTCCCATGTGCTGGAACCGACGCCGACTATGAGGACCAACACCATAACGTCATAGCAGGTACTTGGAGGCAGGAGTTGCTGAACTTCATGGAACGACTCATGGCAAGAAGGGAACCAAACTACACACATCGAGCGAAGGCCGTCAGAGATTACCTGGCCCAGTACTAATCATCGGATGCAGGCGCAGTGGAATGGCAAGAGTGAATGTAGTTTCCTTGAGGACGACAAGCTGCTGACGAGTAGAGGACCCAAAGAACTCTGTAATAAAACATAACCAAACCAATGTACATAATTGTAAATAAAGATCGTGATGTTTTTCTCATTGTTTTATACTCCCATACTTTTGTATTGTCCCAATAACAATATTAATATAATAAAGAATATTGGAATGATGATTGGTACATATAAAAAATGATGTTGGAAAATAATTAACTGAAAGTCATAATAACATAATTCATATTAATGAGACAAATGAGAAGCAAATGATGGACATAACAAAAATACTTATACTAAACAAACATGAAAAGCATAGAAAGTAAGAAAATAAACATGAAATGCATAGAATATAAGAAAAAATGCAACAATGAAAATCAATAAGAAAGTAAAAAATGAAAATCAAATTTAAAAGCCATAGAAAGTAAGAAAATGGAACATGAAATGCATAAGAATATAAGAAAATGAACATGTAAAAGCATAGCAAAGTAAGTAAATGAACATGAAAAGCACAGGAAGTAGAAAATGAACATGAAAAAGCATAGGAATGAATAGAAAATGAACATGAAAAACATAGAAAGTAAAAATGAACATGAAAAGCATAGAATGTAAGACAAGAACATGAAAAGCAATAGAAAGAATAAGAAAAATGAAACTGAAAGCATAGAATGTAAGAAAATAACATGAAACACATAGAAAGGTAAGAAAATGACATGAAAAGCATAGAATGTAAGACAATGAACATGAAAAGCATAGAATGTAAGAAAATGAACATGAAAAGCATAGAATGTAAGAAAATAAACATGAAAAGCATAAAATGTAAGAAAAGGAAATTGGGACTTGGTTTATACCATAACATTTTCATCTGCAAATATCATATATTATCAACTGAGGTCAATATGTCTTTAGTATGTTACTGATTTTTTATTGTTCCCCTGTTAATAACTATGTCCAGTCAATGTTAATTATTGTTTCATTATCATATTTGTATGTGTTCATGTTCATTTGATCATGTTCTCAATATTACATTATTGTTCTTTACCTTGTATGTTATTATATCATTTGATGGCCATATTTATTTCATGTTACATTTCATTTTATAGTTTAGGTTATTTTCCGAGTTCTATTTATTTCATATTTCATATATCATATTTCATGTTAGATTTCCTGTTATAGTTCTTCATGTTATTATTCTTTATGGCCATGCTTTTTCTTATTCAATTTCATTTCACCCAGTCATATCATATATATTATCATGACATAAATTAAGCATCAATAAGGAAAATGTAAATGCAAGTCAGTATTTCAACATATTTATTACAAAAAGAAAAATTATGACTGTTATAAAACTTACAAAATCATTGAATATTAAGAAAATAATTAAAATATAATTTATTATTAAAAAATAACATTCTGGGGTCAATGTCCTCCTTTTCACCTGAGGAGATGGTCAAGTCGTAGGTGGGTGGATCCTCTGCGGCAGTAGGTTTCGGTGTCGAAATACTGGCGCCAGGGGTAGGGGGCCACAAGTCTGCCAAGAGACTGTTGACCAACGGTGACAGCGAAGAAGTGGAAGGTCGAGGAGAAAAGTTCAGTGGTGTCGAACGTCCACTGGGGAAGAATGACGGTGTCGCTACCCGTGTTGCCTGTGTTGAGTACAACTGCTGATGAAATACCTGCTGCTGCTGAGGCTGCTGTTGAGGGAGGGGATCATAGAAGAACACAGGTTGGGGTTGAGACATGAACCACTGGTGTGGTGATCCCTGAATCGGTTGCACTGCAGAAGCTGTTGAAGTTCCTGGTTTGGTCTGCATTTCTTTATCAACTTGTGGGGGCGTCCAGTGGGAACAACCCCCACGAGCCATGGCCTCTTTCGTCGTGGCATCCTCTTCCTCGGGTCCCTCCAATCTGTGACAAAGCCTGATGACTTGCTCGAAGAATGGCTTCTAGTATTGTCGAGGCACATACTCCAACCATTGAGTCAAGTACTGGACGAACACGGTGATGTCACAATGCGTATTGTCCTGTGCTTGTGGCATCAGTGTGTTTATGCTTGTAATAATCTGGGTCAGTTGAGTCTGCAGTCCTTCTGTAGAATCAGTTGTGTCGGTGGATAGCCAACGGTCCTCTGGCAAGTTTGTTGGTCTCTTTTGCTTCAGCCGCCTTCCCCGCTGCTGATAGGCCTGACATGTCAGTAGAGGAATCGTCTGCGTTGGTTCTGTGCGATGATACAGGTGAGAACCGATCGCTTGCTACTGTGGATTCGTGGGCGATGTGACCTCCCAGGAATGCCCACGTAGTCATCACCTCCTCCTCCCATGGTGTCCTGTTGCGTGCAGCCGACCCGCTCTTGTACTCCCTCTTCTCTATCTTCCCGAAGTCGGTATGGCAAGCCTTGAAGTACTTCCGAACTTGCTGGAAGGTGCAATCGATGAAGTTCGCTGCCAGTTCACGCCAAAGTTCCTCCTTCCTCCTCAGATTCGACCATTGCCTGTCCCACTTGTCGTACAAGGTAGGGTGTGAGTTGATGAATTCTATGATGATCTCCTTGTCCTCTGGCGTGAATGGGTAGTCTTGTATGTTCTTCTTTCTGGGGCGGTATCATTTCTTCGGCTGCACTACGATACTACTTGGGCCTGCGATGTCCTGGGATTCGACAAGCGATAAGGTCGGCTCAATGGTCAGCTCTTCCTCGTGGTCGTGATGAGACGTCTCCTCCCGTTGTGAAGGCTGGATGTCTTGGGTGTCCTGGGTGTAGGCCTGGGGGTGGTCTTCCATAGAGGCATCGTGTCACGTGGCTGGGTGAGCGTGGGTGGGTGAACGTTGCTGGGTTAGAGTGGCTGGGTGAGCATCGCTGGGCGAGAGTGGCTGGGTATCCATGTCAAAAGGCTGTCAGAGCATGAATGATGTCCCCGTGGTCAGTCAGGCCCCTTTTATCCTCCCCAGAATGCGTGGCAACCTTCCATCCAATCGACCTAGGGTGGTACAACATGGTGCGATGTGGTGTGGTGTAGCATGGCACCATGAGGGTTCTTACCTCTTCTGTTGCGGCGCCGCGCCACACCGCTTACAGCTTCGTGCGACTTCATCATGCCACCAGACGCCACGCAGAAATTTGAAATTATTCAAAATTCGGGCGGCATCGTGCGGCTGTAATGGTCCGCGCCAGCCAATGCCAGTGAGGTGGCGCGCTTTTGGTGCGCTTTTGGTGTGGTTCTTGCGGTCCCACGCAGTAACAGCTCGCACCACAAAAGTGCGTAGGTGTAAACCAGTCTTATGTAAACAATGGTGCAACTCATACAGTCAAATGGGAAACCTGTACTCTTTAGAACTTGTTTTCTCAGCTGTCCGTCAAGACTATCAAATTATTTGTGCACCATTTACAAAATATACTATATCCTGCATGTAGAAATAAACATTTTTAATTTTGCTCGTATATCTCTTCTTCAATTAAGCCACAAGTTTTGCAATATGGCGACATTACAACATGATCGTGCTGCATTCACAGCCAGTCTTTAAAGATTGGGATGATCTTTACAGCATTTACCAAGGATATGGTGCACTATACCTAGAAATTAAAATATTTATTCTGTCTGCTGTAGTTTTTATACAATTGAGCAATAAAGTTTACCAATATTCCGACGTTATGTGCTTCTGTTAACACCATAAATCTACATTTTTACTCTCTAGAGGCAGAACTAACTATTATCGTTCTTTATTCATGGGTCAAAACGGACAGGCAGTAAAATTTGACAACAGCATGTTGAAATAGTTATCATCTCCAACGCTGTCATCCCATAGAAGCTATACCACAGGCATAATAATATTAATAATAGCCTAGGTTTAATAGCCTGATACCTAACAGCGAACATTCAATAGTCTGTACAATAATAGTCTGTACAATAGTGGTGTACATGCCGGCTCGCCACTTCACTTTACTCCTTATTAGACTATATCTGCTTTGGTAGTCACTTGTTGCCTCTTAACATATTCAAGGCAAAGTCTGTTGCAGAAACTTAAGCTCATGCATACCAGGAGGTTTGAAAATGTACCTTGGGACCGCTCAAAAATTACTTAACATTTTTATTTGGTAATTTCGTAAAAGTCCGCCTCAAACCCCCCCTCCAACCCCCTCACCATTCCCCTTTGTCACACCTCATAACACATGTCCAGTCACCCCCCTAGAAAATTATGTAACATCAGGTGGTAACACCACCCCTCTGGTGCCGGACACAGGGTGGCCCATTAATTATTTATGTTTAGTTTAGTTGATAGAAGACAAAGTTGCGTTTTTAGTTTGTGGTATTATTCTTTAACTTTACCACAATACACAAAGTAGACTATGCCTAAGTTTAGAAGAGGATTAATATAATTTGTGATATTTTTCTAAGTCACATTTATGCATAAAATAGAGAATGTCGGAGAAAAGGGATTAGTTTGTTGTATTATTCTATGTCTTAATATAGGAAATAGTGAAATACAAACAAGAGTTGAGTTAATGTTATTTGTTAAACATTATTCTGCAAAAAAATAATAAATAAATACTATATTGTCAGTATTATCAAAATGTAATAAAAGTCTATTTAGGAATCTTTTCTATCTCTCATTGGTCCTTCTACATTTACATCTGAATATGTTACATAACACATAACACTTCACCATACCTCTCCACTCCCCATAAGGCATTCGGTAATTTTTTAAGGGCCCCTAATAGCTTGCTGCAATGTGTGTAATTCACATTTTGACTTTTTATCCCTTCTGCAGTTTCTAAGTCAAGTAATGAAGCGGTTTTGCTCTTTGCTCTGGTCAAGGAAGAGTATACTGTACATCGCTTACTGAAACAGATAAATTTATCTGAACCATAGCATAGAAGGTATTTGTACATCTTTAAGCGTAATTATTGCTAAGAGATACATATATAAAGCTATGCAACACGTCACAGTCATGCTGACCTAAAATTCAGTGTACTTGTTTACATTGTACAGTTTAAGTTAGGCTAGCCTGTAAGAATAACTCAACTCTCACAACTTCCTAATTCTTGAGCTGTGTTTCATAGTCTGTGGATGGAAACAACTAGAAAAAATCAGCATTCTTGAAGGTTGCCAAGTTAGGCTACCTTTGCTAAGCTAAGATTAGGCTATGATAGGCTACCCTTGGTTATTTGATGATCAACCCTAGTAGACTAGCTATTGGGTAAAGTTTACTTTTAAAGCTACAATGTAGCATGAACTTGAAATATCCTTAGGGTAAAAATGATAATTGAAGAATAGCCTGCTACCCTTAAGCATTCTGGCTGATCAACTTCAGCTGAGTCCTCTGCATACATGGGGGTTGGAGAACTTATCGATGAAATGGTAAATAACAGCATAAGACTTCCTTACAAATGCAGCAGGCTAGACCTCAAAATACTGTGTATAGTGAAGTCCAAAATTCCATCGACAATCTTCTGTCATCATTTTAACGGTACATAGATAGCACTTGTCTCGCCACTACCAGGGTGAAGTTAGAGGGGCCTTTCTTTACTCTTCCAAGTTGAAATGGGTCGTGTTAAGAGAGGATGAGAAGCCTGGTTTAACACAGGAGAAATATATTTTCTCCATTTCTGTATGACATATGAAATGATGGTCATTCCACACATTTCGAGTGGTTGGATTGACTCACAAGGTTGATATATACAGAAGATGGATGTAGTCCTTCAAATGATATGTAATTCGATTTTCTTGCTGCATGGTAGATATGGTATCGTCTAGTAAACTGTCTTCTACTTTAAACCTATTCATTTTTACTAATTTTGGTATTAGGAATGCAGTTTTGATGTTCTCCATTCTTGTCATTATTCTTATTGTGGCATTTTCTAGCACAGTGGCAGCATCATACCTATCTGAGAGAGAGAGAGAGAAAGAGAAGAGAGAGAGAGAGAGAGAGAGAGAGAGAGAGAGGTGACTGTGTGCTCTGTATAAGTTCTTGTTTGTGGAGTGAAGCACTGTGGACAGACATAGGCCTATTCGGCAGGAAATAGGCCAGACCTTGATCACCAACGGGTGAAGTGATTGCATATCTTATCAAAGACAGTTAAAGTTTTTTCTTAGAATTGCATTTCATATATATATATATAGATAGATATATAATATATATATAGTATTATATATATATATATAATACTATTATATATATAATATATATATTATATATATATATATATACTATATATATATATATATATATATAGATATATATATATATACTAGTATAGATATATATATATATATATATATATATATTATATATCTATATATATATATATATATATATCTATATATATATTATATATATATATAATATATAATATAATATATAATATACTAAATATTATATATATATCTATATATAGATATATAATAGATATATAATAGATATATATATATATATATATACTAATTATATATACTATATATATAATTATATAAATATATATATATTATATATATATATATATATTTATTATATATATATATATATAATATATATATTGCTTTCTGATCTATATTAGATAATAATAGATATATATATAATATAATATATATATTATATAAATATATAATAATATATATAATATTGTTTCTGATGTCTTTATAGGAAAATTTTATTCATATAAAAAAAATTATTTGTCATCATCTTTTCACGTTTTTTCTATTTTGAATATTGTTTCAGCTTTGAGATCTTTTAGTGATTTTGAGATCTTTTAGTGATAACAGTTATAGCTAAGCTGGTTTCTTCAGCATTTTCCATTTTTTATTCTCTTTTTTGACATGGCAGCTGTTTTGCCCGTCGGGCAAATGCACAACAATGTGGATGGACCAACTAACCCATTCATTGAAACTAGCTTATTGATATGGAAATTGAAAAAGATTTAGGATACAAATCATAGCTCTATGAGATAATTATCATTTTTTTAGTCACGCTTTCATAAGGGATCATACTTCACATTTGTAATTAGGAAAAGATTTAGGTAATGAATAAGTTTTACCAGTGATGAATGCAGACCATTATGATAGATCTCGAAAGGAAACAAACTGAAAAAACATTTTTAATAACATGTACTTGGCCTTTCATCCATTTTCTTTCAAATTCCTTTACACCAGCTATATATAATTCAATATAATTGCTACTGTCTTGAATAAGAGGAAGTTTCAAGCTGGTTTGGGTTATTTGTCCTATACACTTTATTTCTGCCATTATTACATTTAGTTTTTTCTATAATCATAAATATTGCCTCTGATATATACCAATATCATCAGCTGGTTTCGGCTTTGAAACCGTTATCACATTCTTTAGGCAACAGGTACATTACATTCACAATTCTGAAAATGTAACAGATACATACATTTTGAAAGCAACTGGAACCTCTAATGTTTAAGAAATTAATTTTCTAAATATCACCGCTCTGTATCCCGTCAATAATACAACTTTATTAAAGTATTATTCTTTTTTACGGCGTCAGATATTTTCATATTAAAAAAAACTGCGTCGTTAGTGGGTTTACAACTTCACAATAACAAATAACCGCCTCGTTTAATGAACATTTATTTACAAAGAACCACAAACACACAAACAAACGAAACTAAGTTTCACTGAGGTCTCACGGAAATACACACCCAGCCAGCCTTCCATGAATGTCAGAATCAACGATGCTTTGTAATCCCTCTGAGATTAGTGGCTTTACTTTGTATCTGTTGCTGAAAACAGTGGAAAAACAACTTCTTTGTTTGTTTGATTGAAAACATCTTTTATTGTTCTTGTTTTTGTTTTCTCAACTGTTATTGTTCTTACAGATTTTCTGGATAAATTTAGAATGAATACAAATGTAACGAATACTTTCGCTGACTCATATGTCCCCATTCTCGGATATGATATTTCCTGCAGACGTTTCTGACACATTCAGTGAAACCTCGGCGGTCACAGAACTACTCAATTTAATATAAATATTTTTCATTAGAGAATAAAGTCGAGCTGAACCATACTTTTTATTTATTCAAAGTGATATTAATTAAGACTGCATGTCAAGTCAAGGTGTTTCTCATAAATAATGAAAAGTTTAGGTTTTATGTCTTGTCAGTAAATATGGACATAATCATTTATAACACAAAATTTAGTAACAAAAACTGAAGAATAATTCCTGGGTTA
>NC_061107.1:46433639-46458639 GCF_015104395.2 Macrobrachium nipponense | reverse complement strand
AAGATCAAGCAAAGATACAATGCATTATTACCGTTAAGCAATTCTCCTTGCATTTTATAGTTTACTTATTTCTCTCTATTTATTCATCAATGACCTTATTTATTTTTTCCCTTTCCAAGAACAATATCATCTTTCTGTATGTCCTTTTACCCCTTGTTACTTCTTTCCATATTCTTTCCACCTTGTGGTAGGGGTGTAAGAATACTATCACCGTATGTTCTGCGTGTCTTAATTTTTAGTGAAAGCCGAGGCCCACCGCCAGTAACCGTGGAAACCGCTGCCTTGCAGATGGACTTTTTAGTCGAAGGCGAGGCCCACCGCCAATAGCTGTGGAAACTGTTGTCTTGCAGGTGGACTTTTTGGTCGAAGGCGAGGCCCACCACCAATAAGTGTGGAAACTGCTACCTTGCAGGTGGACTTTTTGGTCGAAGGGTGAGGCCCACAGCCGATAAGTGTGGAAACTGCTGTCTTGCATGTGGACTTCTTAGTCCGTAGACAAAGGCAAGGCCCACCACCAATAAGTCTGGAAACTGCTGCCTTGCAAGTGGACTTCTTAGTCCTTAGACAAAGGCGAGGCCCACCACCGATAAGTCTGGAACTGCTGCCTTGCAAGTAGACTCTTTAGTCAAAGGCGAGGCCCACCGCCAATAAGTCTGGAAACTGCTGCCTTGCAGGTGGACCTCTTGGTCAAAGGCGAGGCCCATCGCCAATAACTGTGGAAACTGCTGCCAGCAATGTGGAAACTGCTGCCTTGCTGGTGGACTTTGTAGTCAAATGCGAGGCCCACCGTCAATAACTTGGGAAACTGAAACCTTGCAGGTGGACTTCTGAGTGTGGAAACTGCTGCCTTGCAGGTGGACTTTTTTGTCAAAGGAGAGGCCCACCGCCAATAAGTATGGAAACTGCTGCCTTGCAGGTTGACTTTTTACTCAAAAACGAGGCCCAACGCCAACAAGTGTGGAAACTGCTGCCTTGCAATCTTATTTTTTAGTCAAATGCGAGGCCAACTGCGAATAACTGTGGAAACTGCTGCCTTGCGGATGTGGCCGATGACAGCAAGGGCATGTGGTCGTAAAAACCCCTTTGCCAAACAATAAACCATGCCTGATATTTGTAAGGAAAGGCTCATCAGGCAACCAACCCCTTAGTGTAGGGATACGGTGGGAAAGAAGAAGATAGCCTTCCTAAGGATGTTGTGCAGCTGGAACATGTCTAAGGATCAAGCAATGCTCCTTGCATTTTATAGTTTACCTACATTTTTATCTATTTATTCATCATTTTACTTATCTATTTGTTCCCTTTCAAATAACTATCTTCTCTCCGTATTTCCTTTTGACTCCATATTCTTCGGAAGCTAGAATTTCAAGTTAGTGGCTCCTGTGGCTTGTTTCTACTAAATAATAATAATAATAATAATAATAATAATAATAATAATAATAATAATAATAATATTTTGTTGAAAATAATGGCAGCTTTCAACAAAACATGTCTCAAAGGTCTGTTCTCTGGAAAAATGTTATTATTATTATTATTATTATTATTATTATTATTATTATTATTATTATTATTATTATTATTATTCCGTTTATTTAATATCCATATGTGCATGTCATGATATCGTCTATGTAACTAATTTATAAATATAAATACTGCAGAATGTGAACTGGAATACCATAAGTTCATATACCATTTCTGAGGGCAAAACTCAAGAATTATTCTGTTTAGCATGACAACTACAATGGTGTTTATATTAAAGGAATTTATAATTCTTTGTCGCGGATATTTCCATGCATTCCTTCGTATGAATTTAGAAATTGGCTGCGAGACATGAAAGCCAATTTTTCATGAGAAATATTTTCAACATATAAACGTATATATAAAAATAACGTTCTTGTTCTTGAAATGCTCCCCCCCAAAAAAAAAAAAAAAAACCCCCCCAAAAAAAAAAAAAAAAAAAAAAACCGTGGCAAAAATGTACGAACCTGAAGGAAGGTATCTCGGGGATTAAAAATGATACAGTACTGGATAGTGATTCTGGTGCTCACGAATGCATAACCCCTAAAGCCAAATCTTTTTCTGTTTCCTCCAGTCTTTTTCAGTGTCAGGATATATATATATATATATATATATATATATATATATATATAATATATATATATATATATATATATATATAAAAGCTTTTACAACAGAAACCTCCAGTCAAAGATTTAACTTCTTGGATACACTTGAGATTTACTGGTATCCATTTCACAGTGCCGCGAGTGAAGTCACATTATTTTTATGCAATCAGCTGAATAAAAAATTGTGGCTTTATCGTTGTATACTAATGTTTAATGGTGCGTTACAAAAAAAAATGTATTGCTTGTGATAGACAAAAAACACCCCTGATATAAATATATTGGTGCGAAAGTACTTCAGTAAAGGCATAAAAGTAGGTCTTAAAGAATGTGTAAACAGTTAATAGAATTAACCTATTGTTTTGTTTGGTATTGCTTATCGATTACTATAAACTTTGAAATATTAACCTGTCTCCGCCACAACTACACTGGAAACATTGTTTCTAATGCTAAGTTACCAAAGGAAAGAGGTAACGGGAAAAAAAAAAAAATAAATAAGAATTGCGAGGCCGAGAATATGTAATTTGATAATGAAGCATCCGCCGGCAATGTAGGTCTGTCAATTTGGTAGGCAATAACTCCCTTTAATCATGAAAAGGAATCCGTCTTCAATCGTTTTATGCGCAGAACTAAGGAATCGCAAACAAAAGTTATACGTTTTCATATATCAAACTCCTTTTATTTTTCATAAAGCTGCGGGCAAACAGAGAAACGTTGGAGTAATTTGTTTGGAGAGTTTTTTTTATTTTATTTTATTTTTATCAGTCAGCGTCCCGTGAGGAATCTTATGATGCCGTTAAGAATAATGACACATATATATATATATATATATATATATATAATATATATATGTATGTATATATATATATATATATATATATATATATATATATATATGCTGTCTCTCTACCTTAGATACTGGGATTCTGGGCTGCCATGGAAAATCATAGGGAGCTCGCAATAAGTACTAAGGAGATCCATAGAATAATCAGTCAAGGGAAAAATAATGGCTTAGGCTTAGAGTCTTCTTCAATGAGCTAAAGATTGTGTAAACACAAAGGGTTCACTCAATTAATTATTTTTATATAAGCCACACAGATCAGAAAAATGGGAATAACTAGGTCATACATAAATATTCTACGCCGATGAACACTTCACAAAAGGAACATTGCAGACGGGTAGAACAGGGGATGGCATAAGGCACATGAGATAGAACTGAGGAGTTGAAAGAGGGTTAATTGCTAAAACACTAACACAGGCAATCGGAACTGAGAGACTGCTAGAAGATGCCAAGGCAACTCAGTTCTACAACAGTTAAATACACAGCTACGTTAACAATCAAGGATTCAATACAAATTCACAGTGGGTTGTCACGCAATGGAAAATGGACAATAAACCAGGTAGAGAATAACAGGATCGTGAATTACTAAAAGAAACCTTATTCCGGGGCATTACCTTCGTCACGATGACGGTGTTCTTCGTCTGAATGGCCCAGCAGTAGATGAAAGAAAATGAATGGGTGCCACTTACAAAAAGATGATGGTTGGAAGTCGAGCATGTGGAGGGAGTACTAGGGACAGGCAAAAAGAAGGGATGGCAGGTGTCCTGGGTTAAGTTCTGGGTGCTTCTCAAACTGTCGGTCCGTGGCCCTTATGTAGCTTCGGAAGATTACGTCTAGGCATCTTGTAGGTAGCACTACAACCAATGGCCGCTCCATTTTCTACTGGGTCACGCACATGGGGTCACCCTCCAGGTATCATGGCAGTTGGGCGCGTGTTCAGCTGCTGTGGGACGGGCGCTTTCTCTTCTAGTTTCATCCTTTGCCAGTTGTCTGCCTCTGGCGACGATTTGCAATATCGAAGGTTGCCCATGGGAATTAGGACCTTTGAACAGAGGCAGTGTTAAGGGTGATGGGGCGGGGGAATTATTATACTATGCTTTTATTAGAAATTGAATAAAATTAATTTTAGTTTCTCATCTCTACGTTAAAACAATTAAAGGCTCGTGATGCTGCTTACGAAGAGGTGTCCTTCATATATATATATATATATATATATATATATAATATATATATATATATATATATATATATATATATATATATTATATGTGTGTGTCTGTTTGTGTGTGTATGTGTGCGTGTGTAGAAATCTACTATTCATTTTTACAAGCTAAATATGTATTTGCAATAACCATAATAACCTCTTAACTTCTCGAATTCTTCGAGCTTTTTCTAGACACGCTTGTCACGACAAAGCCTTGAGACCCAAGTGCTAAGAATATGAAGACATTATGATGTCCGGTAACGGGGAGTTACCCTAATTACTACGAGGTCACGTGTATGTATGTATGTATATATATATATATATATATATATATATATATATATATATATATATATAATATATATATATATATATATATATATGTATATATGTATATATCATATATATATATATATATATATATATATATATATATTCGTACATACACACACATACACACACACACACACACACACATATATAATATATATATGAATAATTATCACATCGAACCGTGATCCATTTATATATCAATTCAAGCTACAAATGTCCTTTAATATCTAAATTCACTTTACCTCCCAAATGATATATTTTCATATATGTACCGAAGGGGAATTTTTTTAATTGATAATAATTTCGTCCCCCCATGGGATCGAACCACCGTCCAAGTGGATGGGGACGAAATCAGGACAGTCAGTGACGCTATCCAATCAGCCAACAGAGACGCTATAAGTTCAATATCGATTTCTGACCTTACAAATCACCCTCGACCTGGGTGCTTTCGTAATTAGAATCGATATGAAACCCCGTCTACCATGTTGCCAATTCGAAGGCGTTTGACAAGCACGTAGCCCTTTTGTTATGAATAATTATAACATCGAACCGTGATCCATTTATATATCAATTCAAGCTACAAATGTCCTTTAATATCTAAATTCACTTTACCTCCCAAAATGATATATTTTATATATGTACCGAAGGGCGGGAATTTTTTAATGATAATAATTTCGTCCCCCCATGGGATCGAACCACGTCCAAGTGGATGGGGACGAAATCAGGACAGTCAGTGACGCTATCCAATCAGCCAACAGAGACGCTATAAGTTCATATCGATCTGACCTACAAATCACCCTCGACCTGGGTGCTTTCGTAATTAGAAATCGATATGACCGTCTACCATGTTGGCCAATTCGAGCGTTTGACAGCACGTAGCCTTTTGTTATGAATAATTATCACATCGAACCGTGATCCATTTATATATCAATTCAAGCTACAAATGTCCTTTAATATCTAAATTCACTTTACCTCCCAAATGATATATTTTCATATATGTACCGAAAGGGAATTTTTTAATTGATAATAATTTCGTACCCCCATGGGATCGAACCACCGTCCAAGTGGAGGGAGGGACGAAATCAGGACAGTCAGTGACGCTATCCAATCAGCCAACAGAGACGCTATAAGTTCATATCGATTCTGACCTTACCAAATCACCCTCGACCTGGGTGCTTTCGTAATTAGAAATCGTATGAAAAACCCCGTCTACCATGTTGGCCAATTCGAGCGTTTGACAGCACGTAGCCTTTTTGTTATGAATAATTATCACATCGAACCGTGATCCATTTATATATCAATTCAAGCTACAAATGTCCTTTAATATCTAAATTCACTTTACCTCCCAAATGATATATTTTCATATATGTACCGAAGGGGAAATTTTTTAATGATTAATAATTTCGTCCCCCCATGGGATCGAACCACCGTCCAAGTGGAGGGGCGGGGACGAAATCCAGGACAGTCCGTGACGCTATCCAATCAGCCAACAGACGTTACGCTTATAAGTTTCATATCGATTTATGACCTTTACAAATCACCCTCGACCTGGGTGGGGCTTTCGTAAGTTGAATCGATATGAAACCCCGTCTACCCATGTGGCCAATTCGAGCGTTTGACAGCACGTAGCCTTTTGTTATGAATAATTATACATCGAACCGTGATCCATTTATATATCAATTCAAGCTACAAATGTCCTTTAATATCTTAAAATTCACTTTTACCTCCCAAATGAATATATTTTCATATATGTACCGAAGGGGTTGAATTTTTTATTGATAATAATTTCGTCCCCCCCATGGGATCGAACCCACCGTCCAAGTGGATGGGGACGAAATCAGGACAGTCAGTGATGCTATCCAATCAGCCAACAGAGCGCTATAAGTTCATATCGATGCTTGAAACCTTACAAATCACCCTCGACCTGGGTGCTTTCGTAATTAGAATCGATATGAAACCCCGTCCCTACCATGTTGGCCAAATTTCGAGGTTGCGTTTGACAGCACGTAGCCTTTTGTTATGAATAATTATCACATCGAACCGTGATCCATTTATATATAAGCATTCAAGCTACAAATAATGTCTTTAATATCTAAATTCACTTTACCTCCCAAATGATATATTTTCATATGTACCGAAGGGGAAATTTTTTAATTGATAATAATTTCGTCCCCCCATGGGATCGAACCACCGTCCAAGTGGATGGGGACGAAATCAGGACAGTCAGTGACGCTATCCAATCAGCCAACAGAGACGCTATAAGTTCATATCGATTCTGACCTTACAAATCACCCTCGACCTGGGTGCTTTCGTAATTAGAATCGATATGAAACCCCGTCTACCATGTTGGCCAATTCGAGCGTTTGACAGCACGTAGCCTTTTGTTATGAATAATTATCACATCGAACCGTGATCCATTTATATATCAATTCAAGCTACAAATGTCCTTTAATATCTAAATTCACTTTACCTCCCAAATGATATATTTTCATATATGTACCGAAGGGGAATTTTTTATTGATAATAATTTCGTCCCCCCATGGGATCGAACCACCGTCCAAGTGGATGGGGACGAAATCAGGACAGTCAGTGACGCTATCCAATCCAGCCAACAGAGGACGCTATAAGTTCATATCGATTCTGACCTTACAAATCACCCTCGACCTGGGGTGCTTTCGTAATTAGAATCGATATGAAAAACCACCCCGTCTACCATGTTGGCCAATTCGAGCGTTTGACAGCACGTAGCTTTTGTTATGAATAATTATCACATCGAACCGTGATCCATTTATATATCAATTCAAGCTACAAATGTCCTTTAATATCTAAATTCACTTTACCTCCCAAATGATATATTTTCATATATGTACCGAAGGGGAATTTTTTAATTGATAATAATTTCGTCCCCCCATGGGATCGAACCACCGTCCAAGTGGATGGGGACGAAATCAGGACAGTCAGTGACGCTATCCAATCAGCCAACAGAGACGCTATAAGTTCATATCGATTCTGACCTTACAAATCACCCTCGACCTGGGTGCTTTCGTAATTAGAATCGATATGAAACCCCGTCTACCATGTTGGCCAATTCGAGCGTTTGACAGCACGTAGCCTTTTGTTATGAATAATTATTCACATCGACCGTGATCCATTTATATTATCAATTCAAGCTACAAATGTCCTTTAATATCTAAATTCACTTTACTCCCAAATGATATATTTTCATATATGTACCGAAGGGGAATTTTTTAATTGATAATAATTTCGTCCCCCCATGGGATCGAACCACCGTCCAAGTGGATGGGGACGAAATCAGGACAGTCAGTGACGCTATCCAATCAGCCAACAGAGACGCTATAAGTTCATATCGATTCTGACCTTACAAATCACCCTCGACCTGTCAAACGCTCGAATTGGCCAACATGGTAGACGGGGTTTCATATCGATTCTAATTACGAAAGCACCCAGGTCGAGGTTGATTTGTAAGGTCAGAATCGATATGAACTTATAGCGTCTCTGTTGGCTGATTGGATAGCGTCACTGACTGTCCTGATTTCGTCCCCATCCACTTGGACGGTGGTTCGATCCCATGGGGGACGAAATATTATCAATTAAAAAAATTCCCCCCCTTCGGTACATATATGAAAATATATCATTTGGGGGGAGGTAAAGTGAATTTAGATATTAAAGGACATTTGTAGCTTGAATTGATATATAAATGGATCACGGTTCGATGTGATAATTATTCATAACAAAAGGCTACGTGCTGTCAAACGCTCGAATTGGCCAACATGGTAGACGGGGTTTCATATCGATTCTAATTACGAAAGCACCCAGGTCGAGGGTGATTTGTAAGGTCAGAATCGATATGAACTTCTTATAGCGTCTCTGTTGGCTGATTGGATAGCATCACTGGACTGTCCTGATTTCGTACCCCATCCACTTGGACGGTGGTTCGATCCCATGGGGGACGAAATTATTATCAATTAAAAAATTCCCCTTCGGTACATATATGAAAATATATCATTTGGGAGGTAAAGTGAATTTAGATATTAAAGGACATTTTGTTAAGCTTGAATTGATATATAAATGGATCACGGTTCGATGTGAGTAATTATTCATAACAAAAGGCTACGTGCTGTCAAACGCTCGAATTGGCCAACATGGTAGACGGGGGGGGTTTCATATCGATTCTAATTACGAAAGCACCCAGGTCGAGGGTGATTTGTAAGGTCAGTAACGATATGAACTTATAGCGTCTCTGTTGGCTGATTGGATAGCGTCACTGGACTGTCCTGATTTCGTCCCCATCCACTTGGACGGTGGTTCGATCCCATGGGGGGACGAAATTATTATCAATTAAAAAATTCCCTTCGGTACCATATACTGAAAATATATCATTTGGGAGGTTTAAAGTGAATTTAGATATTAAAGGACATTTGTAGCTTGAATGATATATAAATGGATCACGGTTCGATGTGATAATTATCATAAACAAAAGGCTACTGCTGTCAAACGCTCGAATTGGCCAACATGGTAGACGGGGGTTTTCATATCGATTCTAATACGAAAGCACCCAGGTCGAGGGTGATTTGTAAGGTCAGAATCGATATGAACTTTTATAGCGTCTCGTTGGCTGATTGGATAGCGTCACTGACTGTCCTGATTTCGTCCCCATCCACTTGGACGGTGGTTCGAATCCCAATCGGGGGGACGAAATTATTATTATCAATTAAAAATTCCCCTTCGGTACATATATGAAAATATATCATTTGGGAGGTAAAGTGAATTTAGATATTAAAGGACATTTTGTAGCTTGAATTGATATATAAATGGATCACGGTTCGATGTGATAATTATTCATAACAAAACAAAAGGCTACGTGCTGTCAAACGATCGAATTGGCCAACATGGTAGAACGGGGTTTCATATCGATTCTAATTACGAAAGCGCACCCAGGTCGAGGGGTGATTTGTAAGGTCAGAATCGATATGAAACTTATAGCGTCTCTGTTTGGCTGATTGGATAGCGTCACTGACTGTCCTGATATTTCGTCCCCATCCACTTGGACGGTGGTTCGATCATGGGGGGACGAAATTATTATCAATTAAAAATTCCCCTTCGGTACATATATGAAAACAATATATCATTTGGGACGGTAAAGTTTAATTTGATATTGAAAGGACATTTGTAGCTTGAATTGATATATAAATGGATCACGGTTCGATGTGATAATTATTCATAACAAAAGGCTACGTGCTGTCAACGCTCGACAATTGCCAACATGGTAGACGGGGTTTCATATCGATTCTAATTACGAAAGCACCCAGGTCGAGGGTGATTTGTAAGGTCAGAATCGATATGAACTTATAGCGCTCTGTGGCTGATTGGATAGCGCACTGACTGTCCTGATTTCGTCCCATCCACTTGGACGGTGGTTCGGATCCCATGGGGGGACGAAATTATTATCAATTAAAAAAATTCCCCTTCGGTACATATATGAAATATAATCATTTGGGAGGTAAAGTGAATTTAGATATTAAAGGACATTTGTAGCTTGAATTGATATATAATGGATCACGGTTCGATGTGATAATTCATTCATAACAAAGGCTACGTGCTGTCAAACGCTCGAATTGGCCAACATGGTAGAACGGGGTTTCATATCGATTCTAATTACGAAAGCACCCAGGTCGAGGGTGATTGTAAGGTCAGAATCGATATGAACTTATAGCGTCTCTGTTGGCTGATTGGATAGCGTCACTGACTGTCCTGATTTCGTCCCCATCCACTTGGACGGTGGTTCGATCCCATGGGGGGACGAAATTATTATCAATTAAAAAATTCCCCTTCGGTACATATATGAAAAAATATCATTTGGGAGGTAAGTGAATTTAGATATGAAAGGACATTTGTAGCTGAAATTGATATATAAATGGATCACGGTTCGATGTGATAATTATTCATAACAAAAGGATACGTGCTGTCAAACGCTCGAATTGGCCAACATGGTAGACGGGGTTTCATATCGATTCTAATTACGAAAGCACCCAGGTCGAGGGTGATTTGTAAGGTCAGAATCGATATGAACTTATAGGCTCTGTTGGCTGATTGGATAGCGTCACTGACTGTCCTGATTTCGTCCCCATCCACTTGGACGGTGGTTCGATCCCATGGGGGGGGGACGAAATTATTATCAATTAAAAAATTCCCCTTCGGTACAAATATATGAAAAAATATATCATTTGGGAGGTAAAGTGAAAAATTTAGATATTAAAGGACATTTGTAGCTTGAATGATATTATATATAATATATATATATATATATATATATATATATATATATATATATTATATAGATATATATATATATATATATATATATATTTTATATTATAGGCTGGGGATACGGAAAGACATGGCACATCACTTTGAATTCTATATTGGCTAGCGACGGTTCGAGACGAAGTCCCATCTTCAGGCCAAAGGGAAGAAATAAATGTTATATAAATACCAGACAATTCAGCAAGTTAACGTAAAATTATTATCAATGAAAACACTTCTAAGTAAAAATTCGAATAAAAACATATTAAAAAATAAGTAGTTTTAATTGTTTATAATTTTACATTTCCCTTTCTGAAACGTGTTTTGTATTAAGATAATAACTCATTCTTTGAGATTTTTCAGTTCATAATTTTACTTGACTAAGCTTAATTGATTATATTAATATAACATATATTTCTTGCCTTTGGCCTGAAGATTGGACTTTGTCTCGAAAACGTCGCTAGTCAATATGACCGAGGATCCCGTCAATGATGAATAATATACACACACACACACACACCACACAGATATATATATATATATAATATATATATATATATATATATATATATATATACAGGGTGGGCCAAAAGTAGCCTCACAGTTAAAACAGGTAATACGCAATACATTTTATTTTTACAAACAATTAAGTAGTACTGTTGTGTGCATTGGTCTTACAGTTCAATTGCATTTATTTAGGAACATTTATGTATATATATATATATATATATATATATATATATATATATATATATGATATATATATATATATATATATACATACATACATACATACATACATACATACATATATTATATATATGTATGTAAATATATATATATATATATATATATATTATATATATATATATATATATATATATATATATATATATATATTATATATATATATTTATATATATATATATATATATATATATATATATATATATATATATATATATATATATATATATGTGTGTTTGTGTGTGTGCATGTATGTATGTATTATTTGCATGTATGTATTCGCGTATCGGGCCATTCCAGACTCGAAGCAAAACGGATTCCTCTGTTAAATTTCTAAACACATCTCTATTATAGTTCCATTCTAACTCTGTTACCAATTTATGATTATGATTAAACGCCACAAATAAGCATAAAGAATATTGGTCGCTACTATGTTGTTCGCTTTAGATTAATTCTGGAAAGTTTACCTTAGAATAAAACAGGAAGGTTACGGACCTCTTTCTGACTTCACTGAAGCTTAATAAACGTTCAAATTGAGGTCGTACGAGCGAATACTTTATTAATAAACGACCCCGAATGTTGAAAGCATTTTATACTACAGTATATTATTCTCCCGCGGACCAAAAGGTATCAACTGAACCGCATTGCGCGGTGCGCTTAGTTTAATAAAAGCAAAATATATGTTTTCATTAATGTAAGTGAATCGTTTATTAATTTAATTCGAATGTCCATAAAATTACGGTCCATAAGGTGATTCTCGAACATGTTTTTAGCTATTCTAAATTACGTTAACAGATAACAGTAGGAATAGGATACAATTGTCTGTCTGGAAGTTCTTTTTCTTCGAAGTCTCTTATTATAAGGATATTTTTTATTAGAGCTTCTCTATTTACTTAAATATTTAGGTAAAATTACAAGAAAAGAATGTTTTATGCAATGAAGACTTGCAATATAGAGGTGAACTTTGATAAGCGAAGCATAATGAAAAGTTTTGTAAATTTGAATCAGTTTTTCCATTCCTGAGGGAATCCTGTATTTATGTATTACGCCGTGAATATATTTGAAATTTAACATGTAATTTTGTTCTTTACAGGTAACTGGTCTTCATCTTCCACCTTAGAAGATCTGATGCAAGGTAAAAACTTACTTTTAGATCTAAGCACACGGTAGGTCTCTTCATAGTTCTCATAATCATTGCGTTATTTTGTTACTATTATGTCAATGGGCATCTTAAGGATCGTTTCTTCTATCAGCAACAACTCATATTGTATATTTTATTTCAAGTTGGAACAACGAATCGGACATCAAGGTGTTTCCAGTTATTTTATTTCAGGGGACACATTCTTTAGGATACTTAATATTGGGTAACTAGTCTAAAAGGCATAAAACTTTCTTGCAAGAAATTCCGCCATTTTAGCCAAAAGAGCCACTTTAAAATTTAGCACTAAAGAAAATTTGCTATTCTACCTTGAAATGGTTGGTATTTCTGAAAGTATTCTCATTTACAATTAGTATTTCGTATAATTTGAGTAACTCCAAGAGAAAAACATATTAATAATAACAAGAAAAATAGTATTATCATTTTTAGGTTGAGTTAAAGTTGAACTAAAATTGTTTTTGACATCTGACGGAGAACAAAACTATTGAATTTAAGAAAAACACAACATATGGCAATAAACAGGCAAGGCTATAATCGACCGAAGAACTTGTTTCATTTCCTCTTTCTATTACTTACTATTGTGCTAATTTATGATTTCAAAAATTTCTTAATTTTTTTTAGGCTATGTTACACGAGATGCCCTTTCTTTCAACAGCTTTAAAAATACGAAACTGATTAGCGCTGAATGGTGACTGACGTAGTATTGATATTTAAAGCATTCTTAATAAGAATCAAAACGTTGAGGAACATAGCGATCAATTAATATATGAAAAATAGTACCAGGATTTGCAGTACCTTTCCGACCATTGCTCACTAACTGGCAACTCTCTATCTGGAGCAGCTGACAAGACAATTCTCTGAAATAGTACAAGGAAGGTATTCTTTGCTAGAATACATTGCTAGATGCTGGTTGATGTTATATCTGTTGTCTTATAAAATGATATTTTAAAGCTAGAAATATTTTAGAATTCTTCTCTCTCTCTCTCTCTCTCTCTCTCTCTCTCTCTCTCTCTCTCTCTCTCTCTCTCTCTCTCCATTCTTTGCGAAACGGATAGACTTGACCGTTAAATGGGGAACTGTGACTTGAGGTGTTAGATAAATGAAGGAGGAAATGTTGCATAACTCGCCTAAAAGTAAATGATAATTAAGAAAAAAAATTAGAATAAGAAATTAACGGCAAAATGAAATGTTAATAAAATATTAAGAATAGAAAGTATATAAATTCTTATAAACAAGTGAGCTCAAGTTATTGCAATCGTTAAAAATATAATAAAATATTTTTGAAACATCACCTTAGAAATCCAAAACTTCTAACGTTTCATATCTCACAACATACATAGTTTTTAAAACACACTATTCAGTTCGTACGATTATCATACCCTAACATTCATTTTCATAAAAATTTGGTGACTCATTGTTTTAAAACAATACATATTTTGGAAAGACATGATGTTTTATTGTTTTCCGTCTGAGTTAACAGCAAGAAATGAATGCCCAATAAGAAGAGTCCAAGAGTGGACGCTCATACGCATCATTTCCCTTAGAAAATGAAAAATAATAAAAAAGGCTAATCATTTTCCTGATTTTTCTAAAATGCGAGTGAGCTGATATTGTGTCATTCAGCTAGGCAGTGGATTTTATAAACCAGAGGCCTTCATCACATAAAATTTTGAGCGAAACGTGAGCCGAGATTATCCCGAATTAGCCCCAAGCTCTGAAATCGGTAACACGATGATAAACTTTGTGTGAAAGACAGCTATTTGCCACGCTCATAACTTTCGTTATTTGAGGTCAGTTGTGGTAGCTAGATTCCTAGCTGGAAGAATGGTTTTCGCGCTCGGCTACCAATCCGGTGGTCCGAAGTTCAATTCTCGGCCGAATAAGAGGAATTTATTTATGGTGATAGAAATTCATTTCTCGATATAATGTGGTTCGGACCCCGCAGCAATCTGTAGGTCCCGTAGCTAGGTGACCAATTGGTTCCTAGCCACGTAAAAAATCTAATCCATCGGGCCAGCCCTAGGAGAGTTGTTAATCAGCTCAATGGTCTGTTAAAGCTAAGATAAGATATACTTAACTTGTGGATGGCTAGACCCACAATCATTTGTCTAATTAATCACTTGTTACTTTAGCGATAAGCAATTTTTGCAAAGTTCAGACTACCTCTGTTTGGGAATAAAGACCAGGAAATCAAAGACCAACATACAGTTCGTACACAGGTGAACAGAGTTTACTCCTGCCATGAACGGCTACAAGGAACAACCATTATCTACAAAACACAAGTCATTCGGCGAAGTTCCTCATTATGAACCGAATCGCACTGGTCGGAAACTGGCAGAATGATTACTGGAACCGGTCTTAATAATAGACAGATTCTGTTGCATGGATAATGTATTGAGGCTAGGTACGAGTAGAAAGTCTTATTTTACACTGAATTTTGCTGTTGCATCGGCACTGACGTCTTTGCTAGCCAATGTGTTGACATAAACTAAATAATGGCGGTTACGGAAAATAATTTTTCTATAACGTTTCAAGATTGATTATGCGAGCGAGGGGAACTTTAAAGTAGGCGACAACTACTAATTCCCTTAAAATTGCGGTGATTTATCTAACACATGATATGCACTAAGTGCAATGCAGACGTTAGTGGTCTATAGTTATTCCAGTTCCTTTTATAGCGAAGTATAAATTGGGTGACTAAACGTTTCAGAAGAAGCCTAATATGCTTGCAGCAGTGTATGTTCAAAACTTACTATATTCTATGACAAATAAATTCACTGAAGAGTATCAGCGATTTGTGTCTCTAAAAGGCCACCAAATGGAGTGATATCCAAAACTAAAAAACACCACGATCTTTGATTCATATAAATGACCGGGATTTTTTTTTACTTAATGCAAATTTATCCTATAGAGTACATTTCATATAAACTCTTGGCAAGTACAGTTGGTAGCGTTCTGTTTTCGTCATCTCGGGCTACAGTTCACTTACCCGTCAGGGAGCGAATAATGAGACTGTCAACCAGAGTTTACCCTGGTCTTGGTTTACCACCACGACTGGAGTCACCCGGCTGATGTCCGCCCGAGAGATACTAATCTGACTTTGACTTTGAATTATTCACACAGCTGAAATCTTGAAATGCAGTTCCAATGTAAATTTAATACTGTATTAAAAACAAAGTGAAGATCGTAGTAAACTGGATGATAGATTTACATTGAGAAAATGCGTTATTTTATTTGTACCTGAGAAGGATCGAAGTGATTTTGCATTAATATTCACACTTTCTCCTTTAGATGCACAAGCACACAAGGAAAAAATTAAACACAAGGCTTGTTTTTCCCCACTTTCATATATTCGAACGTTTTCAGAGGACTGGTGTACAATTTTTGCAGTACACTTACTATGGGAAATTGAAGAAAGTAAGAAATGAGCTAACCAACAAAGAGGAGAAAAAAAGAGAGGTAGCCGCGGAAAAGGGCGGTTTGCCCTTTGGTTACAGAGCAGCTTCCATTCCCCCAAATCCTGTTTTGTGAAAGCCACCCATTTATGTAATATCTGTTGACTGAAATTGCATTAACAAACTACGTACAATGCCCAAAACTGTTGACTTTTATTATTCTCTTTTCAGTTCTATGCCGACTTAACATTTCTGTTTAAGCGCTCTCTTAATATACCAAGTATTTTTTTATATCATATTACCTCCCAATGTTATAAGAAAAGACAATTTTCAGTTTAACTTGTATAAAATTGGCCACTTGATTTGTGTAATTTATAACTGGAATCTTTTCTAGAGCAGAACGTAAAATCATTTAGGCATATTGACAACATTATATATGTTGTCTGGAATTTCATTGAACAAAAAACTACAATGACCAAAACTGTTTACTTTTGAATTTCTCTTTTTAGATAAACGAATCTGTCTTATTGAGCCCTATACTGACATACCATTTCTGTTTAAACGTCCTCTTAATGGGCAAAGTTTTTTTTTTATCATATTGCCCCCCCAATATTACCAGAAAAGACAACGTTTTATTTGTCTTTAATGAGATTTCTCTACTGTTTAATTCACCTTTCGAAGAATTTTCACTTTAACGTATATAGAATTAGACATATGATTTATGTGTAAATCATGACTAGAATCTTTCCTAGGGCAGAACGTAAAATCATTTAGGCACATTGACAACATAATATTTACTTTGTGAGGGAAGGATATGTTAATATACTAACACATTCCCTGATACAATAAACGAAATTGTGACAATGATAGCCGTAACTATTCTCTTGTAAAATAGTTATAACATAGACGATTTAGATTGCAGATGATTATAGATATATGGTTTATTATATACAGAAACCCACAAATATTTTTGTGTGTTTTTTTTCTTATTCTGGTCACAGCTCTAAAGTAATGAAATTGACATTATCATCAATATTTCTAAGGGTATTAGGTGTGTGCTTCCAGATTCCGTAGGTGATAAGTGTATGATGTAATCCTAATTATTTATAATTGTATTTTTTGTTTGCAACATTACATAATACAGAAAATTAATGTTGAACAAATTATGAATAATAGTAGAAACAAGTTATTGCGAAAGGTGATGGAGTTTTGTTGGGGATTCAGGAGGTGGGCGAGGCGGCTGCCGGCCGTCATTTCTGTGTGTGTGTTGACAGGTGTCGGTTGGCTTCCTAGCCGGGTGTGCAAATGTAGGCTGATTTCTGTTTTTATTTATTCGGAGAGGTAATACGTCCAGAGTGTACTAGCAGAGGTGTATGGCCAGCATTGCACCGGTTAAGCATGTGTGGGTGTTTGATATGGAGCGCCAAGGTGTAAGTTACTGTATTGATTAATCATATGTACTTATATTTATGATGGATTTGGAAATGTTATAGTGGGATATCCTGTACGTTTGTATTTGTAATGGAGTTAGTGTTTGCTGTGTTGCGTACAATAGACTGCTTGAATTTTATATTTGATTTTACGAATATTGCTGCGTTGTTTTGCATGTTTTATTAGGATTACATTTTAAGTGTCTGTTTACAATTTAGAGGTTTGTTTTAATTTGGAAACTTGTCTACAGGCTGAATGTTACTCAATAAAGTATTCATGTGGCACTTGGTGACTTTGTATCTACCCGATCCATACAATAAGATAGATGCAATTAGGAATTTAGGCAAGAAATAAAAACCCAGATATTCTTCTATACAATGCACAATTTCAACACCTTACATAGTAAGTCTAGGGACGTCCAAACCCTTTTCCATAAAGAAATAACCCAGGCGTGAAGCATAGTCCTTTCCAAAACAAGATTATTTTAACATTTTCCCTCGGGACAGATTTAATTGTTTCCTGTTAATTCCACTGATTACTAAAGTGGATCTCGCATTTAGCTATAACATCATCTGTCCTACATCCAGTAATATAGTAATATGTCCGACTTCATTCATTGAGTCCAAGCATGACATATTTTCAGAAAAATTATTTTCCTTTGTATCATTAACACGCCTCTAATCTGAATGCCATTTTTAAAAAGTTTTATCGGCTCTACCAATTAAGTTAATTTCTTATTTGGAGAAACAATTTCTCTCTGACTTTTCAGTTCATGAGCATCCCATTTTTCTTTCTATTCATATTGTGATCCGCAATCATACTTTTTATATTAGCTGTTTTTAGTATGTTTTTAATAGTTTTGATGTTTTTGTGACAGGAGAGTAACTGTGAAAATTGTAAAATATTAAGAAAATCACGACGTAAACAAAAAGACTCACTGGAAGATCCTAATAATTATTTCCTGTAAGAATAATGGTTGCTGGGATGTGTATAGATTCGCAGTACCTTTAAAAGGGTTTGAAGATTGCCATTTTTAGTGACCGTCGGAAGGATGGAGATTATCCTTTAATCCCTGCAGTCGCCACTTGCACAATCCGCTGTAATGTGATTCTTATCGCGTTATTCCCCTTTATGTGGAACCATATTCCTCATAAAACGAACCGAAATGGCTATTAACCGACAAATCAATGTAGAAAATAGGTAAACGAAAAGTAGCAAAAAGGTAAATGCTAATGAATAAACTGTAACGTGTCAGAAAAACAAGCATGATGGCGGATGGAAATTCAAAAGAAGTTTTATGGCCCTTCTTAAACTTTGTTGCACAGTCAGCAGTAACGCTGCAGGGAAGACTATTCCTCAGTTTTACAATGTGGGCAATGAGAGAGCTTTTGTACTGAGCAGTGACGTCATAGCACCCTAAAAAGAAATTGAACGGCCGCGCTGTGCAAACCGAGTGGGGCTCTTCCATAGCCAAAGGCACTAAAGGCAAGAAGAGCCTTTGTTGGGAGGGAAAAAACTTGACGTCACGCCCTTTATAAACCGCAACATTTGAAACAGATTTAATGTTGAAGAAAGTAGCTAACTCTTAAAACTAAATGGGAAGCGCTATTTCTTGTCCTCCCTACAACTGCCTAGTTTATTTAAATGCATCCGTTCAGAGATTCTTTACTTGGGGGTTTGTGACTCTCTCATGGCTGGTGTGCATACGGATTTCCAGTATCACATAGACGACTGGCAAAATCTGCGCGCGCACACACACACACACACACACACACAGAGAGAGAGAGAGAGAGAGAGAGAGAGAGAGAGAGAGAGAGAGAGAGAGAGAGAGCTATAAGGGCTTGTATTAGGGTTCCAACTCAAACAGCAGAAATCCTTGGTGACGACTGCAGACTGATGACTGTGGCTTTATTTCTTTCATTGAGTGGTTGCAGTATGATACAGTATGATTCCTCTGCATCAAAATGCTGGTCGTTAACGGAAAACTAAGTAATTACTATTTATTAAACTAATGATATTCAATTTAGCCATATGCATCGTAATTTAGTTATGATAATGCATAATATTGGTTCATACTAAAGCCTGCGTATAATTTTAATCCCTTTCTAGCAGTGTAAATCAGATAGATATTCTAGGTAATTTATAGTACCCGATGGCTTTAGGATTTGTGAAAAAAATTTTTTTGAGAGAAAGTAAAAAACAAAATAAATTTTTCCTTCTGCAACAAATGTCCCTCGCCTTCTCTCCACCCCCTAAGAGAGAGAGAGAGAGAGAGAGAGAGAGAGAGAGAGAGAGAGAGAGAGAGAGAGAGAGAGAGAGAGAGAGAGAGAGAGAGAGCTAATTTGGGATATAAAAAGTATATTTTTGTATCTACGAGCATTCATTAGCCCAGTTTGCATTTTTAGCTCATGCAGAAGGATAATCAGCAACGAGAGGTAAGGGAGTTGCGTATTTGTTTAATTTGTTTAAACAAGTGTCATTTAATCCTAAAAGATCGGCAAGATATATATATTTAAATCATTTGAAAACAGATCCTAGCAATACTTCATTTACATACAAGGCATAAGATTGGAGAGTATGACAGGAACATTAATCAGTCAAAGTCCCTATTATGTAAAAAAAAAAAAAAAAAAAAAAAAAGAGCGTATATATGAATTCTTTTGTCACAGTAACGTCAGACTATCTTTTCATCACTTTATCATTTCAATTCGACATCTGTTTAAATGTTCAAAATTCAAACTGGCAGTAACCATACGACTACTATGCAACATGATTTCAATAATTATCATATGTTTCTGAAGATATCCTTTTCCCTACTTTTAACAAAATATTTGACACTTGATTTTTACCCATTCCTACCATATGGTAATTAACTGGTGTTAATTTTCATAAATTTAAACGTTTTTCAGAATGCTTCCAAATCCTCTTCTGTGCTAATAACACTTGAGAGTCATTTATTAATTTTCCAGTAGATTTGAGGAAATTACACATTTTCGGGACTGAATTCCAACATAACCAGATTATGGTTCGGGGTCTTATTAGCTCTAAAAATTTCACTGATGAGCAGGTAATTTCAGATTCGGTCATTTTTTTTAGCTGTATTTATTTCTCACCTAAGTGTATCCAGATTTATTGCTTACAGCTCCAGATGAATCTCTCTATCCTCGACTTCGAACTAAGTCTTGTCTCGCTTGAGATAAACTAATTAAAATTTAAATTCCAACAGACATTAGGCCGTTATTTTTATGTCTTAAGTAAAACTAAAACATTACTTTATGTCTTTAGCTCTTCCATTACCAGAAGAATTACGTGCATTACTAAAAGGAAAATATCTATAATGATTACAATATTCCAGTGCACCTATTCCGTCATTTTTTGTTGCTGTCCATTTCGCTCTTGAAACAGTAAATACTTTGTATTTGTAATCTATTACATTTTTTCCTTTTCACTACATAATTTTTATTGTAATTAAAGCAATGAGAGAATAAACTGTCAAATCAATCTCACATTTTCACAATGTTCCCGTATCATTAGAGAGTCAGTTTTAACATACTATATCAAAAATGTTCATTCGTATGTATGACATTTAGGCAATTAGTAACTGATATAGCTAAGGATATTGGAAAAATGAACATAGCACATTAACATGCACAATTTTCTTTCATATGCTTTCTACTGATCGACTGATAGATTTCAGGAATTTATGCTGTCAAGCCAGGCACTGGGCAACTTCAGACCAGTTGATGCTTAAGACTGAACAGGAGGAGTTGGATTGGTGGAACAGCAAGGTAAAGAGATGCACAAATAAAGGATACGAAGCTCAAGGACGTAAAGATAAAAATGAGAAAAAGCCACACAATTCGTCTATTGACTGCCGCTTTATAAATATCATGATCCTTATCTTCTTTTTCTGTTGACTCAATTAGCTGCTCTACTTTTGTCCTCCTCATCTATTGCCATTACTATTAGTCCATTAAGAGATACAGATGTTTCCTTTCATCAATCAAGGATTACGGTGAAAAGAGCAGCAGTTACCTTTTCTATTCGAAGGATTCTCTTAGGAAACTTCAAATGCGGTAGGATATATGAGCTCGTAATCCTTCAATTTGTTTCTGGTTATATCTCAGCGAGTTTTAAGAGAATGTCAATATAGACAGATATGCCTTTGAAACGGCAATCTGGAAGTGGCACGTGGTTGGCTTAGGAGTTTAGGCCTACTTTATAGGAAGAAAGAAGAAGAGAAAAATAATTATCTAACTTGCTTCCCTTGTTTACATTTTGTTCGATTTTTCTTTGACACTATCTTTTAAAAGAGATTCGTTAGAGGCTAACGCCTTTTATGATTTAGATGTTAGCGTCATAAAATCCTATAGAGGAAAAAAGAACCAGATATTTTTCGTTTACTCTGACGAGGAGAAGACGTGAGACATTAGATGGGCGAAACTTGCTGAATTTTATTTGCATCCATAATACTCTTGTTTATGTAAAGAAGAAACTCTGAATTGTGGAAATTTCCGCAGAAGGAATTATGTAAATTTCCAGACTCATTTCTAACTAAAATCAGATTGATAAATCTCTTGTTCTTTACCATGGGAAAAATACTCAGATGTCAAAGTCTTAAAAGCAAATATTAAATTTAAAAAATCTTCTCAAAGTCTAAAGGATCAAGTTTTACAGAAAGAACGAATCAGATACTTAATACTGTAAAAAGTTTAGGCATCTTATTCCTTCAAGATATCTTGGATTATCAAGAGAAATAGAGAGTTCGATAATAATACCATAATTACCATTGATAATTAGGATTTACCGTTACTTTTTATATGAAAATCTTTTAGACTAAAACCATTTATATTTATGAATTTCCCCGTCAACAATGTAATGGTTACTTGAACCCTAGCTACTACTTATGATGAAAATCTTGTATTCTGAGAGTATTGTGAGTTTTCAAAAACTACAAACAATTTAGAAAGGGCTGCTTTAAAACGACATTTGTTTGTCTGTTATGATTACTATTCTCTGGGAAAAACTTTGGTAGCTACAAAGTTTTTGGTTGTTTTAATATTTCCACAAGGAAAATTAGTTTTAAATACTTTTAAATTTCTGTCGACTACTTCCCTACTACGCCTGCAGTTCCAGAAGTATGTTTCAGTTCTAACTCAAAAATTACCCTCCTGTATTTCACTTTTTGTACCTCTCCTTGAAGTTAGGTATATTACTTGAATGTTCATCTTTTGGGCAATTGATGTATTTATGCACTGGGAAACAAACGACGTTACTCATACATAAATGTGTACACATATCACAGATAATTTAAGCCCCATAAGATACTCTATAAAGCGAAAATGATTTGGAAATATGCTACTATAATATATGAAAACAAGGGATTTTCATTCCCCTCCCATTGTTGATTTTCTATTTTTTGGGCGTGCAGTACAAATGCATTAGGCACGTAGTTGTCAAGCAATAATAAAACACATTATCTCTTAAGTAATCCTATATTTAGGCCAAAATGAGATATTACTCAACAAAATTATAAAAGTATTTCCAGAACCCATTATCTCTAAAGTAATCCTATATTTAGGTCAAAATGAGACACTACTCAACAAAATTATAAAAATATTTCCAGAATTCTATTCCATATATGAGTAAGATGTCTTTTATTACCAATTATCGTCTGTTTCCTTGCTCAGTTTACTTTCACCAAGGTTTATGCTGTTCAGTTGAAGCACCTCATGGACATAGGACAATGTTGCACCAAATGTGAAATAAGTACTTGGCGGAAATTTCTGTTCAAGGAGAAAAATTCCGGTAAGGTTTCCAATTTCTTGCATACATACACACACACGCACAAACACACACACACACATATCTATCTCTCTCTCTCTCTCTCTCTCTCTCTCTCTCTCTCTCTCTCTCTCTCTCTCTCTCTATATATATATATATATATATATATATATATATATATATATATATATATATATATATATATATATATATATATATATATATATATGGGAAGGGATACATAGCGGGAAGGGTTTACGTGATTGCGTAATTGAAACTACGCCAATATGAAACAGACGACTGCATTTAAACCTTTCCCGCTATATATATATATATATATATATATATATATATATATATATATATATATATATATATATATGTATATATATATATATATATATATAGTATATATATACCAATATATATATATATATGTATATATATATATATATATATATATATATATATATATATATATATATATATATATATATATATATATAATATATGTACAACGCAAACTCCACACACACACACACACACACACACACACACATATATATATATATATATATATATATATATATATATATATATATATATATATATATATATATATATACATATATATGTGGGTGTGTATATATATATATATATATATATATATATATATATATATATATATATATATATATATATATATATATATATATATATACGGTCAGCATACTAACACTCACAACCAATACTAGTTATATTTCTCGTCTTTGGTTACCGCTATAATTTGGTATCTAAATATCTTTAATTAGTTGACTGTTGTGTTATTTGTTGCAATTTCTGTTGAGGTAAGTACTTCATTAGTTATTTTTTTTGAGTCATGATACAATTACTCAATTAAGGTAATCGTTTCATGATTATCTACTTTGGGTGTTTATGCTTCATCGGTGAAAATGCGTCGTAATGTAGAGGATGAAAATGAATAAAAGGAGCTCCAGCAAACTAAGCGCTTCGTCTTTTCCAGACGAGAAATGTTTATCATTTCGCCCTGGTGTTGTTACGCTTGCTGACTTTTATCTGTGTTCCGTCGGGTGAGGAATATTTTCCGGCATATACGCTCCCATGTAATTAATCATATACTGGTGTACTCAATGTTTTCCGCTGAATTTTACTCTCCCCTCATAATTCATCATTATTGTTAAAGGGCAAGGACCATAATCAGTCGGTCGAGAATATTAAATAGTGTGGTTCTTTTCTTTCTTTCTTTTGGTGTTTGTCTTTTTTTTATGCATCTTGTGAGTCGCCGATTTGTATTGTAATTAGCCGTACCTGGTAATGTCTACTTGTTTAGCAACACAGGGCCTCAAACAACCTGAAAACTTACCTATAACACCTTCGAATAAAGAGAGAGACCTTAGGTACATCTTGTTCGGGTTGCCCCAGGTCCCTCGGTGTGAGGCACCTCTAATGTCTACCAGAGAGTTGCTAGTGCATCTTCCGGTATATTTTGCATCTTCCAATCTTGGATGGTCTGGGATGCAGCTTAGATATTTGTCGAGCATATTCTTAAACACATCTATGCTCACTCCTGATATATTCCTCAGATGAGCTGGCAACTTATTGAATAGACGCTGCATTGTTGATGCTGGTGCGTAGTGGATA
>NC_061107.1:46426139-46428639 GCF_015104395.2 Macrobrachium nipponense | reverse complement strand
TGTAGGAGATCAATAAACTCACCGCTGATTTCAGTGAATATGCACCGGGTATGTAAGGTACCAGCAAATCATTCAGGACTTTCGCTATCCTATAGGTTGGGATGTCATCTGAGAGATGATGGGCCTTAGGGGGTTGCCTGCCTTGTGTGTTTTCACTGTTCCGTAGCAGTAACCGGGCCCATAGTCTCCTTTTACCTTAGGGAATTTACGACGTCTTGCTGAGATTGTTGGCCCTAGTCACAAGCCTCGACACTTTCTTCTGAGGTCCTCGGTGGGGTCTTTTGTCAAGCGTTGGAATTTGGAAGTTGTCCAGGAGGATCCTATCCATCTTTTCAAAATAATCACTTTTCTTCATCACTACGTACACTGATGATTTGTCACCTTTCCGTATGATGATGTCTGGGTTGCTACGTAGTTCTTTAGCGGCTTCCCTCATCTCCTTGGTGATTAATTGGCTTCGGAAATGTCCTCTCGTCGTCCTGCTTCTCCAACAAGTTCATCAATGACGGTAGGTGTAGTTCTAGCTTACCGTCATATATGTACAGAAATAGATAATATAGTAGATATATATATATATAGAGATATATAGATAGAGAGAGATATATAGAGATATATAGAGATAGAGATAGATATGAGATAGATAGATAGATATAGATATAGATATATAGTATATACAGAAATAGTAAAGATAGATAGATAGATAGTATATATATAGAGATATATATATATCTATATATATATATATGTATAGATAGATATATATATATGTAGATAGGATATAGAGATATAGGATATACAGATATAGATGATCTATAGATATATATATATATATAGATATAGATATATATTATATATAGAGATATATATATAGATAGAGATATATATAGATACATAAATATAAATAGTATATAGATAGAGATATATATATAGCATGATATATATATATATAGTATATATATATACAGAAATACTATATATATATAGTATATAGATATATAGATATAGATATAGATAGTATATAGATAGATATATAAAAGTAGATAGATAGATATGTATATATAACGATATATATATATAGTAGATAGATGAGATATATAGAGATAGTATAGATAGTAGTATAGAGATATAGATGTAGAGATATAGATTTATATATATAGATATAGATATAGTATATATAGATAGATAGCATAATA
This sequence comes from Macrobrachium nipponense, assembly GCF_015104395.2. NCBI lineage: Eukaryota > Metazoa > Arthropoda > Malacostraca > Decapoda > Palaemonidae > Macrobrachium > Macrobrachium nipponense. The sequence continues at coordinate 46,427,446 of NC_061107.1, read as the reverse complement.
TAGATAGATTATATATTATATATATATATATATACTATATATAGATATAGACATAGATATGTATATAGATATAGATATAAGTATCATATATATGAGGGATATATATATACATATGATATATATCATATATATAGATATATATAGTATATTCAGTCTATACGTATATATATATAGATATATATGATGATATATATATGATATAGAGAGAGATATATAGATATAGACTTAGATCATACATAGTAGATATATAGATCATAGATATATAGATATATAGATAGATGACTATAAGAGATATATATCTATATACAGATATATGATGTAGAGATGACCTATATATATATATATAGATCATATATACATGATAGATAGATATAAAGAGATATACTACATATGATAGATCAGAGTATAGAGATAGAGGAGATATAGAGTATATACAGATATCGAGAGAGCAGATATGATAGTAGAGAGAGATATAGAGATATAGAGATAGAGGATAAATAGATATAGTACATATAGAGAGATAGAGATATATAGATAGATATAGATATGTGAGAGATAGAGATAGATGAGGGAGAGAGATATTATATATACTACAGACATAGAGATGAGAGATACATAAGATATAGATAGTATATAGTATAGTAGAGTAGAGATGATATAGTATACAGATATATATATGACATATATAATATGTAGATATATATATGATAGAGATATATATAGATATGATAGTATAGATATATAGATATAGATAGATATGTATAGATGATATATTATATATAGATATGATATATAGGCATATAGACATAGTAGATACTAGGGTATGAGATACGTATATAGATAGAGATATGAGAGAGAGATATATATCAGGTATAAGATATATGATATAGGGACTATACATATAGATATATAATATGTAGATATAGAGATATAGATGAGAGATAGAGTATATGATAGTATACATTAAATAGATATATATAGATAGATAGAGTATATAGATATAGATAGAGTAGTATATATATATAGGTATATATATACATATATATATATAGATATATAGACAGATAGATATATATATAGCGATATATGATTGAGATATACGATATAGTATATAGAATATATGAGATATATATCGATATATATATATATATATATATATATAGATTGAAATATATATAGGTATCATATAGATATATAGATATATATATATATAGATAGTATATATATCTATATATATATAGATATATATATATATATAGTATATAGATAGACATATATATATATATTACAGTATATACTATGATATA
>NC_061107.1:46391139-46416139 GCF_015104395.2 Macrobrachium nipponense | reverse complement strand
TTAGTAATTTAATTCACTCCTGGCAAAAAATCATTTGCTTAGGCAAATTGTGTTGGTCGTTTGGGAACTGTGACATGTTTGGGATTGTCTAACAACAGGGAATTCGTATGTTAGTTTGGCATCGATAAAAGATATCCTGATGACAAAATATATCAAACTGTCCATGGATAAGCGAATGCAGTGACTGTGGGAGTACTCAACTACCGCCCCCCATTTTTCCTTTTCAACTGGTAACATTAAAAAGAATATTGAATTAAAGCTCAGATAGAAATATTGAAACTAAGACAAAAACGGAGATGACCCAAGAAAAGTACAATTAAAGCACAAATGTGTGAAATGTAAAGTGTCTGTTTCTCCTGTCCAAAGAACATGAGATAGCTAAACTGAAGAGGGGAGTAGAAGAAATATCAAAGGAACTAAAGAAGCTGACAAAGGAGAAACTTTAAGGCAACGAAAGAGAAGACAGGACGGAAAAGGAAATTGAAGACCTTTAAAGAGAAGTGACAAACCTTACGAGAGAGAAACAGGAATTGACCAACGACATGGAAGATAAAGAGAGTATAGTGGAGATTAGAAAAAAATTGCTTAAGACTAGAACCAGAAATGAAACTGAAACAAATACTAGACAAGGTACCAAAGAAGAACCTTACAAGGACAGAAATGATGAATTGAAGAGAGCTGTTGGTAGAAGAGTGATAGCAGCCAGAAAACACAATTGTCCCCCAAAACGAATAAGCATATCGAACAAATGTGCTGTGCTCTGGGAAACAGAAGTGGAGACAGCCTTAACTGGAGATTCTTCTAGTCAAATATCAAGGATTAAATTTTGTGGCATAAAATAGAGATACGAGAAAAGTTTATTCTTACCTAGGTGAAAGAGCAAAGAAGAATGCCGAGGCAGTGAAGAGAATCAAAGTGAAAAAGTAGAAAAAGTGCGATCTTAGTGTAGTGAGGAGGAAACGACTTATTTGTAAAAGATGGAAGAACTGGCCAGACAAAAGGACTTGTAACCAGCCTGAGGAATGTTGCAGAAAACATCCATGGCATTGTTAAAGGACTTCTGCTTACAACCAATGTAAGCCATTACTTCCTTAGAAAGGCAAATGGAATCAATGACAGACTGGAGCAAATATGCCAAGGAAAGGGTGCTGGGTTTCTAAACTTTTGGGGCAGATTTGTAGGGAATAAAAAACTATATAAAAGAGATGGAACTCACTTGAATTTTGAATGAGCAAAATTACTAGGAAACCTTCTTAACGAAAACCTCTTGAAACACCTCAGTGAACTGAACATTCAAGGGAAGAAGTTGGAAAGCTCCCAGAAGTTGGTTAGCAAAAGCACTGCAGGAAACAGTGAAAATAAGGGAATGAATAAAGCCACCGAGGACAAAAGAGAAAATAGGAAAGTCTCTCAGTGCAGCACAGTTTAACGTGCAATTGATCCGAAACAGTAATTCTCTTCAAAGCATTGATAGAAAATGAAGAATTAGACATAATAGGTATCACAGAAACATGGATACAAGAAGAAACAAGAGACTTCATAGGAGAGTACCAAATAGCAGGATATAAACGGTTAAAAATAGATAGATCTAATTAAAAAGGTGGATGAGTTATGTTATATGTCAGGGACCACCTCAGTCCAATAGAGTGTAAAATTGCAACCAAGCGAGAAGTAATTGTCATCAATATAGGCAGTCTACGGAAGAAGCTAACCCTAATACTAGAGTACAGACCTCCCCACCAACTACAAATGTCCACCGAGGAGCTGTATGCACTACTAGGACAAGAAATAAACATCAAACTGTGTATAATAATGGGAGATTTCAATGCAGCAGCACACTAGGACACTATGACCTCCACATCAAACTTAGAAGGAAAGTGACTTCTAGAATTTGTCAACAAAGAATTCCTCCACCAATGGGTAGGCAAACCTACTTGAGGAAACAACATACTAGACATTGTCCTATCAACAGAAGATAACCTAGTGTCTGACCTTTCAGTAGGTGCAAATCTAGGTAAAAGCGACCATAAAATTATAACATTTCACATAAATATTCAACACAAAAAAGAGAAGATACTAAAGAGATTAGACTACCGTCGAGGAGACCTAAAAAAAGACAGACAATTACTGGGAAGCCTTTCTAGAAGAATACACAGAAAAATGCTCTAGATGTATTTCATTAAACAGTACACAAAAATTGTTTATAATGAAATATAGAGTATTTATTTTAATTTTCCTTTGTGAATCAAGGCTCCATTTGACCGTTAGATTTTAGCATGCTTTCATTCAAGTTAAATGTTAGGAATATAATGTTTATAACTTTTATGTGAGGGGAAAATCTTGCACGTGTACCGAGTAAACTTCATGTTGGATCACGCCTTGTTTATCTGTGTTCCATTTGGTCATGCGTTTATAATGATATCAATTTAACTGTCATACCTACTTTAAATGTATACAGCATCTTTTAATATGTTATGAAAAGAAACTCGTACTTTTGTTTGATGTGTTCTTAACAGATAGACAATCAAGAATACTGTACACCAACCTGTAAATAAGGCGTAATCCGACCTCCAGCTTACTCTGGGTGTATGCTAAAATCTACGGTCAGGCAGAACGTTGTTACACCAACATTAAAATAAATACATTTTCAATCTAATAAATAAATCATAAATATCCTACCCTAAAATTCCTGTATCATTAACCTAATGCAGGGCAGCTTTTCCAGACCCTTTTAGGTATTTCCCTAGACCTTTCGTTGTACCCTAAAACAAGAATAAGAACAACAACAAAGTATTTTGTAAGCTTATTCCCCCAGTAAACGATAATGTAGGTTATTTGATTACCCCAAGTGTGTCGGGTTCGGGTGCATTATCCCTGAAATGAGGGAGTCGTTTACAAGAATTTCGTGATGTCCCGTTTTCACTTACTAAAGCCATCTCTGCGTTTACACTACAAGTTCGTAGATGTTTCTTTACATCAGGGAAAATGTCTCATGGACTGCTACTTTTATGTTGATGTGGTGTAGCATGTAATCTGTGCCTTTGAAGTTGTAAAAACTGTAATATTTATAATTACAGAGGTGGCAGACCGAAAAAAAGTTGTAAGTGATATTCCGTTGATGTGAATCACCAGGTATAAGCACACACATACACACACTACATATATATATATATATATATATATATATATATATATATATATATATATATATATATATACATATATATATATATATATATATATAGATATATATATATATATATATATATATATATATATATATATATATATATATATTATACATCATATATATATATATATATATATATATATATATATATATATATATATTATATATATATATATGTGTGTGTGTGTGTGTATATATGTGTGTATATATATATATATATATATTAATATATATATATATATATATATATATATATATATATATATATATATACATACATATATATATATATATATATATATATATATATATATATATATGTGTGTGTGTGTGTGTGTGTGTGTGTGTGTGTGTGTGTTCGTGTGTGTCCATGTATTTCAAGGCTTTGCTTGATTGTTCTGAGACGTGTAACATAAGTAATATTATTTGTCATGGATTCGATATGAAATTTACAGCCACCTGGTGCAACCACCTCTACCACAGGAACTGTAATGAAACAAGTACACGATTTAATTTTTACAGCTTCACTCTTTGAATATTCAGCCACCATATCCTCACAGGCAAAGGCATCCTAGTCTTTTTTCACCTTAGTGTCTACTTTTGCACATGAATATCTTGGAAGTAGAATTTAAAGCAAATGCTAACAAATGGTAACCCTCAGCCTAAGTGGTTCAACAGAGAAATTAAAAATAAAATAGGAGAAAGAGACAGACTGCACAAAGCAATGAATCCACACCCAACGCCAGAAGAAGCAAGCAGGCATAAAGAACTCTGTAGAATAGGGGATAAAATAGTAAGAAATACAAAGATGAATAGTATAAGAGAGTTGCATCAGTTTGTAAGGAAAAACCAAAAGAATTCTTTGCTCATGTAAATAGTAGGAAGCCAGTAGAACAACAGCACAGGTCCCCTAAGAGACAATGGGGGAAACCTATGAACACAGACTTGGAAGAAGCAAAATTATTGAATAAGTATTTTACTAGTGTTTTCATAATTGAAGACACTACCTCAATACCGGAACTAGCTATTAAATATGAAAGGGCAGAACCATTTGACAAAATAATATTTACAAAAGAAGTTAAAAACAAAATGGAAAAACTAAACAAGTCCAAATCTCCGGACCCGGATGGGACTCATCCAAAAGAAATTAAAGAGTTAAAAGAGGAGATAGTTCCTCACTTATATAAACTCTACAGAAAAACGGAAGAACAACGAAAGGCACCCAAAAGATAAAAACTAGGTTATGTGCCCCCAGTTTACAAAAAAGGTCCAAGAGAATAGCCAGGATGTTATAGATCGATCTGTCTCACGTCTTTTAGTCTACAATTTCAGGTCAAATTGTGGATTACATTGATAGAAACAACTTGTTGTTAATAAACAGTCCCACGACTTCCGACAAAACAGATCTTGCCTATTGAACCTCTTGGAGTTTTTCCATAACATTCTTGGTATTTTTGACATTAATATATATACTCTACTTAGATTTCCATAAGCCCTTTGACGAAGTTCAACACAAAAAACTAATAACAAAGGTTAGAGCTTCAGAAATTGTAGGAGAAACAGCTGGATCGAAGACTGGCTAACTAATAGAAAACAGGGTTGTAATAAAGAGTAAAGAATCAGAATGGGCAGATGTAACAAGCGGAGTTCCTAAGGGTTCTGTCTTTGGCCCGCTCTTGTTTTTTATTTATATTAATGACATTGATGTAGTATTAACTAGCAAAATAGCCTAATTCGCAGACAACACCAAATTAGGTGTAAATGCAGTAGACTCAGAGGCAGTAGCAAGTTTGAGGAATGATCTAAAGAAAATAAGAGAATGGTAAAATGGCAAATGCCTTTTAATGTGGATAAGTGTAAAGTGTTACAATAGGAACAAACAACCATCATACCAACTACATGCTGCTTGGGATTGACAAAAATAGTGTAAAATAAGAAAAGGACCTTAGAATCATTATCACCAAGGACTTAAAACCCACGAAACTGTGCCTAAATGCTGAAAAGAAGACACAGAAACTAGTGGGATACATAAACAGGCAGTTCAAATAAAGAAATAAGGAAAAGGTGTTGCAGCTCAACACATCAATAGTTAGATCTCACCTTGAACAGTTTTGGTCACCAACAGTAAGAAAGGACATAAATAGATTAGAATAGGTACAAACAAGAGCCACAAAATTAATTCCATCCATCCGGCAATTAGGTTACCAACGACTAGAGAGCCTAAACATGTATGGCTTAGAAATACGACGATTGCGAGGACGACAAATAGAAACATTCAAAATACCTAAAGGCATAGCAAAAGTAGACAGTAACCTATTTACTTTAAGCGAAAACCAGACAAGAAATAATGGATGGAAACTAGAGCTGAAGAGATACAACTCATTGCGGGAATTTTTTCTCATTCAAGATATGTGACACATGGAATAAACTACTACCAGAAGTTGTAAACAGCAACAGTGTGGAAGAGTTTAAAAGAAAGCTAGACAAAATCATTAGGACGCTGAATGAACAATAAAACCTATTCCTAGAGATAAGTTAGCACGGGATGTCTCCTCGGATGGACTAACAAGTCTTTGAGACATCCTAATCCTTGTTACTCCTTGTAACTCTCTCTCTCTCACCGGTGTCAATAAACTTACAAATATTGGGAGATGGACATAAGTATACAGGTACTTGTAAAAAAAGGACAGTTTTGTGAATCATTAATGCTTTGAAGGAATATGGCAAATAATTCAGGCGTCGAAGGATCTGTCATTAATATTTTTCTTTAAATCCGTAATTTTGTTAATAGATTTAAAATCAAAGAATTCAAATTTGTTTCTAGTTACTATAAGCTGTGAATTTAAAAACCAAATTCTTGGTTTTATTGTACTATCTGCTGCTTTGAAATGATACGTTTAAACGTGATCAAGATTATATGTTAAATGACCTCAAGTTATTTTGATAAGAATAGTAACAGAGCAGAATTTAAAGTTTCTGAATATATTTTGCTTCAAGTAAATATATCATCATTTAATTCCTCATTTTTAGCAAGTTTTTCTCATTGGATTCGTCACAATCTGCGGTCATTTCACGAGTTATACATTTTTCAGCCGTTGCCACTACAAAAAGTGAGAATACTGTTTGGCTGTGGAGCATTCTATTTGCATTTTTTTTTCTTCATTCATAGTCGTGCTTATTATTCTTAGGAAAATACTGAGGACTTAAAGGGAAATATGTTGCAGAGGTTACGCACATCACCAATTTCTGTTCTTAGTCGGAAACAATGCAAGGCATTCTTGTCTTCTTTTCATCGATACAATACTCAGTTGTCTAAGTTTCATAATTCAATCTTCTTTATCAAAGGAACTATGCCTCAGAAAAACATTACCCAGGAAGCGACAGCGAGAAGAGTAAAAGGTTCACTAAATAAGAGAATAGAACAATGCGGGACCTCGGTCGATATCATGACAAAGAAACATGGAATTGCTCACGTAGTGAGGTCAATATCCTCACAAAAGAAACGTATTAATTTACGATGGCATATATAAAGGAGTTTATTTAGGTTAGCAAATATTCATACAGCAGAGAAGGGTCAGCAAAGACAAGGGGAGGTGTGGGAGTGGGGATGTTGAATAGGACGTTTTAATCAATTGGAAATCCGTGTTTGCCAAATTTCACTTACACACACACATGTACACACACACGCACACACGCACACAAAACTAAAAGGTTTGCATTATGCTTTGAAAGGCAAGAGAGGAAATAACACTATGGTAATAATGTCAGTCTATTTAAAAAAAAAGACTCTCATGGATAAAAGGAGAGATATTCATAGGCTAAGTATTTTTGTATAGTTACAAATAATAACAACAGCAACAACAACAACAACAACAACAATAATAATAATAACAATAATTATTAATAATAATAATAATAATAAATCAATAATAATATAGATTTCAGAACCTCATTTGTTTTGTCATTGATTAAATATTTTGTTTGTAGAAGTGATAATAAAAGACAACGAAGCTGAAACAAGTTGAGGTTAAGGTTTTTTTTTATTTTGCACATTGGAGTGGAAGAAATACCAAATTACCCGGGGTGCAGCTCCACCCTCAGATCATAATTATTAAAAGTAATTAAGATTCTAAAAGGGACAATAATCTAGCCCGGTTTTTAACTCGCGCAAGTTGCGTACTATTTACAAGAAAAAGATTGTAAAATAATGCAATAGAAGAATGCCTTAGGTGCGTGATGCGTATTATCGACTTTCAGTATCTCAGTTCCTGAGATAAAGAGGAGAAAAAGAGCTTAAGTTTTGTTCCTTATAAGTGAGCTACGAATTTCATCAAAGAGAAAAATAAGATGTTTGACCCTGAGTTGCCCTGTGGCCTTTAGTGCAGTAAAGAAGATTGTAAATTCTGGAAAAAAAATAGTCACGAATCTCAAAAGGAACGAGCAACTAATTTTCATACATTTAATTTTTTTTTTATCAGGAGATGTCAGGTAACAAAGTCTGAAAAGTTTGTTGGTACAATTTCTCCAATTATCTTTGGAAGTCAGATTAAAATTCACAAGGAAACCTGGCCGGGGGTTGCGTATATCAAAGGCCGTGAAGATACAGTCCAATAATAAATTTTTCCAGTATTACAGGAGATAATAATGGCATGGCATGCAATGCACCAGGTATAACTAATTTACTGGCATCGCACAATGTGAAGAACTTAATTTTTACTCTGTTGTTTGGTGTAGCATTGACAGAGCAACTAATTTTCCTAACATAAATTAGATGGGTGAGAAAGATCGTTGTTAAAGGAAGTTTTTTTTTTTTTTTTTTTTTTTTCTCTCCAGAATTCTAAAAGAAAAGGAAAAAGGAAAAATAAGTTGTATATCTCTAAGCACAAACACTGAACTTATAATAGGACAGCAAAGAAGACTTGCAGTCGTTCAATAACTGGTAGTCGTATTTATTTTATATACATTAGATTTCCAGAACAAAGCCTAACTATTTGAAATTCCAATATGGCGGCATAGGGCGAAATATATTTGTATATGTCCTAATCATATACTGTGTTTTTGCCGTGATGATAATAGATATCATAGGAAAACGGACGGAAAATGTGGTTGTAACACCTTCCCACCCGGTAAAGGGAGCTTCAGAGTGAAGTACATTGCAGTTCATTTAATGTCAATGTACCTGAGCACTTCGAAATGGATTCAAGCAGATCACACGATATATATAGTATAATGATATTATAAATAATATATATATAGATTATTATATATAATATATAATATATAATATATTTAGATTATTATTATACATATTATATATATTATAATATATATAAATAAATATATATATTATATTTAAGATATATTATATCTATATAATATATTATTTATTTATATATAACTATATATATATTATATTATATATAATATATATAATATATACTATATACATATATATATATATATTTCCTTTAATTTTCCGATTGCAAAGGTTCCAAAAGAAAATAAGATAAAAAACAGATTATAATACTCTTTATAAGACAAACTCAGTAAATTACGACTTATGAAAGCTTTTCTGTAGTTGAAGTTGACGACGCAAATATTTCACACGTAAATGATTGCTTGCAAATCTTTACAGTTGAATATGAACTTCAATAGCAACTTTAAGTCGATAATTAAATCCTTGGTATGGGATGTAAAAGCTTGGTTTTACTTACCCGAGTACTGAGTTAAAGCCACAACACTATTGCGTATCAAGGTATGGTGAACTCTTATAACAAGTATGTTTGAGATCTATTCGTAAAAGACAAAATACTTAGCCTTTTGGGAGGCTTACCCTTTCTCTCTCCAGGCAGACTGAAATGGATACAAGAAACGCATCAAGAAGTCTATTGTTTCCTACCAAGCCTGAATAGTTTTCTGGGCTTGGTAGGGAGGGGAGGGCAAGATGGGTAATTTCGTATAGGACCTCTCGATTAATTAGCATACGTTACAGACTCATCTGAATCATGTTCTCTGATGACATGACGTAGATGGCTTGATTAGTCCCTTTCCCAATATGTCACTCTATAACCGGATATTTCTTATTTGCTCTTCTCCCAAAAAATTATAATGGGTATGGACAACAAAGACAATAAAAATAAAAAGTAGTTCATTAGAGGCAGCAGGAATTTGAGAACCTTTAGCAGGCTGCCGGTTTTCAGAGTACGTGGATTATGATCCTTGGTATTTCCATACACACATAAACTCTGTACGAATAAAATTTGTTTTCTCCATCAAGGTCATCCGTCATGGCCTATCAGCTAGGTCTATTCACTTCTCGAATGCAGTAAAAGACCTTGAAAGTTTGAAACACGGATGAAAAGAGTTTATAAGGCGACATCACCAAAATTAGAAGAGATTGGTAATAATATATTGGACACTGATCTTTTGGAAATCTTTGATTTCCGCAACACATTTAGAAGTAAATTATCGATAAAATATTTAAAAATCTTGGCACTGATGGCACCACTTGCGTATTTTATAAAAAAAAAAATTGTCACCTAATGATCACATCCTTACTTCTTCATAAGAGGAAATGATCATTTCCAGTGCATTGTTGGGATAATGATCATAGCGCCGACTTTAATCATTGTTGTTTCATTCACAACAACCACGTTTTAATGCATAGAACAGTCGACGTCCTTTTGATTAATCCCATATTCACCTGCAGTTGCAATGAGCGCTTTCTTTAGCTAGACATGTCAATCCGCTCTTTTTCTGTTCTCCCTCAGAAGAGGACTGTAAATTGGTATGTTGGTCATCCACCCTTCAATAATAAAAACATACCAAATGGCAGCCCTCTACCCTCGGTAGTTTTTATTTTATCTAAGGATAAAGTTAGCCATGAGCGTGTGTCTGGAAACGCTGTAGGTGCCTACAGCATAGGCTACCACCGGGCCGTGGCTAAAAGTTTCATGAGACCGGATTGAGAGTTTTATGAGGCGTGTATGAGAGTTCCAGAAATCATTACACGCAGTAGAGAAAATACGATTCTTCGGCGCATGTTTAACTAGTTTGTTTGTTCGTAGCAACTCTTACGACCTTTGCTGTAACCGAAGAAAATCCTTTAATGGGAGTCTTTTGAATCATTTCTCGCGAGACAGTGTGCTCGGCTTACAGGCAAGCCTTTGAAGATTACTTTGTATTCACTCTAATCTCTCTGAAGAACAATAAATAAATAAATAAATAAATAAATAAATAAATAAAATAAATAAAGGCCGGGGGCTGTGGGATGGGGGGCAGTGGGGATGAATTCCCGAAGAGCTTCAGGAAACGTTAATATCTACCAAGTTTTTTGAAATACTCGATTTTCCAAGGTTTCTGTTACAGCCATCTTATGTCCCATATTCTGCCTGCTTTTTTTGCCAAAAAACGTGCTTTTTTTTAATGTATTCAATTGATTTTTTGGAAACTCTAACCAAATTTTGCACGCTTTTTTGCCAAAAAACGCTTTTTTATTGATATTTTATTGACTCTTTTAAAATCATCCAGTTCCCATGTGCTGTTATCTGTGTTTTCTGGCAACTAGCAAACTTTAGAAATTATATCAAATACTCACCAAATGAAATAGAAAATGCTGATAAACGCAGTTTTTCCAAATGTGTTGCTGGCTTAGGTGGTATGTTTTGAATTTAGCTTACGTAAAATATAATGATCGTATTTTCTCTATATCTGTCTCGCTGCTTCTCCCTATATCTCCATCTCTCTCATAGCATTTATTAGTTCATTACACACACACACACACATATACATACCATACATATATATATATATTAATATATATATATATATATATATATATATATATATATATATTATATATATATATATATATGTGTGTGTGTGTGTGTGTGTGTGTGTGTATTAGGGCTTGTGCCTTGTATGATAAGGCGCCCTATGAGGTAATGTTAGACTTGCGATAATCTATACGCTAAGTCGGTTGGTATTGCACTTCCATCTTCAATGGAGTGTCTGGGGTTTTGTAGATCACTTACGAAGTCGGTATTATCTTTACGACGATGTGTTAAACTCATGGTTCGGTGAGGTTCTTGTAGAAAACACTAATTATAAAAAATTATATATTCTTCTGAAGTTTTACATGGTGAAGATCAGATATGATTGTACAAGTCTTCTAATAACGATAGCTTGATCGCTTCTGCCAATGATGATGGCTAATCCTATTCCTCTACATGATAAAGCTTAGGTAAAGAGGTACAGGTCTTCTAATGACGATAGCTAACTCTGTTCTGCTGTCTACCATCTCTGTTACAAGTTATGAAGGAACAGACAGTAGTTCGAACATATGAACATACATACAATGACATAGTTTCATGCGAACACACAATCAAATGAGACACGCTACAGATCACGTAGGCGGTAGTTGTCTCAAGCAGGGAGCTTGGACTAATGTTTATAAACAATTGAATGACTACAGGTGACGGCATGTTATCTTAGCCTACATACTTATGGTATACGTCATCTTTAGCGTCTCTAGTCTGATCACATTCCTGCAAGCAATCTGGTTGACCTCTTTAGTTTTAGACTTTTATATATATGGACTAACATTCCATATTTTTATTATGTAAACACTTACATGTGTGTGTGTGTGTGTGTGTGTGTGTGTTTCTGTGTGTGTGTGTGTATACTTAAATATAATATCTTAGACCATTGCGCCTGACAAAATTGTTATACCAATTCATTAGATGTCACAGAAAAGCAATTTCCCAGTGAATAATGCGCTTATTTTTCCTGGATTGTCGTTTTCCTTTGATTCACGTATTGCTAGATTGAAAATGGAAACTTATCTGTATGTACGAGGTAGAGTATTTTTAGTTATTAATTTTTCTTGAATGCTATTTTTTCTTCCTGGGCTGGTGAATCATAAAAATCTCGGTGGGATTAAAAATGACGTATTCACACATTTATTGATTACAAGCAACATATTTAAATTAATCCCGTATCAAGAGTAAGCAAGGCAATAATCAATAATAATTTGTTTCGTCAAAAAATCTTCTTTAAATTCCATTGATGAATAACCTTATTGATAAAAAGTAGAAAGAGAAATCATATCAGTTTGAATAATATAGGTACAGGACATAATTTATGAGTTCAATAAGATCATTGACTTTCTGCTCGGGTGAAAAAGGGCGTTGGGTAATGGCATAAAAGCTTCTTTCGACAAAACATATCTTTTCTACGCCATCATTATTTCTTCTTTTCTTCTTCTTCTTCTTCTTCTTCTTCTTCTTCGTCTCTCTCTCTCTCTCTCTCTCTCTCTCTCTCTCTCTCTCTCTCTCTCGGACTGATCCAAATGAATAAAACGGTGAGGTTAATGGCCTTTTCTTGTAAGTCAAAGATTAATGCAGATGAAGTGGAACATTTTTGAGTCGAAAATAATAATGAACACTTACTTAGGAGATGAGTCGGGTGCTCTAAAAATGAATTTAGTTTCAAAATTAGAAATCGTGAGACATTCACAGGAATTCTTATACTAAATTTGACCAAAGTCAATCCAACTTTCTGTTTTTTCTGCTTTTAGGTTGCTCTTTGTTTAAATTCGGACTGAGCTTGTCATTTCTGAATAACAATTTCCTCAACAGCTTTATTTCTTATAGAGAATCTGATTCACAACGTATGACTTATAAAATACTTCTGCATAGTCAAAACTCTTTATGTCTGTGATGTATAAACTTGACGACCTAGATTTGCGTGAGAAGAAAGCATTATCGTAACTTTAACATAAATTCAGGATGAAGTTATCGATTAGAAAAAATCTCAAGAAATCGTCTTGTCTCTAATGGATGAATAGCTAACAACATCCAGGTTATATTTGTGGATATAAGAAACACATCAAATTAATATCCAGACATTATTTGACCTTATGAGGCATTTTACGTTGAAAAAAAAAGCGCATAATAGAAGTAAATGTGGCCATTTTTCTATTATTTTCTGAGGTTGGGTGTCCACTACAGTAAAACATGCCACAAACACACTCTGGTAACTTCCCGGGAACATCGCAGACAGCTTGATCACAAGTTGCCGACGCCTGTTTATGACATTTTTATGTCATGGACGAACCCTGATACTCACTAGAACTCCCAGAGAGCTCCTTCGGTTACAATAAGTACGTAGGTCAAGAACTTGTAAGGCCATGAACTTGTGAGAGGTAATAACATGTGAGAGTCATGAAAAGGGGACCATTACTTGTAGGATTCGCTGACTGATTTTCTGGTAAACTGAAACATATTTTATCCCAACCTTTTCCATACCAAGAGCGGTAAATTCATCCTTTGACACAATTAACTCAGTTCGAGGAACTGTTCTACTAAGGTTTCTGGAACATTATCAACTTCCAAGGAAAAGGGGATCCTGGCAAAACTCCTCTCGCTCATGCTAGGAGGATAACGTTGAAACTCGTTTTCTAGTCCTTGAATGGGTGATATGCGATCTCGGTTTTAAGGCTGCCACAGAAGTTCTCCTCATTCAGAGAGCGTGGGGAAATCATTCATAAACAGGATCTAAAATGAAAATTGACTTACGTATGTTTTGAACTTTTATGTTTTGAGATAATAATTAGAAAACATATCATAGAAGCAGTGATAATGTTTTTTTTCTAATTTTGCAATTTACATCACAAATTATAAAAATGAATAGGCACCATCTGGCAAACCTGCTTGCGCCACCCTTGAGAGCTTCTGGCGCCTCCAAATGTAAGAATCACTGACCTACAAACACGGTTCTTTGAATAAGTGATATCAATTTAAATTCATTCTTTTGTTTTAACAGGGTACTGGTAAGATAGTGAGATAATTACCCATATTTTTGGTTAATGGCAATAAGGAAATTCAGTTATATAGTCCGTTGTAAATCTTTTATAGAATTTGCATTAAATACAAAAAAAAATATTTTTCGGATCATATCGACGTAATAATTTTCTATATTCTGAAAATAAATAAATTTACAGAGTTCTTAAAAGTCTTACAAACGCTATCATAACCTTTAGTATCTACTGTAGTAAATTACAGCCTATACATCTTTGCCACATCGTTCTGAATACTGATACATATCTTTCAACTTAAGGGATTTTTTACGTCATATCTATTTATCTTTATCTATTCGACACAAAAACCTCTTTGAGGAAACGGTTTTAATTTTCTCCCTTTAAAACCCTTGGTTTATTTTTTTATAATATTGGATTGTATAAAGTCCTAAGCAATTAATTTTTATATAATTAGCTATAAGATAACAGAGATCTTTCGAAAATATTTCGTAATAAGCAGTACTAATCCTCATTTCTCAAATAACTATTTTCCTGGGGCCGCAGGAATTCAAATGAATCTTTGTTGTTGTGGAAAAAAAAACTGAGGTATAATGCTGATACACCTACCTTATCTACATAGACCAATATTCCCAAACTGCAATCTAAAACTTAAAATTACTTTTTTCTAAATATTACTGGAAATATACAGAAGGCCATGACTTTTTAAATTAGACTATGTTTATTTCTTCTTTGTTGTATTTAGTACTTCAGAGACCACGCGTTTAGAAAAAGAAAATCATTTTAGTATCTTGCACTGAAAAGTCGATATTCTGGTCAGGAGACGAGGATTTTTAAAATACACCAAAATGCTCGCAAACCAATGACACTACTGCTCTCTCTCTCTCTCTCTCTCTCTCTCTCTCTCTCTCTCTCTCTCTCTCTTTTTGAGTCTTCTTGTGAATAACTGCCAAAAGTCACTGCCGTGAATAATTTTATGTCTTCTCGATACTAGACTAGATATGAATCACAAGGAAAACTTAGTCAAGAGTGTTTGGAATCCCTCTGACGACGAAAGTTTTCTTCAGAGCAAATATTTCAGTTTTCTTTTGGTTCCATTGAAATATATTTTTGTTTTATCTATTGAATAAAATGTCTTGCCATCCAGAATGTGTAAATCAGATCACATAATGCTGTCTCTCTCTCTCTATACATTTGTAAAATATTTCAAAGTCATCGGAAATCATTAATTTTCCACTAGATAACTTAAAAATTGGTAACGACACTAATACGAGCAATATAGTTAACAACCTCATTTAATTGTCATGAAAACAACATCTGTGATCATACTTCAAAGATGTCGTTTTTATTAAGGATAGGTAACCAAATACTGATCACTTTTTTTTACCTTAATATCTCGCCACAGATAAACGAGGATTCTAGTATACAATTAGAGAAGCCGAATTCATCTTTTCTTATGTGGTAATGAGTGCAGTCGATTAAGGTGGGTCGCAAATATTACAGCAAAAGAAAGAAAGATAAAGGTGTAGTTTGGTAAAAAAAAAATGCAAAATAGATTTTAGTTGCAGCTAAACCAATATAACTCAATTTACGATGAACATTATTACCCATCCTCCTTCAGTTCAACAATATTTTTAAAATTACCACAAAATCATATTGATATATTCGAATTAATGGTTGAACTTCTAATACAGAAAAAAGATTACACAGCTCTTGGATATTACACTGACTTATCAATATGTGACCGCTGAAAATTATTCGCTGATAAGTAAGAAAATAATTCAGATTTCTTCTTAATAAAAACTGACTTCATATTCACCTGAATAAGACGCTTTTAACTTTATTACTTTCTTCGTGAATTTCGATAACGTTGAGAAAAAAAAATTCTCTCGCAAAGCTTAGTCATTAATTTCTCAGAATCTTCAGATGACTTTCCGTAAAAATTCCTCACAGCATTAAAAAAGAAAAAAAAAAAAGAAACTATATTTTTTGTGATTAATGAAAGCGAAATTTACCTGTTTAGGGAGTGCAATTAATCCTTAAACGGAAAGGCCGAGGGCGGAGGATCCATTAGCATCACTGTGCAAGGAACCACAATTAGGGATTGCAACAGCAACATAGACTGGTTGCAGAGCCTAGTTATTAGTTATGATTCATAACGGTCAAGGTTAAATCTTTGCAAATGCGACCAATAGTCAGACACGCACATAGGCCATTGTGAAATCTTTTTCATACCTCGATGGTTGCACAGCAATTGTGAAGTAGCATTTTTTTCTTTTTCGTCTTCATCTTTCACATAAGAATACCAGTATATACTAACTATATATATATATATATATATATATATATATATATATATATATATATATATATATATATATATATATATACGCTACACACCCACACATACACACACACACATACGTATGTATGTATGTAAGTATGCATGTATGTGTATAGTCATGGTAAGATTTACCTCCCAATCATTAACATGTATGCAAAGAAAAAAAATAGTAATACGTTAAAATTACAGAAATTATAAGAAACAGTCTAGGACCGTTCCAGAAGAAACTGAACAAAATCTATCCATAATTCATATCCATAATTTAATGCTTTTAATCCCATCGAAAGGCTAAAAGGCAGGACGACTAACAAACGGACAACCTTCATCATCCTTTGACCTTGATAGTTCAAATACCCACAGAAGGCAATCTTGAAAATGCTACCGAGCCGCACCAGAAAAAAAAACTTGTACCAGCTCAGGTTGTAATACACAGATTTAACGCGAAATATTTCGTTCTTTTTCTCCTCGAGAAGGAAACAAGATAATTACAAAACCTGAAATTTTTTTCATCGTTTTTTTTTTTTTTTTTTTTTTACCGGAATCTCACTGACGTGCCAGTCAGTAATCGGGAGTTGTTGAGAGGCTGTAATTGCAGCGCTCTAATAACAACCTACCCACGATCACCATGACTGAATAACTTCAGTAGTATTCTGATTATTTTGCTTTTCTTTTTTCGTGCGTCACTGCATTCGAGGAAGCAGATTCATCGGTTGAATCGTTCTAAATAGCACAGAGAAGGGCGTTAAATGGAGACCAGGTAATATTAGTATTTAAACCATAAGTGGAATTATTATCAGCAAAGGAAGGAAGAATAATTCACAAACGGAATATAGTGCTAATCTGTAAAAGAAATAAAACTGTGATTTTCATTTTGACAGGCATAAAGCAATAATAAAATTTATAATGGTCATGTAACTGAAATTTACTATATAGGACCTACGTTAATTGTAGCACAGTGAAAAAACTTCATTTTAGTGATAAAGTATCACTCAAATTAAAGAGCTCTATTTGCTGCCATCCGGATACCCCTCACTTTTCATTTAGTAATGCTTTTCGTGATAATGTCATGTTGTACCAAAAATAAAGTTTTTTTTTCTATTGAAATGCGTTTTAGCTCTTCGTTTTTATTTGCTTTTTTTTCGGTTCATTGTTCGTGTGGTAAAGTAAACGGTACATCAAACCCGGTAAAGACTGTTAAATACAACAACCGACATATAGCGAACCAATGCTTTATCAAGTTTAAAGGCGTATATTTGTTTTGTATCCTGCCTCCGCCAATCTAATATTTAAGGGACTTTCTGGCAACCGGATGTGCCAGACGACGAAGCTTTCGTTTCCTCTTCGTCGAAAAAACTGATTCCTTTCTTTCTGTTTATATGAATCTCGAAAATATGGAACTCGATGACTATATAAAAAAGACAAAATCCACGAGAAAAAGAGAGCTGATGGAATTCTGCAAGGCCTTTCGACCTCTTGTCCTTTACTTAGCCAACTGAAGAAATGTAAAAATAATTTTACAAAGAAAGCCCGTATACATGGCATAGGGAGTACATAGGAAAAAATATGTACCTGCAATCCAACACAATTGAAGAATTAGTAGACCTATACAAGGTTAAGAGGTTTTGCGAAAGATTAGACCCAAAATCTCAGAGGCAGAGACAGCACAAAAAATACCGCTAGATAATATTCCAATTGGTAAACAATACAATATTTGCAAGGTGAACATTTAAAAAAATCTTAAACATAGGTATACATAGAAAATATGTAAATTTATAATTATGTCAGTGACTTTATCTTTTAGGGCATCGTTGAACATTTTACTAATACGGGGGTCCAAATAGCACTTCCCAGGGCTAAGGTTAAAATTGCAATTGGAAGTAAGCTGTGTAATAGCGGATTCTCAAAGATTTCATGGAGAGAAATCTTCCAATCTGGCAGTCACTGAGCTTTCAGTCCTATATACCATGTGAGATTGTTCACTAACATGAATGAATAGGACTATTTTTTTTATTAACATTCCTTTTAGTGGGTTATCATAAGAAAAAACTAATTTGACATTATAAAGATTTTAACTACGATTAAATGTTTTTAAAACCGTTAGAGTATGGCAAGCGAAGAATATTATTTTCACTAAAAAACTTTTTGTGAGCTTCATTATAACAACAATCTAGTACATGTGAAGAATAAGATGAATCTGTCTATTTTTCTTATGTATTCGATTTCTTGGTCCAAATACTTGGGACTGATAATATGCAATGCTCGTAAAAATATAGAAGAATAAATGGCCTGAATAGAAATAGACATACGTTAAGTTGTTTTTTGTTTTCCTATAAATACTGAGTTTGCATTGAAATGGTTCTCTATGCATTAGAATATCCAAGAAAGGTAGGCAATTGTCTTTTTCTAATTCTAAAGTAAACTTAATGAATAGTACTTGGTTATTCAAATTAGAGGCAGGCAAAACAACTCAAATATCGTCAACATATCTACATCGCTTAAAAGGAGTATAAATGATATTAGGTATATATCGTTTTTCAAAAAGTTTCATATAAAATTTTGAGAGGAGTGGAGGATAAAGGGTTGTCCATTGCCATGCCAAATATATTGTTGGTAAAATTCACCATTGAATTGAATGGGCACAATTTCCAGTTTCGAAAATGATGACAATGATTGCAGGTCCACAATAATATTGCATGTGAAGTATAAAGTCTTTAATAATAACAGCTTTCGAACCTTGTACTAGGTTTATTTTCAGTCAAGAAGATGAACCTAGTACAAGGTTCGAAAGCTCTTATTATGAAAGACTTTATACTTCACATGCGATATTATTGTGGACCTGCAATCATTGAATTGAATATAAACTTACAATCAAAAATGCAAAACCGAGCGAGTGAAATAATATGACTTTTAGGTAGAGGCAATTCATGATGAATTAGTTCATTGCTAAGATATTCTAAAATAGAATCTAAAGAGACTTCAGTAACAAGAGAAGAGAACAAACATCGAAACTAACAAATCTATCAGAAGGGAAAAAGTGATTTTGTTTAATTTATCAACTAAATTTAGTTAATAATGTATGTGAGAATCGACAATAGTTCCCAGCAGCGGGGGCAAGAGTTTGATAATATATTTCGAAAGTTTTTATGATACTGAGCCAACAATAATGATAATAGGCCTCATAGGATTCATTTCTTGGTGCGTTTTTACTAATCCGTACTGGAAATTTTATTGACAACTGAACTATTAGCTCTTTTTTATTTAAAGAGTTTTTCCAATGTGCTATTGAATTTTTTTTTTACTTGATCAGGTTTTTTTTTCTGTAAGTCGTATTATCATCAAGTAAGGCTTACATACGTGATATGTAGTCAGCTTTATCTAAAATTACAATGCTATTCGACTTATAAGCGTTTGTGATGTGGATGTATTGTCTTTTTTGAGAACGGTCAAGCTTTCTTATAGCGAGCAGAGAAATTACTTTCATGCCTAACATAAGCAGCTCCGTCAACAATACTTTTAATTATGTGAGCATGATTTTGAAGACAACAATCTTTTCCAGATATAAAGTAGAAGTTCAGTTCGACATAAAGAAGGATAAACAATATCCGAATGCACTCAAAACATTTCCACATATTTGTTTACCTGAAAAGTTTACAACACAATCATTACGTGCGCTGTTACTCCACTCCAGTCACTGCTATCAATAAAAATTTTTAGTTTTCTGTCCAGTTTCCTTGTCAGGATATCTGTTGGCCTATGAAGTTTTCCATATAATTCTTGCCGCGGCGAGTCCATCCAATCAGCCGGGATAAAAATCTTTTAAAACCTGCTATTCTACAGCCTACGTCCAGTTGTAATTCTAACTTAGACCTGGGATGTACTATTTGGACCACTGTACTAGTAAAATGTTAAAGAATGACCTAAAAGATGAAATCACTGACTTATTACAAATGATTTACCTTATGTATATTTTCTATGTATTCCTATGTTTAAAATGTTTTTTGTGATAATGTTCACCTTGCAAACATTTTTATTGATTACCAAATGGAGAGTTACTGAGTGGTGCGTTTATATATAAAAAAAAATTGGTGATCAGTCTCCTTTTTTTGTATCATCTTTTAATTGTCTTGTCCCTCCTTCAGAATTGTTGTGCCTAATCTTCTGTAAAACCTCTTAACCTGGTTTTGATAGGTCAACGAATTCTTCAAGTGTGTTGGATTCCAGATTCATATTTTTCCTTTGTAATCCACATCTGTCATTTATACGAGCTTTCTTTTTTATATTTCCTCAGTCTTCTAAGTAATAGACAAGAAGTCGGAAGGCCTTACAGAACTCCATCGTTTCGCTTTCCTTCATGGATTTTGTTTATATATATATATATATATATATATATATATATATATATAGATATATATATATATATATATATATATATATATGAATATATATATATATGAATATATATGATATATATATATATATATATATATATATATATATATATATATATATATATATATATATATATATATATCATTCTTTCTTATTACTATGAGTGGTTCTGGCCATCTTCCCGCTAATGAGCCCCACGTGGACGTGCATGTAAAGAAGATAATATCTTTGCTTTTCACTGGTGTGTATAAGGCACTGAACTGCAAGATCTCACGGTTTAGAGACCACCCCTTATTAATTTGGCAAAAATCTGGCGGAAGTAAAATCCCAATTCTAGAAAATCTAAAGGGGAGAAAACCGGATGCTTAGGCAATTAGTGAGATAAATAATACTCCTCTAATTTAGCTCGCGGGGGTTATAATTAAGCTCTTGTAGACAAAACAGTAATGAGCTTGAGCTAACCTTTATGTGGTGTGAGAAGAAGAACACACACGCATACACACATATATATATATAAATTATATATATATTATATATATATATATATATATATATATATATATATATATATACATATATATAAATGTATATATATATATATATATATATATATATATATATATATATATATATATATATATATATATATATATATATATATTTTACGACCTCTTTGGCCGTAATACAGGTTCTTTATACTTCAATAATCACAGGGATCGTAGGCAGTAAGAAAGTACACAGGGTATGAGGAATGTGGAAACAAACACCAGAATAAAATAAATAATAATTTATTTATATATACTTAATACTAAATAAGCCTTGTGAGAAAACTTAACAGTAAATATGAGCAATA
The DNA here is from genome assembly GCF_015104395.2 of Macrobrachium nipponense. Lineage (NCBI taxonomy): Eukaryota > Metazoa > Arthropoda > Malacostraca > Decapoda > Palaemonidae > Macrobrachium > Macrobrachium nipponense. The sequence goes on along the minus strand of NC_061107.1, from coordinate 46,394,547 downwards.
ACAATAACGGGCTCACGAGGACTCCTAATACTTAAAGCTACCCTAACAAAGTAAGAAAGGACATAATATGCCAAAGGCTCAAATAATAATGACACGGGCCCAATAATGAAACCACTAACCTACAACTATAAGGAAGGAAGTCCAGAGAAAATAAAGTAAGGAAAGCCTTAAACCTCCTACCTAACCGTGGTGGTACTAAACTTAAAATTAATTTATACAAATATTCAGAGGGGCTATGAATACCCAATACTCCTGACTCAATGCAACATATATAATATATATAGATATATATATATATATATATAGTATATATATTATAATATATATATATGTGTATATTATATATATATATATATATATATATATATATATATATATATATAATATATGTATATATATGTATATATATGTATATATATATATATATATATATATATATATATAGATATATATATATATATATATATATATATATATATATGTATGATATATATATATATATATATATATATATGTATGTATATATATATATATATATATATATATATATATGTATATATATATATATATATATATATATATATATATATATATATATATATATATATATATATATATATATATAAATAGATTAATACACGTAAATCCTCACGTACTACAACATGCACAGGAGTTCTCGGAGGTAACTTCAACCTTCCAACAGCTAAACTAGGGAGCTCACAAATTGTCCAGGCAGATACAGGGGTCGAGTTCGATCCCGACGGAAAATACAGGATAATCTCCTCTTACCTGGTAATTGCCTTCCTACGTGCCTCCTCACGAGCCCTTAGCTCTCCTGGAGACGGACAACACAGGACAGTGGTTGGCGTAACGCCTCCTACGTGGCGGGACAGCGACGACCACGTCTTCCGTCAACTCCTCAGGTGGGAAACAGGAGTACAGGGGCGTCGCAAGTGACTAACACCTGCGAAATCACAGCCGTGATCAAACTCCAACGATGTAACGTACGCCGTAGATGGCTCAGCACATTTACGCAAAACCACTTCCAAGGGAGGTCCGTCGGAGTATTCCTCCAAAAAGGCGTAAGATAAATCTCCAGAAGAGGGTACGTCCAAAAGCTTATACAGGCCCAAACTGTCTTAGGCCGGCCTCCACTCACCGCACTACAGTTCCATTCCAACTCGAAAACAAAATAAAAACAATCATTAACACGATAGTTAGGTAATTCACAGCAAGAGGAGGAATCACTGGGCAAAACCACTGAACGTTACATTAACGTGAAAAAAAAATACAGCTGCTAAACTGAATATAAGAGAGCACTTAAAACTAAGGTACAAGGCTGATTTAAGGAAATAAGCAAGCAATAAATTACGCTAATTTGGCATATGTGTATATATAATATATATATATATATATATATATATATATATATATATATATATATAGATATGAATAACTTGATCACGAAGTATATAAAACGTGATGCTATGTATAAATAAAGGTTTTTTGCCATGAAGGAAAAAATGAAAAAGCGAGATAGCCAAGTACTTTCGGTCCTGTTCTGACCCTTTACTGAGGCAAACTGATTTTACAGAGAACAACATAGTCAAAAGAAGGCTTAATATACAAACTGACACTACAAGATTAGCAATAAGGGCGATTTTTTCACTCTACAGAAAGGAGGAGCCGCCTGAGGGTAGCCACACCTTGAAGGATACACACAGTAAACAAGTGATTCTTCCAGAAAACAGTACATTTTGAAAAAAAACGGGAGCATATACAATTTAATGTCATGAATTTTTACACAAATTTTCCCAAAAAATTATTAGTAATGAAAAGACGAAAGAAAATATAAATATATATATATATCGAGCAAGAGAAAGAGGGAGAGAGAATATCGAACCAGAGAGAGAGAGAGAGAGAGAGAGAGAGAGAGAGACAGAGACAGAGACAGAGAGAGAAATAATAACTATATACATATGGGACTAATTTATTAGTTGTTCATTTATTTTAAGGTCCTTCATAAACTTCTTGCAAATATATGGGTCCAAATGGTACATTCCCAGACTAAGATTTAGGTTGTTTTTATTAGTGATTTGTATAATTGCCGATTCCAGTAAATTTCTTGAAACATAATCATTAGATCTAGCAATTACTGTGGTATCACCCCAATTAATACAATGAGATTTTTTCACTCAGATGGATAAACAGTGCATCTGAAGTCTGGACTGTTCTAACTGAATACATATGCTGCTTAATACGTACACATAAATTTTTACTTGACTGACCAATGTAAAACGATGGGCAATCCTAATCCTTACAAGGAATTTTGTAAACGATGTTGTTATTTGTTACGGGACTATTCTTAATTAGCATATCTTTAATGGTACCATTAAAGATATGCTAATTAAGAATAGTCCCGTACCAAATAACAACGTCATTTACAAAATTCCTTGTAAGGATTGCCCATTGTTTTACGTTGGTCAGTCAAGTAAAAATTTATGTGTATGTATTAAGCAGCATATGTATTCAGTTAGAACAGCCCAGACTTCAGATGCACTGTTTATCCATCTGGGTGAAAAATCTCATTGTATTAATTGGGGTGATACCTCGGTAATTGCCAAATCTAATGATTATGTTTCAAGAAATTTACTGGAATCGGCAATTATACAAATCACTAATAAAAACAACCTAAATCTTAGTCTGGGAATGTACCATTTGGACCCATATATTTGTAAGATGTTTATGAAGGACCTTAAAATAAATGAACAACTAATAAATTAATCCCACATGTATATAGTTATTATTTCTCTCTCTCTCTCTCTCTCTCTCTCTCTCTCTCTCTCTCTCTCTCTCTCTCTCTCTCACTCTCTCTCTCTCTCTGGTTCGATATTCTCTCTCCCTCTTTCTCTTGCTCGATATATATATATATATATTTATATTTTCTTTTGTCTTTTCATTAATAATAATTTTTTTGGGAAAATTTTTGTAAAAATTCATGGTATTAAATTATATATGCTCCCGTATTTTTTCAAAATGTACTGTTTTCTGGAAGAATCACTTGTTTACTGCGTGTATCCTTCAAGGTGTGACTAATCCTCAGACGGCTCCTCCTTTCTGTAGAGTGAAAAAATCGCCCTTATTGCTAATCTTGTAGTGTCAGTTTGTATATTAAGCCTTCTTTTGACTATGATGTTCTCTGTAAAATCAGTTTGCCTCAGTAAAGGGTCTGAACAGGACCGAAAGTACTTGGCTATCGCGCTTTTTCCTTTTTTCCTTCGTGGCAAAAAACCTTTATTTATATATATATTCTTACGAAGTGCCAAGTATCTGGTTATCATTCATCAATTATTACCTCACCAGAAGCCAGACACCTGAACCCTTATAACACGTATTAAACGACTGAAT
>NC_061107.1:46371139-46386139 GCF_015104395.2 Macrobrachium nipponense | reverse complement strand
TGTGCCTCTTCTAAATTCTTGCACTTGCATCCATAACATCCCTTAAGGGATTTTATAAATTAGTGGTTGGCTTAAGTATGTGGAAAGGCATCCTAGCAGAAGTGCTGTATAGGGCTTCATGCGGTGTCATTTTTATATATACATGATATGAATGTTTAAGAGTACTTATAACTGCAGGAATGGCTATATCCCAGTTGGGATCTATACCCCCAAGTGTAACCCGTAGGACACTTAACACCTTCCTATTTACCCTTTCTACCAATTGTTTGACTCTTGGAGATAAATCATGGCATTGATTGTCTTAATGCTAAGGAATTCACACGAGTTAAGGAAATGATTATTGAATTCTCCACCCAAGTCAGAGATTATCATATCTGGAATTCCGTGTTTACAGATGTAGCACTCATAGAATTTCCTAGCGCATTCAATTGCGGTTTTTGTTTTTAGTGTATCAATTCTGTATATCGAGTCAAAGCATCTATTAACACTAAGAGGTGCTTATTTCCTCTGTCAGACTCGTAAAACCCTGTTAATAAATCTAAGTGTACCCTTTCAAAGAGTTGATTAGGCACGGGATAGGCCCCTAAACTTACAGGTGTCTTAGTGTGTCCCTTGTTTTCATGACAAATGTGACAATTAGTTATGTGCTTTTTTATATCTGTAAGTATTGTAGGCCAGTAAAATAGTAATTTGGCTTTCTGTGACATGATAGAGAACCTTGGATGACCATGTAAGGGATTAGAATGCAACCAGTTTAGGACGATTGGTATAAGAGATTGGTACTACTACCTGGTCGTTAGTCACCTGCGGTGTGCTTCGGGTTTACCTCGTCACGGACTTACACAGAATATTACCATTGATTACATAATTCTGCTGCACATAATTTAAATATGCTTTTTCTTTAGGATTTCCGTTTAAAGCATCTATTATTTTTCTAAACTGCTGATCTTTTCTTTGTTCAGTCTGTACAGGTTCAGCTCTCCAACCCGGGTCTTCAGTGTGCACGATCGCTTGGGTTACATGAATTTTCTTGTTCAGATATGGTTTTAACAATGGGCACGGATGTTGCTATGTCTTCTAGTTCAGCTAATAGTTCCTTACAGGATGGTGCAGGATTGCGGGATAATGCGTCAGCTATGATATTCGCTTTCCCAGGTAGGTATCCTATCTTGGCTCCAAAGTCCTGAATGATCATATGTCACCAAGTTCTTTTGGGACTGTGATTAAAGCCTTTGAAGATCTCGGTGAGGGGTTTATAGTCAGTAAGGACCTTAACAGGATAGCCGTAAATTATGAACTTAAAATGTACTAGTGAGTTAACGATACTTAGCCCTTCCTTGTCTATTAGTGCATATTTGCTTTCAGAGGGCTTCAGTTTACGTGAATAAAAAGCTATAAGAAAGAACTGTTTATCATATTGTTGAAGTAGTACCTCTCCTACCCCTTGGTCTGAGGCGTCAGTTGCAATAAAAAACTCCTTACTGAAATCAGGGAATTTTAAGATAGGTGAACTGCATAATTTCTCTTTCAGGGTATTGAATGCCTGTTGATGCTTTTCAGACCATATAAAATCTACGGCCTTCTTTGTAACATCTGTTAGAGGAGCTGCTATGATTGAATAGTTGCGTACAAACCTCCTATAGTACCCACTACAGCCTAAAAATTGCTGTATCCCCTTTACGTTAGTAGGTACCGGAAAGTTACAGATAGCCAACACCTTATCATGGACTACCTTAAGACCTTGACTAGACACCTTAAAACCTAAATAGACGAGTTCTGTTTTAAAAAACTCACACTTAGATATTTTTACTCTTAGATTGTGTTGCCTTAGTCTCTGAAGCACTAGCTCTAGTTTATGCAAATGTTCTTCTAAGGTATTAGAAAAGATTACAAGATCGTCCATATAGGCATGAAGTGTATCCCCTAACAAGTCTCCAAACACTATATTAATCATTCTGGTGAATGTAATTGGGGTGCAACATAAACCAAAAGGCATACGTAAAAATTCATAATGTCCCCTGGCTGTGCTGAAGGCAGTGTATGGGGTACTCTCATTAGCTAAGGGTATCTGGTGAAAGCTTTTATGTAAGTCCAAGCTGGTGAAGTTTTATTCTGACCTAGCAAAGATAAGATATTGTCGGTACATGGCACTGGAAAACGATCGGGAATCGTTTCCTTGTTCAAGCGAAGGAAATCTACGCAAATACGTCAAGTCCGACCTTTTTTAGGTACGACGATTAAAGGGAAATTGTAAGGGCTATTTGATTTCCTAATGACTCCTTCTTCTAACAAAATTTTTTCAAACTTTCAATCATATCTTTAACGTGAGTGTAGAATGTTTTGAAATTTCATTGGGGAGCTATACGAAGGTACGTAAATAGCTTTATGTTTGTCCTTTAACGGTATTTGGTGTTCAATGACATCCGTTTCCTTAGAGATCCCTCGGTAGTGGAGAAAACATCATGGTATCTAGATAAAAGATAAAAAAAATTTCTGCTGGATCTCCTCTTCTTGAATGTCTTTATTGATTTTACTTTTGATAGATTGTAAGAGGGATTCATCGACAACAGGTTGAGCATGATTAATTTCAGCAACGGTAAGAATATAATATTTATACACTTCCATATCCACAATATGTAGGTTTTTGTGGATTACTAGACTGGTATTCAAATGGTTACAGACTTCAATGTTAACTTGTTGCTGTGAGTCAACAGTGTATAATGCTTGTGTTGCATAAAGTCCATTAATTTTCAGAGTGTCAGGAACGATGAACATTTCAAATCCCAGCAAAGTCTTTTTTACACACAACAAGATATTCGAGGGTGCATTTGTCTCGAGAATTTGCGTGCAAGCTGCTATTGCGGGTGTGCGAGAATTCTGTTGGGCTGCTTGATTTATGAGACAAGTAATTGGTTCCTCTATGTATGTTATTGTTTGATTGGCTGTCTCTTTTTTTGTCCAAAACGGATTTTAATGTGTTAGAATATTTATAGAATTTTCTTTTACTAAACACGCCATGTTTGGCAGGAGCTAAGATAATGATTTGTATGCCCATGGATGGGTATCCTACAATTACAACTGGATACATATCAATGTTTCTTACAACTATAAAGGTATCGGTAAGCGTATGCTTACCCACCCTGTACTAAATCTGAGTTACGCTTACGACACTTAACTCATTATTGCCAATTCCTGAAAGTTGTACTCCGGAATAGGGAAGTTCGAAAATAACAAACGGTGAGTCCGTTGGTCCATGATATTACGTGGACTACAGGAATAAAAAAAACAATGTAAATGGCTGATATTCTAAATTTACGGCATGTAAAGTAGGACATAATTCATCATTACTGATTACTGCGTGTATTCTATGAAAATCTACAGGAACCTGCACTGATTTTTTGGATACGGTCATGTGATTCATAGGAAAATTCTGGTTTTCACATAAGTCTTCTAGGTGATTAAGTTTATTTTTTAATTCAAAAGGTGTTGATATGAATGACCCAACATCACTCTCACCCCCCGCTGGAGTCACTTATGTGGCATTTGCTTTGCTTTGAACACTCAGAAAATTTGACTGACTCTGACTGTTTTGGCTAGACGGCCCAGGAACTGAGTTCCCTGAAGCCCGATTTGCTTGTTTCTGAATCTGAGCAGAGTTACTGTTTCCTTGTTTCTTTTTGTGATAATGTGGATACTTCTTCTTATTATCATTGGCAACGTTTTGTGTGTTTTTAGCATTACCTTGCTGCTGATTGCGTGAAAAACATTGAGCGTAAGAATGACTTGAGCTATTATGAATTGAACAATAACATGCAAGGCAATCTGAAACCATATGACCCACTCTTTTACAATTAAAACAAGTTATCCATGCTGCGTTATTATTAACTACATTTACTTGCTGTGGTTTACTTTCATTCCTTGCAAAAACTTGAATAAGTGAGGGATCTATGTCTGCACATTGAGACATTTGTTTCTTAATTTGTTTGTAAATGTCAAATTCCGTGCTATTTAACAATAGCTCTTCATCGAAACACCATGCCAAAGCTTCTGGTAACATAGCTGTTATGAATGTTAAGTATGTTAGCCTAATAAAATTCTTTACGGTCATGTTCTTCCCCGTAACCCAAGTGGAGTTATTAAAGGTATCTAGATATTCATGCAACCGGTCTGCAATTAGTGCCCCCCTGTCTACCATGTTAAGTTGAGTCATAGAGACCAATTTAAAGATATTCCTCAAGGCTAGAACTACGTCCAAGGCTTCTTCACTGCCATATATGGATCGCAATTTAATTTTAAATTCATCCCAAGTATTAGTCTCTTGGAAAGAAAAACCTCTCACATAGGAACCTGCGTCTCCTTTTGCAAAGTCTATGAAGCTTTTAGCTTCCTGTAACAGTGGGGACGGTATAGTGATGCTTTTTGCTTTTAAATGAGCATCCACTGACGAGATCCATGATTCAACGCCTTGGGACAAAATCCCACTAACACGGCCTCGAAAAGGAACAATTGCCGACTGGGCACTAACTAATGTTACCATCTGGTTACTGGTTGCAGAGGTACTGGGTACAAGGGTGGCCATCTTTGCTTTGTGTTTTTTCTAATCCTTACGATTCCTAGCAACCCTATCAAAAGATCTGAATGAATACATACGTCCACTACGTAAACGCATATGCAATATAAAAACAATGTGTTACAGAATTAATAGTGTCCCCCAAAATGATAAGATTAAGCACAGAAAATATAATACAAATATTTCAGGAGAACTTCTGAAAAAAAAGGTTGGCAAAAAACAAAGATAAAAAGCCTGCAGGACGAATACCCAAAGGTGAAGATAGATTCCTGTAAGAAAGTAAGATTAAGAATATCTCGTATCTCACCCACAGGAACAACGAACACTCGACCTGCTTGAGATGAACACTCAAAGCCACACACCGAATAAATAAAAAGTAGTACTTATCTTGATATACAAGAGGAAAAATCTTGGTGTTTTGATGACGTCACGGCCTTGTCCTCTCGTCATCTCTTCACATGTGACCCAGTTTCTCGGCTTGTGTTGTTATCGTGCGTTGTTTATTTGTGCAATGATTTGTTTCCAGTTGTGCTGGGTTGATGATGATCCAATGCAGAAGACATGTCCTGTTGAAGTTCTCGAAGTTCCACGCTGTCGACGACGTCCAATATACGATGATTAAGCCGCTGATATATAAATTGTAGGCTTGATATATTTCATTAACGACGCTCATGGTTGAAGGTCGCCTCAGTACGAATAGGCTAAGACCCGTGGTGCCGTCAGCAGCATTGGCTGAGAAACAAAGTTGCTTGTAGATTCTCTTGTCTCGGTATTATCGTCTTCCGATATGGAATATGTTTCTAAGATTTGTAAGTCTTCTGTAGATGTGCCATCATTGTTGGGTTTCGGAGCTGCCAGCATATTCTAAGGGGTGTAGCCTCGCATTTGTTATACTAACAAGGCACCCTGTTGGTTACTTTGGATCTGCATGATGTATCGCAGATGTTGTTTGGTAAACGCCACTCCTTCAGTCAAGTCTCATTGACTGTATTGATATCTGCTTAGTCCCCATCAATGCTACTTCCGGTATGAAGGTTGAAGACGGTAAAACTCATAGCATACAATATAAGTTATATTTAACAAACTACATCACAAGGATAGCTGCAAGAAGGTTTTGATAGGTCTTCAAGCGGAGAGGTGTAGTGGAAGTCTGATATACAATTATGTTTACAAGATCATAGAAGAGCGAAACATCATACATACAGATGGACATAGGATTCTAGACCAATGACGTAGACACAGTCTGTTAGTGGGAACGTCAACATCTTTTCCCAGAGGAGGCATCGTTAACGTGACATTTTTCAATATTAAAAGATGACCCCATGTGTCTACAAACCAAGACGCTTATTCAAATCGACGTCAAAGTAACGTCAAGGCAACGTCAACACTTCGTTAACACTTCGTTAACACTTCTTCAACTTTTGCAAGTTCCTATATGACCCCTTGGGTCATTGATTTAGTTATCAACTTAGTTCATTATTTATAGAATGTCAAAATACATTCTTTATTATAAGTAAACCTTACATATATACATACATACATACATACCATATATTATATATTTTATATATATATATATATATATATATATATATATATTAGTTATACATACATATATATATATATATATATATATATTATATATATATATATATATATATATATATATATATATATATACATTATATATATATGTTCTCCTCACACCACATAAAGGTTAGCTCAAGCTCCCTACGGTTTTATCTACAGGAGCTTAATTATAACCCCGAGCTAATTACAGGAGTATTATTTATCTCACTAATTGCCTAATCATCCGGTTTTCTCCCTTTAAGATTTTCTAGAATTAGGATTTACTTTTTCCTCCCAATTTTTGCCAATTAATTAAAGGGGGTGGTCTCTAAACCGCGAGATCTTGCAGTTCAGTGCCTTATACACACCAGTGAAAAGCAAAGATATTATCTTCTTTACATGCACGTCCACGTGGGGCTCATTAGCGGGAAGATTGCCAGAGCCACTCATAGTATAAGAAAGAATGATAAAAAAAAGCAGGATAGTAAAAACAATTTACTGGATGAGTTTCTCCTCTCCGACATATAAAGTCCATATTCACCAAGAGGTTGAAAGTCTCCATACTTTCTGGGTTCTAGAAGTCATGTAGACTAAGAAAAAGACTTCTGAACACAAATCCAAAGGACTGAGAGTCATAGGATGAGATTGAAATGTCTGAGGTCTATTCAGTTTTATTAGACGTTTATGGAAAAAGAGAAAGGTGCCAAGAATAAACCAAAATATTCAGAAAGTCCATTCGTTGGAAAAGGAAGGTACCTAGAGAGATATCCAATGGCTAAGTCCTGAAAGGTCTTAAAACTGTCAAGAAATCGATACCAAAATTGATTTTACCAGGTCTCGTCACAAAAATCAGTTCAGGTACCCATGTCAGCAGTGTTATTTAAATTAAATCTGAGTATTAGAAATTTCGTAGCATCTGTTTTCCCGGAAAAAATAAAATAATACACTTGATTATAATTGAAAGAAATCATTTGTAGACTTGTTATATTATTACTAAAAGTAAAAACCTCCATGGATGATAATAGGGTGAAAACGTTATTCCCAAAACCATCAGAAGTCATCCCCATTCTAACAGTTAATCTTCCATACCGCTTCAAGTTTCGTCAGTGATCATATCGATTGTTGAGTGTTTCGCCAGACAATGAATTTGCACCCTTGACTGAACTTGTGAAAATCTGTAGCGAAAGACATTGGAAATAAATTAATTCCCTTAGTTCCATGCAGATATTTTTTTACGTTGGAATCTAGAGATAAAGTTTCATTTCAGTGAGATTAATTTATGCTGTAAACGTCGTTGTTCTCTTAGAAATGCAGCAGAAATATTATTTAGAATAATATTTTTGTTCTTTATCCTTTTCAAATGTTTTTTTATGTTTTGGTAATGGAAGCAAACACTGCAATATCTTTTTATACTAAGCAAGAAAACTGACAGGATATTGTGGTATTTTCAGAGCATTCATGAAATTTAATTCAGCTGTCTTTATTCACAGCCTTTTCTCTCCCTCCGTAAGCTGTCATTCCATATTAATTTAGTCCAATTTCTTTTGATTCGTTTAATCTGTCCTGCTACTGTTGAAGCAGGGTAAAATTCCAATTTGGCGAAAATGTCCAAAAATATTAGAAAATATCATCAGACAGACGAACATTCCTGAAAGACCTTCCTAAAGGGGGAAGCAGCTGTTCCAGATATATTTTCAATATTATGTTGCGCAGAATTCTGGGGTAAGATAATATTAGTGAATACCGATCTCGAACGTGTAATGTTATTTCCTATTAGCATCATATTAAGTGATTCTTATTTCTTATCTCGGTAAGTTAATGACTGTGACTGTAATTATAGTATTTTATAAAACTAACGTTAAAATCATATGTAAGTACTACAAAGTACAATGCATTTTCTCTCTCTCTCTCTCTCTCTCTCTCTCTCTCTTTAACACACCCACACACACACACACACACACACACACACACACACACACACATGCTCCTAGAGACAAAATGAATTACAGCAACAAAATCTGTTACTAGCTAAGGTATCCTTACGCAATTTCTGGATGAAGGAAGAACGTTATAGATGTGTTTCCATAAAATCACTATACTCTGTTTTTTTTCATCTGTCCATCCGCCAGTGTGGTTTTTGTATGGTAACACTGCGTCCCGGCCCGGGTTTGAAATAGTTTACGCTGTGGTAGTGTTTTTTCAGGTAAATAAAGGATATCTGGTTGTACATTTGCAACTGAAAAGTGTTTTAATAATTTACTGTATGCGAATTACACCGTTAATATTCGAAATAGGATATTGTTATTATTGTCGATGTAAGCTGCCTTTCCGGGGTGGCGAATGGAACAGCCAGACGCAAATTCCATCAAACAGATGCTAAACCAAGTTACGTCATATCGTATCTGGCTGAACGCACTTTATAAAAATTAACAGTACATACTGATATACTTACGTATAATGAAGTAATACGTTGACATCTTGCCGTAGCGAACAGCGAGAGAAGCAATTTTCCCGCCACTGCGTCTGGCTGTTCCATTCGCCACCCCGAAAAGGGAGCTTACATTCAACAATAATAACAATAACCTATTTCGAATATTAATGGTGTAATTCGCATACAGTAAAGATTTATTAAAACACTTTTCAGTTGCAAATGTACACCCAGATATCCTTTTATATACCCTAAACTTACACGTAGCGTGACTATTTAAAGCCCGGGACGCAGTGTTACCATACAAAAACCCCAAAGCCGGATGGACAGATGAAAAAAAACAGAGTATAGGTACTACCCGATTATTAGTTTACCGCTGTGGATCGAGGCTAAAGGCTGAGAGGAGAAGAAGAGGGAGATAACTCTGTCAGTTCGGAAAGATTTTAAGATTATTATTATCATTATTATTAATAGTATTATTATTGTTATTATTATCATCATCATCATCATTATTATCATTATTATTATTATTATTATTATTATTATTATTATTATTATTATTATTATTATCATCCTGAAGATGAAACCTAATTATTTGGAACTAGCACACAGGATCCCTTGACTTGAAATTCAAGTTTCCAAAGAATATGGAGTTCATTAGGAAGGAGGAAGGCGAGGTAAAAGAATTACAGAAAGAAAAGAAAATTAACAAATAGAAAAAAATACAATAAAATCCAAGGAGAATAGTATTAAGGTAATAATGTATTTCACCTTCGACTGAACTTCTGAAGTTCCAGTTGCACGACATCCTCTGAAGGGAGGCTGTTCCAGAGTCCAACGGTGTGAGGAATAAATGTCCTCTGGAACTGAGAAGTTCGACAGTGAGGAACATTTACTCCATATTGGTGCTGCTGCTCTCGGCAGATAAGGGGATCAGGGATCAACTGTGAATGTGAAAGATCTCTGTTGAAATACAACCTATGAAAAAGTGACAAACAAAAGACCATCCGCCGATGATCCAAGTCATAACTTCTTCTTCTTCTTCCTAGCTTAAACCCATTTTTATATGGGGTCGCCATCGCGAATGAGTCGTCTCCATCGATTTCTCTCCTGTGCCTCGTTCTCATTTACACCTTTTAAATCATAACTTCTACTCTTAGGAAAACCGAAACTACCACCACGAACCACTTTCATCTAAAAGAGATAAATGTCTAACAGAAGTAGACATCCACACTGGAGAACAAATTCTATTCAAGGGAGTTCAAAATGACAGTTGGTATTGATTTGATCACCATTATTAATATATGAAGCCTTACAAACGATGCCTAACTTTCGTGCGTCATTTGCTGAAACTTTCATCAGATGTTTCTCAAAAGTAAGATGTGAGCGAAATGTCACAAATAGAAAAGTTAAAGCTTCAGACTCGTTCAGCAAAGTTCCATCCACCTGAAGGTTGACGTTACTTCTCTCCCCCCCCCACAATCTAAGAACTATGACAACTCTCGTGGACGCGAAACTTACTTTCCATTTCTTCTTTATTATATTCTTTTTTCATGTGTTCGTGTATGTCTATGTCGTAGGAGTCAATTTCATTTTTGGAATAACGTATTGTCTGTAAATGATAAGTTTATCATATTACTAACTCTATTGCTATAGTGTACGTTTTGAACTGTGTGCGTCACATAGCGTTCCCATTATAAATTTGAAAACTGGGATATTATCTTCATAGTATCATCAATAAAGTGTGTTATAAAGTATATGTGAGGCTTAAACTGGCGTACAAGTAAGGTTTTCTACCGACTACAACCATTGCCCCTCCCCTCCGCCAACCCCCTATTTTATTTTATTTTTAACTGAAAACAGTGGTTGGATATGGAATTAATCAGCATTAAGAAGTTAGACGGCTGAACACAAGAAAGAAGTTAACATGGGAAAAGGTAATATTAAGTTTTTATCTAAATTAAAAACACTGTACTTTGCTCAGTTTATATTAGAATGTCTATGTTCCATTACTGGCCATATTTACGAGGAAAAGATTACATCTAGGAAAATAGCCATACACTCATCGAAAAAACAACACTTTCTGAATCAGTTATGATTTAAAACATAATTATTTTGTTTTTTCTGCTGTTGAGATCCCAAATTCATTATGATCCACCTGAAAAATCCAAGATTAAGTATACAAATAGTTTGAGTTTATAACTGACTCAATGAAAACCAAATACAATTATATACAGGGACTTAGATTGTATCGTTGGAATAATTCAAATTTCTGCCCAAGGAAAACAAAACTTGATACGTAAATTCAGTTATCAGTTTCACTGAATATTAACAAAAATTTCCATAACATATTCTCACATCATCAGCATGGAATTTTTTTATATATATAATATGGGTGATACACCTAAAGATTACTTATTTACCGAACCAATGAATCCTCAAAGAGAAAGGCCAGAGGAAGATCCATTAACCTCAGTGTACAATGAAGCATAATCAGAGATTAAAGCGAGGCTGGTTGTTAGTTACGATTTAGAAAGGTCAAGGTTAAACCTAAGGCGAGCGACTGGTAGATAGACACGCACATAGGACATTAACCCTCTATACCTCCAGTATTTATTGTAATCAGGGTTTTACACTTTCTTCTTTTCAATCTTGGACTTTCGCAAGTATTGTGGATGAACACCGGTATGTATTGCCTAAGGAAACAAACTTCATGAATGTCAGCTGTTAGGCAGCTGCAGATACGCTGACTATTATGTCTAGGTGTTTTTGAATAATTTTCGTCTCTGTCGAATATCGCTATTCAGGTTATTGACTGCTTTTTATCTATTTCTTTTGGCATTTCCTTCAAATGAACACAATGTTCTTTGGAAGTTTGAATTTCAAGTCAGTAGGAGTGTTCCACATGAATATGGGGTTCTCTAATAATAACAGCGTGTGCCTAGAAAAAAAAATTGTTGAATAAATTCCTTCCAGCATAAAATTCTGCATCGGGGAAAGATTCTGAATGACTTTGCACCGGGATCGAGAAGCAACTTTGCAAGAAAGTTTAAAGAATATCTGATCAAATCATCAGAACCTAGAAAGGTCCCTCTCTGACCCATATCCGACAGTGTCCTAAAGTTTTATGAAAATCCGTCCGTAAGTTTTCGCGTAGTCACTTCGGAAGGATGAAATACGAAGGGGCAGACGAACTCACAAACTTCATCTTCCTCCCTCGTGGCCCGAGATAGTTCTTATAATCGTAAAAGACAAGTTAATGGTCAAAAAAGCTTTCTAAGAAAAGTTGACCAGGGAAAGGTTTCTGATTGAAATTTCTTTCGGCATTTACTCCCTTATCGCTTTTTCAGTGATCATGTGCCATCTAGCGGCGGTATTGGAAACTGTAAGATCATCCTGTCTGGATCAGGATTGCTGTGAGTAAATCTGTTTTTTGGATTTAACGGTCTTTTAATAACAGCAAGTTTTTCGTTGGTAAGTTTTTTTTTTTTTTTTATCCAGCATTAATAGTTTTAGTCACAGATAATTCATTTTGGTAATTTTTTGTACTGGAACGAAACATTGTAGGGGCAGAGAGAAATGTCACAATTTACGTACCATCTAAACTTTTCCCTAGCAGTAGTGACTAAATCAACACTAGAATATCTCCCACATACATATTTTAATTATTGAATCAATATTGAACCCTCAATAAAGAAACGTCCCACAAGAATAGCCTACTTATATACCTGCAAAGTTCATCAATAGACATTGAACATATTTGCTTACTCTTTACCATTAGCCCTGTGCTAACTTGCAACGATTCCAAATTACTACTCTGTTCACAAACTCCTTAGTTTCCATTCCTTCCAGGCGATCCCCCATTTCGCATGTGTTAAGTTTTTCATTATTATATTTTCTATGTAGCTTCACATTGATCTCCCTCTTAGGTCTTCTTAAACCATAAGTATATAAAAAAAATCATCATAGCCACGTCATCCTTTTTGTCATTCATCTATAGATAACATTCACACTTTTTTCCATAATCTCTTCACATTTTCCTAACTTGCCTCCATAGACATTCGTCCCTTCTTAATCTCCTGAACATATTTGCACTCACAGGAGCGTCTATTTTAATTATTCATAGGTTCACCTCTTCTTTGATCTTACCTCCATTAATCATATTTACTCCCCAACACATATGAATCAAGCTCTTCCATATTCATTCCATCAATATTGACATTAATTACTCGTTCCAGGTTTTTATTTACCTTCATAATCTTACTCTCTCACATATTCCTCTCAAACTTTTAGTCCCTTTCAAACGTTTTAAGGGGTAATTTTTGCATTTCCTATATATTATCCCAAGTCAGAACTGTACTGTCCACATATCTTAGGAATTCCATAATAGATTCCAGACTAATTTCCCATTTACATAATTTTGCACCCATGCTTAATTTCTGTTCTTTGGCTTCTAGCACCACTCTATTCCTGCAAATATGAAAAACCACAACAAATTGATATAATAATGTCTTAGAATAATTTTATACCAAATATAGAAGTTTTCCATATGCACATTCTAACATACAAGTTCTTCCATAGCCTTAGCTCCCTTCACATTACCTTTTTATCAATTCTTTCATGAGTTTTTCTTTGTCTAAATATGAAAAAAAACAGCCATTTCCCAGTGACTTTCACACTTCTTACATAACTTTGAAATAACAAATACTGGATTCACACATTGTTTTTCCATTGAAAACTCACATTATTCATCCCTTAAGAATAAAAGTGTTCTTACTTTTTCAGTCAAAATCCTGCCGCACAACTGCTCTATACTTCCCACTGATGCTTCTATCATCTTTAATCCTATACAGTGAAAGATTATTATTGTCGTCCATCCCTTCAAAACCTTTTTTAACATACCTTTCAAACTCTGTGAGGCATCCAGCTATGCTATACACACAGTATTTCCCCTTTTGACTCGATATCACATTAATTCATTGTCTACATCCCTCACCATGCTAACCTGTCTCTTCCGTATTCTACAGTCACTTCCACAAGCATTCTCAAACTCACACTAACCCTTTCACTACTACACTATATCTACTTCGGATGGCATCTCTCTGATAGTTGATATTTCTCCCGTAAATACTACTCGATACTGAGCAACTGGCAACTTATTAACCTCTCAATGATTCTGCGTCGTTTAATTACCTCTTGAACTTTCTTATTTTCCCCTCGACTCTCCTGTGTTTCAAACTGTAGACTTTTACGTGTTATTCATTTCTTTGCGGTAATTACAATTTTATCATCTTTTTCCTGAAAATCAGTATCCGTATCACATATTTTTTTTTAATAAGGAACAACTCTGAAAGCTTCATCATTGACCTCGCCCGCTCTCTCTCTCTCTCTCTCTTTCTCTCTCTCTCTCTGTAGATCTGCTGCCAGAGCTCTCTACAGCTAGCCCAGTCGCTGATACCTCTTGAGTTTAACTTCTTCTGATGCTTTTAGCCATAAAGCAATTTGTTGGGACGCGGCTTTTAACATAAATCTGTAACGAGAGACAGTTTGGAAGTAAGTTATTTCTGTGTAGGAGTTTTTGTAATGTTGAGATCGGGAAGTTCTTGTTGTAGGAAATTTATTTTGTCAAAAGTGCGGGATCGCTTAAAGCTACAGCAAAGAGTTCATTTCAAATGTTTTCTTTTGCAACGGCATTATTCTTAACCCAGATTTTTGTTATATCTAAGAACACTGAAGATATTATGTTAGAATCTATCAAATTTTCATAAGTTTCAATTCAACTGACATATTTTCAGAAACTTTTATCGCTCTCTTAACGCAGTTTTAATCAACTGAATTTTATATCCTGTCAATTCAATTTATACGATCTACTCCTTTAAGTTTTCACTTTTTTGAGGATATTAATTTCACCCAGGTGAATATTTCTAAAAGGACTCCGGAAAATAATGTTTTACTCCTGGCGAGAAGTGCGAGAAAGATTTTACAGAAAATACGGAAACATTTTCTGACTCTTTTTCATTATTGAAGCTGCCAGGCAACCAGACGTCTCTGGGATTCAAAAACAGAAAACAAAAGAAAGTAGAGCGTTCTCTAGATTACATCGTATTAAGTGACTCGAATTCTGCCAGGTTTAGAGATTTCCAACGAATAATGACCATGATCTCTCTCTCTCTCTCTCTCTCTCTCTCTCTCTCTCTCTCTCTCTCTCGTCTAAAGATAGTACACTATGACGGTACAACTTCGGCGAGTGGTTAAGTCGGTTATTGGCAAAAGCTTTGAAACTAACTCAGTAAAAAATCCTTTTTATGTAACTACTTTTTTTAAGGCTTATGACATTACACTAAAATAACAAAAGGAGATGTTTTGAAAAGACGCAGTGAGATGACAGGCAAAAAATATAAACATTTGTTGCTCGAATCACCATCACGCAATC
>NC_061107.1:46353639-46368639 GCF_015104395.2 Macrobrachium nipponense | reverse complement strand
ATATATATACTATATATATATATGATATATATATATATAGATATATATATATATAGTATATATATATATATATATATATATATATATATATTATATATATATATATACATATATATATATATATATGTTTATAATATATATATATAATATTATATATTATTATAATATATAATATTATATATATTAGAATATATGAAAATTCTAACAATGTTATAACAAATTTCCATCTAATAAAAGGAGCCTATGAAAACACCAAAATATATTGAGAAAAATGCCATATTTCAGAGACTGCTGTCTCCCTCTTCAGGGAGGTCCATCCATAGGTAAGCTAATTTAGGTCACTCCCGCTGATAATCTTCCCTTAATCTTCTTAAGCGTAGGTTGAATGAAAACCTTGTCGATGACATCTGAGTCCCATGCTCCCTTTTAGATATTCATTACCTGCCTCTCTTTAATCAAGGCCGATTCCATCATTTGACTCTTGTACCAGCAGTTGCTGCTAAAAATTATGCATGATAAATTCCAGTTTGTACTATGGTTATGTCCATTTATATGGTTGAAAATAGCTGAGTTCTGTTGTCCATACCTAACGACCGTTTGTGCTGTATTAATCTCTGGGGAAGTGATTTTCCTGTAAATCCGATGTAAGATTGGTCACAGTCCAGGGATGTCTTTTGTTGGACGTTGATATATGTATGTGTGTGTGTGTATGTGTGTGTGTGTGTGTGTGTGTGTATGTATTATAAACAAAAGCCGATTTATACTCAGTATATCTGACTTACTTTAAGCAAAGGAATACTCCGAAATGTTTTTGTCCACATCGAAGCGGCTGAATATTTTTTTCCCTGAAGAAAATTTATCTCAAAGTAAGAATCTCAATGATTTTGCACGTGGAGAAATGCATATTTACCTTGAAGAAGCAAGCAAAGGTAAACGTTCAAAACATTTATCCAAACGCTAGAATTTATGCCAAACAGTAATTCACATATGACCAATATTCTAACTGACGCATATTCTAGCTTTTTGCATAACAAACATTGAAAGCCCGAAGGACCAGACGGCCAACGAACTGACAAACTTCATCCTCATCTTGAGTTCTGTTAGTTCGCATAATTATGGATGATAAGGCAGTGATTAAAAAACATAACAGGAAAAATGCTTTTTCTGCAAGCGGCTTTTGATACAGATTTCCTCCGTTATTTGCATTTTTATCGCTGCACGAGAAGGAAGCTAGATAATTACACAGCTCAAAAATCTACTTTCCTTTATTTTTTTTCTAATCAGATACATAAAGATACGTAACTGTTTGAAATAGGCAGCGCTCTAAAAAAATTTTGGTTCTGTATTTTTATTGAATTATCTTAGGATAACCTCTAAATAGTTAGCGGTAGTTTATATGTTCTGGAATACAGAACTATTATGGCTGAATTAGTTTAAATCATCACGTTTGGGCAGCAAAAGCAAACACTAGAGTTCAGGACTCAGACGTTTAAAAGCAAATGTTTCATTTTGTCAAAGAAAGAGGATAACAGAAAGTAATGACCACTCAGATATCTTTCTATTTTAATTAAGACAAAATCAATAGGACCCACTAACTTTCGTTAATAACGACCATTTAATGGACACGCTCCATGTAGCATTTCTAGAGCTAGCAGCGTACAGCAAAGGTTGTTTAGTTTACATCTAGAGTCTTACTGATATTCGGAGCGGCCCATTTGCTGTTATCTGGACTCGCCTGACTTTTTACTCCTTAATGCTCTCAGCGGTAATGTCATGGTAATATTAGGTTACACCAGACGTCTCCACTGGGGTCCGCATTGCCTGTTCGTGTTGTTTCTGAAGTTAGGTAATCCAAGTTTTTTTTTTTTTAATGCGTTGGTCCAGAACTGCTTTTATTTCATGATTATTTTTTTTAATTCTTTCTTTTGTTTGATTAGCGAATTTTCCGTCAATTTTCCGTCTCGCAAAGGCAAAGTAAATGATAACAGCAGAGTAGTCAATGTGACAGAACAGAGGACTCGGAATATAACAGATTATTTCCATTCAGTTTTAAGCGTCATTTTCATTCTTATTTCATACCGCAGCGACTTCTTGTTTTAAAGTATTTGGAACTGATTTGCCAAATGCTTAAGCCGTGCTATGAGCACTTTCTTTAACCTTTCGCTATCGAAGTGAATATATATATATATATATATATATATATATATATATATATATATATATATATATATATATATATATATATATATATATATATATATATATATATATATATATTTATAAAATGCGTTTGTGTTTGTATTATTCAGGCAAGTGTTTATAAACAGTGGCTACATTTTGGACTGAAGACAACCAACTTAGATGACTCTTGAACTGAACCATTATTGACAAACGAAGACCAACTGGAGAGGAAGATTAAGGGCCAGAAGAGCTCATCTGCTACATCTCTTAGTAATGGGAGTTATATACATATCTAGTCATTGAGAATATTTAAAGAAAATAAGTGAAACATTTATGAAAGTCTCTCATAGGGTTCCTTTCTGTTCAGGACTAAATATAGGAATCATCATTGACATGAATATGACAGTATCTCTAAACAGCGAAAAACAGGTTATTACCACTAAACTCAAACTTGGTATTAACCGAAGATGTTGCTACGTCAGATGACGTTATTCATCGAAAAATATCTTTGTATAAAATCAAATACGTAATAATGTTCTGTCAACAGACTTTCTGTAAAGAAGGAGAATGAAAATGCAAGAAAGGTGCCAGAGATATAATCTTATCTTTTCTGTTTTTTAGGCAGGTATCATCAAACACCATTATTTTTAAGATTATAAGTGTTATCATTCACCATAGAAACGAAGAAGTGATTTTCAGTAAGGGACTGAAATTGTTAAAAATCAATACAAAAAAAAAAAAAAAAATGTCAGACAAATATTGAAAACACTTCTCCCTAAAGTAATAAAATGTAGCCGTTTAGAAAATAAAACTTCCTAACCCTGATCATTTTAGGGAGAGGCACCAAAAAAAAAAGATTATCCATTGGATTTATGCTGAAAATGAGAACACGGTTTTGAACATGTTCGTCGTTCTCTTGGGGTGAATAATCAAGGACAATTATTTTAAACTATTTTTACTATTGCTGATTTTGATATCTGAAGTATTATTTCTTCTTCAGATAATCATAACAGCTAAATTATCTTTATCGTTTTTATTAATGTGAAAGGGCATTGAGGATGATTATGATGTAATTTATGAAAACAGTATTGATTTTTGACAGTTATAAATGAATATGTATTCAGTGCCTCTAAAATTTATGACCTCTCCTTTAAGAGTCTCAATTTATAGGGAACCTGATGGAACGATCATGGTCATACATCACTAAACCTTTTATATTAGAATAACAGAGTGAATAATATAGTTAGCATTTTCTATTTACTTCTGGAAGTACCATACACATCTCTTATATGATCCACTGGCATGACTTTTTGTACTATAAAAAGAACTCTACATTCGCATTTGTTACGAAAGGAATAATACTATGAGGTAAACTTTGCCAAGAATTTAATTTCTTCTAATGAAATTCCTTATAGTAACAGGTTTAGATCGATAACTGGCTTCCCATAGCTCTTGGTCATTAAATTCTTTACTTAGAAATCTAAGTGAAACTAAAGAAGACTAATTTAGGCTAAAGGGGCCCGCCTAGAAATATTAAAAAGTGCGCAAGATTTTTTTTCAGGGGATAGCAAGCAAAGCAATTCACTATCATGTTCTTAAATATCTTGAGGCATATTAGTTAAAAAAAATAACATTAAATGCAAAACTATAAAACTTTATTTTAGTATAGTATTTACGTAAACATAGAGAAAGCAAAACACAAGTGCAGTTTAATATCTTATTTCTTTGTTAGTTATTATCAAGTCACCATTTCCCTTTACTCTTCCAGCGCTGAATTACTTTTCATAATATAGTGTTTCAGTTCCACACTTCATATTACAGCCATTCTTCAAGCACAAAGCAAATATCTTTTATGTTCTCATGGTACGTACCATCTGCATAAATTAGGCTCTTGACTATGGCAGTGATCATTTGTTTTCTTTTCCAAGAGCCGGTCTCCTTATATACAAGTTCATATTTCTCACCCTTATGCTAAAGCTGTAAACAAATTTCACTCTCTTCTTTTCACAAGGAGGCCCGTTTTGACATTTATTTTCGAGTCTTACGCAGAAGAGAGTTCCTTTCATTGTGAGCAACTCACGTAGCAACATACGAGCAGAGTGGGAGAGAAAAAGGAGTAATCATGTTGGCTGGTGAGGAGAGAGGGCTTCGGCTGATAAATTTTTCTTTGACAAAATTAGAAAATTCAGATATTCTCGCAGCGAGAGAAGTAAGTTATTTTGGATGACTTATCCGCTGTAAAGCCATGAATGATATCAGAAGTGAAGAATAATTACAAGGAATATTAGATGTTATCGATGATTTATCTTTGGTTATATGTGTGTGCGTATGTATATGTGAGTGTGTGTGTGAGAGAGAGAGAGATAGAGAGAGAGAGAGTTTGTTTGTGTGTTCTCAGTCGGATGATAAAATACCGTCAATGCTGTTGTCGGTTTCCACCGTCAGGAGTTCGAGTCTCCCTGGTTACAAATCGCTTATCAGTTATAATTCCCAATCGGATTTATAATTATTTGTCAAAAACAAACGGCACCAATGTGTTTTAAAGCTGTTCATTTGTGGATGGTAAAATTCAAATGGCGTAATATTTCAGGAGTCCAATTGCAAAGTTAGATTACATTTACTAGAGCATTTATTCGAATATTAGTCTTATTTATAATATGTATAAGTAACTTCATACAAAATATAATATTTGCTATATCGCCAATTGATATATATCATAGGTATATATTCGATGCAGATATGTTTTGACAACGATTCATATGAACAAATATATCATATATAAAGCTGATGATGCTGCCGAGGGGCAGGGAATCTATGAAAATGAAAGTTGTTACTGATATTTACGACAAATGTCAACACAGGGTGATATTCATGACATTTTTGAAATAACTATATCATGAATAGTCGATGCTATTTTGCTTGCATGCCGTTGTTCATAATTAACCAGTGTTTTGTTAAAAAAGCAGTGGGGTGGACACCCAAATACCTTTACTTAGAGTAGACTCGATGAATTCTAAAGGTGAAGAACGAACAAAAAACTTAGTCTCATGCGAAGCGAATTATCCTTGACCAATCCTGTTAAGGAATATCTCAAACGATGAAACAAAAACGTAGTGGTTAAGGCAAAACATATCGACATAAAGTAAGGAACTTCTCAGACATAAACTTTTACTTTTTTCCATAAAAGATTCTGCAGTATGGTCTGAACCATATTTTCAAGAGAGAATTTCAGATCAGGGTGAAAAAGATGATTTACTTTTCATAAAAGAGCAAAGAATGTTTGGAAGGGAGAGGAGATGAAAACTAGATCTGAACTGATGTACGAAGAGAGTCATTCAGTTTATGACTGTGTGCAAACGACAGACGATGATTGGGAGGCGAAAGAACGGAATTTATTTACGGCCGAATCATCAATAAAATCAGGCATAGAGGAGAAGGGAAGCCACTGAAGGAATTTAACGAAGATGAGGAAACTAGCACGAGGCTGGAGAGCATCGAGGAAACACCGCAAGAAATAAAAAATTTGGACGTAGTTGCACCCTCAAAAAAAAAGTAAAAAAAAAAAAAGAAAAAAAAAAGCTAAACTTTTTTTGCGCAAAAGAGTAAAACTATAGGCTTAGTGTATCGGTATTAGAGCCCTTGAGGACACTGAGTATACGAAGGAACTGAATTGAAAATTGAGTACCCATTAACGTCTTAAAAAAAACTGTGCAGTATTGCAGAATGAATAGATGACCTTTCTCTAGGACAGATTGAATCAGTACACATAGTTTAAAAAAATGTTGAGAAGAGAGAGGTATCCTTTATTCATCTAGATATCATTGATAATATAAAAAAATGGAATAGTCCTATAAAGAATGAGAGTCTTACATAGAGATTTCTCTGTTGTTGTGGAGAATTCCAGATGACTAACCTTTCTCTTGCCTCTAATCTCAGTATATCAAAAATTATCAGAAATGGAGTAAACGTGGCAGAATCTGTAGCTCTGGTTGCTTGGGGAGACCTGTGTAGCCCACGACGCTACCACACAGGATTTAGCAGGTAAAGGTTCGTAGAAGACAGCAGGGATCTCTGTATTGCTTTTTTTTCTTCTTCTTTTAACATCCTATTCTCTGACTTTAAATGCTATTCTTTCATCCCCACGTCCTCCTACTTAATGGGACCCACTGCTATAACAATTTCTCTCCCACTAATGCCTTTTCATTTCCGGCCCAGTGGTTAGACGCACCCGAATGGTTGTGTTCACAGATAACAGTTACGGGCTGCTGAAAAGCAAGAGCCCGTACCAGGCTGGCTTAATCTTACTGTCTGTCTGTCGACAAAGTCGGCAGGCAATCACGGATTAAACTTTCGACCACATGCTTGTGCATCACCAGTGTCACCTGAACCATGCAGTCTAAGAAACTACCTTTCCTTGTGCGCGCTGCTGCAAAAGTGGATCAAACTAGACAGCAAGTCTAACAGGACGCTATTTGGGCAAGGGCGTGTAATGGCATAACGCCAGCTTAATCATAAACAACAAGACAACAAATCAGTGTATATTTAACAGACTAATAGAAATAGTGAAAAGTAAGGATATAGCCAGGTTGAATAAGAGAGCCAGCGAGATTATACAGTGTTTGATGAACTTGTGTACGTGAATAAAGCAGCAAATACTGTGGAACGTTTCTGAACAGGGGGCACATTCATGATTTATGATTCAACAGTCAAGGTATGATTGTGATACTGACTGCTGTATTCTCCCTTCTAGATACATTCCAGGGAGATGGTTAAATATATATATATATATATATATAATATATATATATATATATATATATATATATATATATACACACATATATATATATATATATATATATATATATATATATATATATATATATATATATATATATATATATATATATATATATATATATATATATATATATATATATATATATATTTATTTATTTATCACATCGCCGTGACGTTTTTTATATTCATAAACATCAAGCTACAAATGCTGTTTGCTATCCAATTTGCTCTACCTCAGAAGAAAATAAGACCAGAGGGGAACTATTAGTGATGAGTGATGAGTGATGAGTGATGAGTGGTCTTTGAGAACATCAGACTTCAGTAGCGAATTGGAATCTCTCTGGTGACGAATTACTTATCAAGTATAATTCCCCTTCAGCCTTATTTCCGAGGAGAGAACATTGGAGACTGAACGACATTTGTAGCTTAATGTTTATGACTCCATATTGTCAGTATGTGATCCTTTTTCATTAAGAATATTATTATTAAATTTAGTTTTCATTAAGTGTTAAACCTACTTTTGTAAGTTTCCCTTGTCATTTGACCTCCTCTCGAGTATAATCATTGTTTGCTTGTTATTAACGCTTGTGTTTGTTTTTCAAAAAGGTTGTGTATGTGGTCCCTCCCCTGTGGATAAGGGGGGTGACCTCTTAGCTTCTGTTGCTCTCAGGAACTGGTATATTTTGCCTTGCTTCTTGTATGAAGAATATTGTTGTGACTTGCTTTATGTTAGACTTGCGATAACCTTACGCTAGTCGTTTGGTTATGCACTTCCATACTCATTGAAGTGTCTTGGGGTTTGATGATAACTTACGAAGTCTGTATCTTCTTTGGTTATGACGACGATGTGTTAAACTCATGATGATAGTTATAACTTCATTCGATCTCTTTCTGATGTGAGGTTCTAGTAGAAAACACTCAGTACAAACAATATTTCTATTCTCTGAGATTACATGATGAAGATCAGAGGAAATTTGTACAGGTCTGCCAATGATGATGGCTAATTCAAATCTGACTACAATCTCGTTTACAAATCATAAAGGAAGCAGACAGTAGCTCGAACATACGAACATACACACAGATGACATAGATTACAAATCACGTAGGCCGTTTGAATTATAGGTCGCGGTAGTTGTCTCAAGCAGGAAGCTTGGACTAATGTTTTCAAAACAAATGAAGGACCGCAGGTGACGGCACGTCATCTTAGCCTACTTTATTGTATACGTCATCTTAGCATACTTTATCGTCTCTGGTCTGATCACATTCCTGCAAGCAATCTGGTTGACCTCTTGGGTCACTGGTTTTAATTAATCATAGTTTTAGTTTTTTATATATATATGGAATAACATTCCATATTTTTATTATGTAACACTTACTTTAATAATATATATAAATATATAATATATATATATATATATCATATATATATATATATATATATATATATATATATATATATATATATATATATATAGTATATATATATATATATATATATATATATATATATATATATATATATATATATATACGTATATGTATGTATGTGTGTTTGTGTGTGTGTGTGTGTTTACCAATAAGCTGTTTCGTTTAACGCACAGGACGCTTCACTGCAACTGCCAAGTTCATCACTTAACTGTTGAATTAGTGCCGAATACTCTCTTTAAAAATTTAGAGCAGTTTTTGCCACTTCATTAATCATGACAACACAAAGTTCATGTGCAGGAAGTGAGATACAGTAAAGTAGTCGTACCGATTATCGTCTCTGACATCGTCTGCTTGAATAATGGCTCTTGTCAGGTAAACTGAGAACCTAGAAACCAAATTGACTAATTAGTGGTAAAAGCTACTTAATTCCTCGTCCTCTCTTGAGCAGGTTCTTTAATGCTGCAAAGACAATAATCATTGTACCTCATTTTATTTCTTTTCTTCCTTTGACACCGTAGATACTGAAATTACCGAAGTAAAGTACACCAAAATCTGATTTAGTAGTGCGAGTTTCCTCAAGAATTTTGATAAATTTGAATAATTTCTCAGTGAGAAGATATTTCATAAATTTCAGGTAGGAGTTACTTTGATATATGCCTAAAACCTACTGATCAGCTGTATGAACTGTTTATAAACAGATTTCTGAATAAAAGAATGCATCAGGGTAGAACTGTTCTGAACGAAATTACTAAATGATTTATGAAAGGGTAGGTAGGTCAACTAAAAAGGATTCAGAGTAGTTCCTAACTGTATGATGGTACTAGCTGATGTATATGAAAATTACGGTAAGACTAACAGATGGCAATGTTGGTAGACATGGAGATCCAGAGAACATTCTTTGAAAACAGCTTCACCTTTTATTGCTTCCGTTTTTTTTCCGATAAACTTTGAAGAACATCTACTTTGAAATTTCTCGTTTGCAGAGAAGGATCGTTATATTATCTACTTGAGGAGGCCCGTATATTTTGATATTAAACTTCCAGACCTTATGAATCACAGTTAGGGAAGCAAATTACATGGCTGTCACCGTCTCTTCCCCAGGGACGGGAGAAGCGTAGTACCCTCTGGTGTAATATTTCACATTGGGAAAGATTCAAGGAGTAGATTCACAAGATATATTGAATAGCAGTCATATTTCATGTGTTTAATACACCATATGTGTGTGTTGCCCTATTGAGGTGTACATTTATTTGAATATATTTGCAGAGTCCTAAACACTAACTAAAAATACATGTATTGATATTCTTTAATTAAATTAATCTTGTTTATGAGGTTAAAGTTTTTAAAAATAAAAGCCAGTTATTTTATTTCGCAACATTT
The DNA here is from genome assembly GCF_015104395.2 of Macrobrachium nipponense. Lineage (NCBI taxonomy): Eukaryota > Metazoa > Arthropoda > Malacostraca > Decapoda > Palaemonidae > Macrobrachium > Macrobrachium nipponense. Next base: position 46,358,850 of record NC_061107.1, on the reverse strand, counting down.
CTTCACATGCCTGAAAACTTTTTGTTGATTTGTAATATTACTGTGAATAACGGTTAATGGAAGAAACTCATTGTTTTTTTTTTTGACGGATGTAATATATACGAGCATGGGATTCTTGAATTGATTATACAGCCGTGTAACAACTGGCATTACTCTCACTGTTCATGCGTGAATGAATCTGTATGGAGCATACTTCTCCCTAAATATGCAAGAATGAAAGACACAAAAATGTGGATAATCAACAGCAGTCCACGGATTATATAGCTTTTGAAAAATTTCACTATGGAACAGAGACTAAATGATACTGAAATGTACCTGATATTTTGTGTAAACAACTGCTTATAAGTTGAAGACTTTACCCATAAACCGGTGGGTTAATACTTGACCGATTTTGTAATATCGATAAAGAATGGATGGCAGTATAGCATCTTTCAGTAATAAAATCAAGTGAGTTGTGCTTGTGAGTGTGTGAGTGTGTGGTGTGAGAGAGAGAGAGAGAGAGAGAGAGAGAGAGAGAGAGAGAGAGAGAGAGAGAGTGTTGCTTGAAAGTATAAGTTTACGGTTTCATGATAATTAGAATTTACACATTTTTGTTAAAAATAGCGGAAATCCCGAAAACAAAATACGAATAAGTTGCGCAAATGTCAGCAAAACAGGCTCTAGTCAATTTTCTTAGGTAAACGCTTTCAGTATCAGATCGAATCCCAGCTGAATACGAAATTCATTTGAACATGGAGTATATTGCCATTTAAGAATAAAATCGAAGGCAATAAACTGATGAATTATGTAGAATTATTCCCAACCATTTAAAGAATGTTTTATGAACAAATGAAGAAAAAACTCGGAGATGTCTTAGTTTATGCATTAATATATTATTCTTATATAAATGAACAAATTTTATCAGAGTGGTTTTTATAAGGAGAGGGAGCTATAATCATCCAGGATTTTAAGCAAAATCGTAAAGTAAATTCTCTGTGAATCGTTAAAGAGTAAAGGAATTCAAGCTTCATCAGACATCTAAACAAAGTCATCTTAATATTTAGTTCAAATTCACATTAGGTCACCGTAGCAATTGGTCGTGTGTCAGACATTAAGAAATCTTTGTTACATGAAAAAGTTTCCTTTTAATCTAGGGATTTTATTAGTTTCGATACCTGTGGTATCGTTTCATACAGTATTGTTTTGTAATATATCAAAGATTTTCGTTATGTTCGATAAATAAAATATACTTCCTGTTGGGTCCATGGTGTTTTTTTGGCGGAAATAAATGTCATAATGTTTCTTTGTTCGAGGAAGTATTGAATATGCATCATCGATGGATAAAACATTCTTTTTTTCAGACGTTTCTAAAACAAGTATAACCATTTCCATACGAAAATGAAAATTTCAGTAAAAAAAAACCATGTTGCAGCGTATTAAAGTACGTTTTCATTTAATAAAAGATATATCAAGGTAAAGCTAACCTTGACAATTATGCTGAGAAGATGCAACGGGAGCTTTTCTTTTCTAAATCATGGGAACATTGCACAAATTGTTCCAGGGAATTTGAGATCCCAGAGGAATTTCCCCGAAAGCCCATTGCAATTTACAGTAGAGCCTGAATCCGCAAAGAATGGTAAAATCGAGGTTTTGCTGTCATTGTATAAATCCTCCATTTATATTCAAATTGAACTTTTCGCCAAAAGAGCAAACAGCTCATGGCCAAAAGGACTGAAAGTTAATATTAAAATCAAGATTTACATGAAGAGATATTGTATATTTTCGCGTTACTGTCATCATGAGAAATGCGTATATATACATTTCATAAATCTATACGTATTTTATAACTTCCCTGAAGAGATATTTAAAATGGAATAGAATGACTTATTCTTGAAGAGAACAATATTTTTGGAACTAGGAAAGAAATTTATGGCAGAAAAGTTAAATTTGTACAACTGTTTGTAGACGTAGTATGTTATTTATATTTCTATGTTTGTCAGTCAGCTGAGATTACAACACTTCGAAAAGTTAAGCAAATTTCAAAACCGACCATTTGATTTTCATGAATCAGAGAAAGGTATGTCCAAAGTTGGTCAGATTGGAGATATTCTATTCTGACACCTAAATGATAAATATAAGAGTAAAGTCTATTGTTTTGAAGCTTTCGAACCTCATAATGTGCTCATTGATATATAAACTTGTCACAATATCAGTCACAATTCTTCTGCAAAGGTGCTCTCACACTATGAGAGATTTTGATTACATTTGCTACTTACGACTAGAAAGCGGATGGCTTTTGCAATGGTTAAAAAGCAGCATGCACACCTAAGAAAAAAAATGAAGGAGAATTTTTAGAATGGAATATCTTTATTTCTAATTTGATTGACACCTTATGAGGAGTTATAATCAGGTTTAAGCCTAATGCATTGAGTTATTCATTACTTTTTAAAACAGTATGTATCAGGTCCTTTAAATCTAAAAGTTTATTGATATTGGGCTTTTTATTTGAAAAAGAAGATCTTCAATTCATATTATTATTATAATTCTTTATTGATAAAACATTACACATGTTGTAATACCATATTTACCTTTAGTTTGCACAAAACAGTGGTTTATAATCTATAACAATAACTCATTGCACCAATACATTATAAAATATTTTGTCCTTAAAAAGGAAAATATTCTCATTCATAATATCTAGCTACCAATCTAACATCACAACAAGCCCCTCAAACACCAACACCAAAATAAAGAATAACCCTTATTTTATTAATATATTTTTTTCTTAGGCTCACAGTCATTTATTCAGCATATATATTTAACACTTCAAATATATACTGACACAGGGCAATTAAGTTATTTTAGATTTCTAAATTTCTGCCTCTTTGATCTTGACCTTGGACATTCAATTAAAACATGTGCTTGACTCTGTACTGTGTGTGAATTACAACTACAAACTCGCAACTCTCTTGGCGTTCTACTCCACCTTCCTGTCTCTATCCGTAGGTCCACGATCGTACTCTTGTGAAGGCAGTTCGTACATAGTCTGGTATGTAAACGTTCTCACTATACACTCTGTGAATATGCAATGATCTATCTAAAATATCTCGATATGTATAATATTTTGTTGCTGTTACCAGTTTATTACGAATTTCATCTTTTATTTGGTCGAGGCTTGATCCCGCAATGTCATTAGTCACACAAGAATTCAGATATCTGTAACCTGGCGCATTTCCCTTCTGCCAATATCATAAATATAGTGGAAAGGTTCTTCAATATCAATGTCCGCCAATTTCTTTTCTAGGAAAAGTTTTCTTCTTATTTGTACTTCATGAGTAAAAGACTCGGAACTCCTTATAAGCATCTAACAGCATGATTATACAACCTCTCCATGCGTGTTAAGTTGGTTGTGAGCCAGATCTCTGCGCTCTATGGGAGTGAGGCTCCTAACGCTGCTTGAAGAACCTTTACTTTATATGCATATGGCATACTTGTATTGTTATTACAAAATACTTAGAATTTGTTAATGGTGTTTGCATTCTCAATTTCATGCTGCTTGAGCACTGATTGCATTTTGATATCACCCGTAAACCATGCAATCCAAGATACAGACATTTTTCACAATGGTCTATCTTGATATTATTTATGACTAAAGACTCCTTATCTCTTGAATTTCCATTAACAATCATTCCATACGAGTTACAGTAATCCAACATAATCCCTATTTTCTCAAAACATTTTTCTCTTGATGTACTTAAAATAATTGCCATCCATCATTAATAGTGTATGCATTGTCCCAAAACTCCCATGTCTGACAATCCTTTCCTTTATCTTTTGACCATTTTATCTAGATAAATTACAAATAACAGACAGCTTGTTGGGGCGCCCTGACGTATCACAACAGTTGATGTAATCATAGCTGATTTCAGCACGCTCATTGTACAAGCATAGATCTTATGTATAGCCATTAACATAATTTTTCAACAACCTTTCTCTTTGAGAGACTCAATTAACTTATCTCTTGACACACGGTCGTATGCTTTACTAAAATATACAAATAAAACATACAGTTTCTTTTTTCTTGAAGAGTGCATAGTCCATCATACGCCTTAAGGATAAGATTTGCTCATTGCACCCTCTACCTTTTTGGGCCACCGCCTGACATTTATCTATGCTAACCCACAGATTTAATCGTCTCATTAACAACGTATCATAAATTTTTGCCAGTGTTCATTATGCTGATGCCCCTACAATTCCCACAGTCCATTCTCTTACCTGATTTGAAGAGTATAACCAACCTATTATGGCACCAAGCAAAAGGACACACAAAGATACAAAATAAAAAGTTGAAAATGAAAAGGAAAAAAGTTGACCAAGTTAGCGAAAATAACGAAAAAATACGTGGGCATACGCCAGCATAGCTCTTCCCCTTATTCATGCTTTTCACTGCCATGTCTATCTCTAGATAAGTGAAAGGATCATCTAATATAGCAATGTTAAGTGACAAAGCTATATCAGGTGGTTGTTTATTGTTTATATAAGTTGGATCAGTGTTAAAAAGTCTCTTAAAATGTAATTTGAACTGAACATCATCTGGCTAATTATTGTTATCATTGTTTATTATATTCCCTTTCCAGCTAATTGATTTCCAAATAATTGTTGGATCATCCCTTTCAAAGATCCTTTTCCACCTTGGGTGATTCTAATCCCATTCATGTTGATTTTGCGTTCTCCCACTCTTCCAGCAGGAGCTTTAATTATTTTGAAATAAGTTCTTTAAAAAAACATCAAATCATTACAAATAACAGCACACTCAAAGCCATCGTTTATAATCAACATTAATCATAAAATATATCTTTCGTCTTTCTCTAGAAGACTTTAGGAAAATCTTGTGACTGAGCTCCTGCTGTAGAGCCATGGGAGTCAGACAAATTCGTAACAGCCAACTGATCAACTCTGCTTATAGCTTAATTAATTCCTTTCTTTCTTTGTTCTCTTTTTTAGAAATTCCTCAACATTTTTTTTTTTATACTGTGTCTAACTCCGATTGTACACTGTGCTGTTATGTCTCCTTTTCCTCTTTTTCGTCGAGGAACCACTGAATTTTCGATGACCCTCTGTCTTCCCCTTTCTCTCGCTCTTGAGGGCACATCGAAATGGGGATTCTGTAGCTTATCTATTTTTCACTGTCACAGGAAAATAGTTCTTTTTCTATTTTCATGTATAGTCACC
>NC_061107.1:46323639-46343639 GCF_015104395.2 Macrobrachium nipponense | reverse complement strand
AAGGGTACAAGAGAGTCAAGAGCCACGTCGAGTAGTAGAAAATACAAACTTAGTAGGATCAGCCTTCTCCCTAGTCAAAGTGTGACTCTCTCTCTCTCTCTGTCACCAAAAACAAAATTCAGGTCATGCAGTACATTATTCAGACTTACAGAGAAAGTTGTAGGAACAAGTCACAAAAATAAGCTAGTGATCACTGGGTCTTCTCCAAGTATATAGTTTTACCAGACCACTGAGCTGATTAGCAGCTCTCCTAGGCCTGGCCCGAAGGATTAGATATCTTTACGTGGCTGAGGACCAATTGGTCACCTAGCAACGGGACCTACAGCTTATTGTGGGATCCGAACCACACTATATCGAGAAGTGAATTTCTATCACCAGCAATAAATTTCTTTAATTCCACGTTGGCCGAGCTGGGATTCGAACTTTGGACCATCGGATTGGCAGCCGAGCGCGAAAACCACTGGGGCTTTCTCCAATCCCCACTCTTATTCAAAATGGTCAAGAGAAACCACATGAGGACCTTCACACCACTCAAGAAGAAGCTAATGTGATAATAATCCACCAGCTGTTCAATTTGATAAAGGCTGGAGTTGATAATCATAATATGTGATGATACAGATGTTTTTGGACTTTTATTACACCATTACCACAAGCATAACCTAAAGTGTACAGTAATGATGGAAGCTACTTCTCGAGGACGTAGTCAAAAAAACATCAAAGCTACTGTTAAAAAACACCACCTATAGTTTCAAACATTTTAGCAGCACATGCTTTATCTGGTTGTGACACAACATCACAATTACATCGAATAGGAAAGGCAGCTGTTGTGACTGTTTTAAGGCAAGGTTACCAGATTGCTTGGCTTACTGATACTATAAATGCAAACTTGTCTGATGTAGTACAATAAGCAACTATATTTATATCATGCTGCTATGGCATACTGTCAAAAGCCTCTGGCACTATTGTCTGACATTAGGTATGCGGTATGACAGAAAAAATATTCTGCCAAGAAAGTTGTAGGAGCATCTCAGTTAAAGACACTGCCTCCAACAGCAGCCGCATTTGGATTCCATGTTTACCTGCTGTCCAATGGAAATGTGCCAATGAAGCCAATCCACTCTTTATGAACATGACTGACTGTGAGTGGGAATTAGACCCTACTCATACTTTTCTAGTGCCAGTGATCTCACCCAGAGAAGCATCATGTGCTCCAGAATATTTTCTGCAGCTTATTCAATGTTCTTGTGCTATTGAAGGGAATACATGTGGAAGTGCAAATTGCAGTTGTGTGAAGGCATCTATAGGATGTACATTGTTTTGTCAATGTAAACGTTCAGTCGAGTGTTTGAACCGATTCGCTAAGCTGATGAAATATGGAAGTGAAAAAGGAGAAGAAAAAAATTAAGAAAAGGCTATTTCTAGAAACATTTTAAATGATAGCTAACTAAATGCGGTAACGATCTATCACAGTTTGTGCTGACTAATAATGATAACTATTTATAAATCTTTGATTGATTTTTCCCAAGGTTTTTTTCTGAATATTAGTAATTTTCTTCTCAATTATGGCCATGTATTTTTCCAAATAACAATTAATAAAACTATTTTTCTGTTCAAAAGAAGAGATTAATAAAAATGTCAGGTGGAAGTATAAACTTGTACAGATTTGTTGTCGCCTAAATACTTCAAACTTTCTTAATGCATAGATAATTTTCCACAAAGGTGATAGAGTGTCATCCGACAGTTTTTTAATTGTTATACCCTATAGTATCAGAAAATGCAAAAAAACACTAGATTCTCAACATTACCACTCCATGTGGAATTTTCAGTAGACTATATGTGGAAGGCTAAGACGGACGTCTGTCCATTATGAGTGACTGTGCAGGACTGAGGTCAATCCAAGGTCCAGGTGCTTTGCGTTGGGGGTAGAAAACCCCCCCCTCCCCCACCCCCATTGTCAGGTCATTCTGGAAACAGACATGCAGCGAGTAGAAGGGTCAAGGTGAATTAGGTCTTAAGAATAGGCCTAGGAATTACCTACCTAGCTGCACACTTTCCCTTGTGATATGTCCCTAATGCTTAATGAATTTTTACCCTCACGCTACTACGAAGGGCCAGAAATTCTTATTCCCTTGTCTGGCCTATGCTAAGTTCTCTAAATCCCTCCCAAAGTCAGTTGATGATGGGTGTAAGATGGCTGCCGCTTCTAACTAAATGCATCTTATACATACTGGAGAGGCGAGGCGATGTATGATATATATATATATATATATATATATATATATATATATATATATATATATATATATATATATATATATATATATATATATATGTGTGTGTGTGTGTGTGTGTGTGTGTGTGTATTTTTTTCAGAACAGATCATTACAACTCTGTACACTTCTTCGGTCCTTGTAGTTTGCTGGGCTGAGCAGTAAACACAGAAGTGAAAAGTTATATACTGAAGATAAAAAATGATGGAACACGTTAATGATCCATTATAATAAACAATAAAATAAAACTTACCCGCCTTGACAGAGTGATAAACAGGGGCAAGGCATTTGGTCCAAAGGGCAGAAGAGTCAAATGATCGATGAACGAAAGAGAGAAATCACGACATTTGCACAATCTGTTTTATTTAGTGTTGGAACCTGTATTACATTATAATAATGTTCGTAACACGTATATCATTAGATACTCAAAAATAAAATTTTAACTGGATAACAGTTAAGAGGGGTGTTTTAACGGTGGAATTTGTTGATTTTCACATAATCTTGGGTCAAGTCATTACAGAGAGAGAGAGAGAGAGAGAGAGAGAGAGAGAGAGATTCGAAATGCGTCTTTAACTATAGTTTGTGAATCGTAACTATACAAAATGAATTACGATTTCAGAGCAACTTTTTGGCGGTATCATATCAATTCGATGATTATTCTTTACTAAATCATAAGAATGCGATGGCCTTTTCCGACAAATATTTAATCTATAGCTTGAACAAAAATCGTCGGAAATCCTCTTCCATACGCTTATGTTATTTGTTTTGATTTCGAGCATTATTTTACAAATATTAAAACATTCGCTGTCCGTGCATATTTTGGATTTTATCTATGCAAATGTGACATACTCCCAATTAGTTTCGAGAACATTTTTATATCGTCACTTTCATTTTCACATCACATTTTTGTATTTCTGTGTAAACAATATATATCAGCAATATCAGCATGTGGATATCCTTTTCAATTACCCCAACCACCACATCCACTGCATTGGCAAATTCGGTTCAGTTCGACGACCATTAAGGTTTCATATCAATCTCTCGGTGAAAAGCGACCATGTTTGGACCTGTATCTCTATTGGTACAAAAAAATGGAGAATACAATCAGCACTAAATATATAGTCCGGATCGTTGTCACTGATCTGTTGCTTCTTTGAAATGAACACCGTATTCGTTGGAAGCTTGAATTTCAAGACAATGGCCTCTGTGAGCGTGTTCTATATGAATGGAGTTAATCTTTTAAATAATAATAATAATAATAATAATAATAATAATAATAATAATAATAATAATAATAATAATAATAATAATAATCTTAACCGTTATGCTTCATAATCACTTGAATCACGAATCACGAATAGCTTAGCATAAGATCTTTGGTTTAGCTTACAGTAGTTAGAAATATTCTCATTAAGAAATAGTCTCACGCCTTTTGTGTTTCAGCTCGAATTGAAAGTTTTTTAATTTTACTACTATAAGAAATAGATTTTATCGAGAAGCTAAAGCTTTTCGGAATGTAGGAACAAATTTGTACAGGAAAGGTCCTTCATCTGAAAAAAAATAACGTTTATTTAATGTCAGAACAAGAAAGTTTAAAATGTTTTTTTTATTCACTTACCATTGCAAAACAGTTTTAAAGTTACATACACACACACACACACACACACACACACACACACACACACACACACATATATATATATATATATATATATATATATATATATATATATATATATATATATATATACACATATACATCTATATATATATAATATATATATATATATATATATATATATATATATATATATATATACATATATATATATATATATATATATATATATATATATATATGTGGGTGTGTGTGTGTGTGTGTGTAGTTTATATATGTGTGTGTGTGTGTATATATATGTGTGTGTGTGTGTGTCTTAACAGGATTTTGGGGAAGATTTGTGTTATCCTTCACATATGTTAGATATTTGTAATGATAAAGCCCACAAAAAGTTTTATAGTGAAAATAACATGGAGAAAAGAAACTGAATATTTTAGCTTGCCTTATTTTAGTGGGTTTGAGACCAAAAAATCATAGTTATAATCTTTTAATGTTAATCTCGGTTTTTCCTATAACACACTAAAAGGAATGCTAGTAAAAAATGTCCCTGAGGAAAGCAACGACGTAATATATATATATATATATATATATATATATATATATATATATATATATATATATATATATATATATATATATATATATATAGTCCCATGTTTGGACTGCCCCTCTTTTTATATCAGCCAATCCAGCAAGGATTTGGAAGAAAGAATTAAACAGCATAAGTATTCTGTCGAAAATGGGCAAACTTCTAATGTATTAATCATTCATTTAAGTGAAAACTCTCACAGGATAAACTGGACTGGCACTTCAGTAATTGCTAGATCTAAAGATTTCTTTTCACGAAATCTCTGAGAATCTTCCATCATACAACTTACTTCCAACTGTAATTTTAACCTTAGCTCTGGCTTGTATTATTTGGACTCTTGTATAAGTAAAATGTTTAATAATGACCTTAAAGATAAAATCACTGCTTTAATTACAAATTGGTTGCCTTATTACAAGCGAAGCAAAGTCTTAGATGAAACAGGCTCATTTTCGGCAGCCTGGCACTCCCCACCCTTATGCTAATATCTCCAAAACTATTGAAGATAAAAAAAAAATTCTTTTGGCAGATAACACCCTATATTTTTCATTTACATCCCATATAAGATTTATTGTAAAAATATCATAAATTCCCATTTAACTAATGTTGTAATTTTTGCATTTCTGGTGGCCTGGCTGGGCCCAGACCTAATGCTAAGGCGGGCCACTCACAGTCGATCTGGTCGTGCGACGAGAACTTTTTTTTCTTTAAGTTTTTATTCAATAAATTATTTACAAAACATTACAATAAATCCAGAACTACATATATTTCCATCTAAAATACATTGCATTTAATGTTACAAAAATTCTTTGTGAAATATTTTAACAATTTCTCTTTCAAAATGGCCTTTATATCTCTCGGGTTTTTTTATAATCGAATCTTTTATTCTATTTATAATCAAACGTTCAGGCACTTTCTTGTCTTTGAACAACCCATATATTTACAATATAACTTGACAAAATTAAAGTTGCAGTGTTCCTTTGTTTCCTCGATGACTCTGGGAAATCAAAATACATAATTCCAATGAAATTGCAGTGAACAAAATTACAAAATAGCTTCAAAACTCCTTTTAACCATATTATTACATTTGCAATTCTCTTGCAGAAATATACCTTATGAATATTTGAATCCTCAGCATCACAAAACTGGCACTGAGAATCTTGAATTATTTTCATTTCTTTTAACCTTTTTTTATTGGGTAATATTTCGTGAATATATTTATATATTATTTCCCTATCAGCAGCAGAAAGAAATTTCATGTTGATGTTTTCCCAAATCAGAGGCCAATTATAAAGGGGGTATCTACTCTCAACAGTTGGCTGTACATTTGGCAATAAGTTCACAAATATAGTTCTCGATTTAAGAAATGAAAATTCTGAACTGTTTTACATTTCCTAACTGTTACTAAGACCTCAGAATACATAGGTGCCATTGCACATGAATTGTCTTTTTGTGTTTGCATTCTTTTCGCCATTATCTTAGCAAGTATCTTATAGTCACAGCACAACAATGAAATTGGTCTCCAATTAGCCAAAGCACTCTCATCGGTGCCTTTCGATATGAGAGTGACCAATGCAATACTCTGACTCTTGGAGAGAGTTTTCATTTCCATAATATTTTCAAGCAACAGCTTTAGTTGATCCTTAATATCTTCCCAAAATACCTAATAAAATTCTATTGGGATGCCATCTATACCAGGACATTTATTGTTAGCAATGGAACGGATAACATCACGTATCTCTCTGAGAGATATATTCTTATGAAATATATCATTATCAGAATCAGTCAATTTTTTCTCTACAAACTGCATAAAGAAGTTTTGCATAGGTACATCACAAATGTTTTTCCGGTAAAGTTTTTGGTAATACCTGAGTACAGTGTTAAATGGCCTGGCTATTTGTAAGAACAGTACCTTCATCAAGATTCGGAATTATGTTTCGTTCTCCGACTATTTCTGTCATGACCTTATTGCTCTTTGCTGTCCAAGAAGGTAAGAGGAGGCTTTTTCCCCTTCAATCCTGTCTTGATTCTCGATCGTACTTTAACCCCTTCTAAAATCTGAGATTTTAGATTGTTTATTCTGTCTTTGAGAATAGTAATATCTGCATAATCTGAGTTTCCTGACACATTAAGTTTCATGTATTGTTTCCTTAGTTTTGCTTCAAAATAATTGATGACCCCAAACTTCTGCCTGCTAATCCTTTTACCTTCTCTGACGAAAATTTTTTTTATTTCTGGTTTCACCAAATCATTCCACCAATTACTGATGTGATAGAAATTGCTTTTACGTGTTTTCAAGAATGTCCACAACCTCCTAAACTGTTCTTTATTTTCCTCGTCTTTTAGTTAACTAGTATTAAGTTTCCAAAATGAGTTCCCAATACTAATGTTTGGATTAATTTTAATTTTGCAAATGACAGCGGAATGATCAGAAAATGACACAGGTAGCATTTCGCTTGAAATTACATTGTCTCTGAGCGTCTGACAGCACAATCTATCAATGAGCGAACCGTAGTTTGTGCGTACATAAGTATACTGGGGTTCCCTGTTATGCAAAAACCTTACATCATTAAACCTAAGGGTCCTAATTAATCCGAGCAGTGATTTCGACACGTTTGATTCACTATTATTAGAATTGTCTCTAGGACTGAAAACACAGTTCTAGTCACCTCCCATAATAGTATGGCTATTATCATACCGTAAGTAGTAGGGCAATTCCTTGTCAAAAAGCTCTTCCCGTTCCCTTGTATGATTATGACCTGAAGGAGTATAATGTTAACAATGCGAATCTTACTACCATTCACCTCACCATGTACAGAACATATTCTAGAATCTCCACTTCTTTCAACATGCTTAATTACAAAATCTAAAGTCTTCTTGACGAGAATACAGGTTCCACCTTTAAGACAAATGGCTGGATTGAAAATTACATTATACCTGCATGACAAAAACTCTATATCTTTAATATCCTTAACATTGTGTTGTTGGACTAAAAGAATGTCTATTTTGTTGAAGGTTTTAAATGAGTGTAGCATCTCTTGTTTCATTCTATCATTAATACCGTTAATATTAAGGGTGGCTATCCTAATGAATGTTAGTTATTATGAGATTTTCTTTTACTCTTTTTTGTTGCATTTTTACGTTGCTTTCGCTTTTTGTTTACTTTCATGTTTTCTACAATGCTTGAATTACAGTCCGACTCATCGGTCACTATGGTTTCATTATCATTATTACTTTTTTGACCTGCTGGTATTTCATTTTCTATTGAGCAACAACTTTCTTGTTCTGACATCGTGTCATTAGCACCTTTATAATAATTGGAACTATTAAAGGGTGGTAACATTAAATCACCTGTTGGATTTTGTATATCATCTTGACTTCTGGAGGGGATGATTGAGCTAAATAAATCTTGGCTCATAGGATGTGCTGTGTCGGTGTTACTTCTGTCTTCGTCAACGTTGCCTTCAAAATGCCTTGATTCTTCCATGACGTCACAAGATCTCATATCATTCTCACTAGGTGAAGCTTCAACAGGATTACTCTCGGGTGAACAAACGATCGTCTCCTCGGATATTGTTCCGTAGGTTGCAACAAGAGGTACTGCATCAGTCTCAGTAGTTCGTTGTACGATGAAGCAACTTGTATTCAATACGTCTGTCCCACCATTATGCTCTAAGGTCCCATTTATGGGGGCCAAACTGATTTCTTCAGATACAGTTGGAGTAATGTCAATGTCATCTCGCAGGTCAATCAAATGGCAAGTCTCCATCAGCGTTTCGGATTCCGTTTGCAAGTCTGGTTGGCCGTTGGATGCTGGGTTACTTCCGACTTCGACAGGACGGTCAATTATAGAAGTGCTTTGGGGCATCCCTTCACAAGTTCGAACATCTCACTGGGTCCTGGTGGCTTACTGGCATTTCATTTCCTTTATTTTTTTGATTGCCAGATAAATGAGGGAAGTCTACTTCGCTAATGGTATTTAGTCTTTGTGAAATTCCAACTTCACATTCATAGCAAAATGGCTGGTTTGCTCACAAAGTCTACAAGTTTTAGTCTGCCCTTTATAGTATATACAGATATAAACCTTGGCGCATTCAACATTAAGAAGGAAGGAATCTGTCGATTAATATCCATCGAAACTGTTCTGACACCATTATCAATACCTTTGTATCTTCCCTGACTTCGAGTGTTCTTCTTCACATAACCCACTGTTCCGTATCTGGAAAGAATATCATTCAGCATAAAGTCAGTCATTTCAAAAGGCACATTTCGCACTGTCACGTACGACCTAAGTTGACAAATCCTCAACTCGGATTTTTAGGTCGTCTCTTACACTGATTTCTTTGCCACCGAAATCTTCACAAATGTTTTCATATTTCTCTCTTGAGCTTAATTTAACAATTAACCTAGTTTTCCCCAAATCTGCAATGCCCTCAATTTCATCGTCCTGTACACGTAAAGTATCATCAAGAATTAAGGGAATGTCGTCTTCATAAATTGCACCCACTAAGTATCTAATACGTATGGTATTAATTCTTTTCAACCTTGGCGCATTCATTCTGGAGACAGAAAACGGAAGTCACTGCGTCTGGTTTTCGCTGGGCACAAAAGACTGTGCGTCGTCGCCAACTTTACTACTTGCTAAAGTTGGCTATAGAGACGCCTCGAGCACAGCCCGAGGGTATATGGTTTTCCCGGCCAGGAAACCGGGACAAAGAGTCCTGTTGTTTTACACCTAAATAAATGCTAAGTTCACATTCCTACTTTACTTAAAGGAGGGACAAAATAGTCACTGCATGTTCACACACCTGCGGGTACATTTAAAACGCCTTCAGTGCCTTAGAAGTCGTATAAAACTCCTGTTTCCTTGACAGAAACCACAACACGACCTGGCCCTCTGCCGAGCGATCGTCCAATCTTCGAGAACTGAGTGGGAGGAGACTCCAGAAAAATTACTGCAAACTCACGTTACTGGCTGCCCGGTCTGAACTAACTAAGTAGTAAGTAGTCAGGCTGAAGTTGGAAGCCACACAGTTCGGACGTGGCGGAGGGAATATCTGATATTGAACAATATATGGTCAGACTGTGCCGTTGCAGCCAATATAACAATAGAAAAAGTCACGAAAAAGAATATTGAGTCAATGATTGGTTGTTGAAGAAAGCAAATCTCACATTTATTGCTTTTAAGGGAAATACAGGTAGCTCCCCGGGATTGCTATGATAAACGTATGGGTGGACGAGGCAACATTCAATTTTGAGGGAAGATAATAACGGTCGTGTAAAAAGACATATGCATGACGAAATCCACACCGCCCCATGAAAGGCCAAGTGCCACATTAAGCTACTTAGCGACTCACCGTTCTTATCAAGATAAAAAATTGAGTGGCAATATCGCCCAAAGCTCTTGGAAGTCAGGTTGGAGACATGTTAAGCTATTTGGGCAACACTCTGCAAAGACTACATAATAAAGGTAAATAAAACTCATGTATAGATATTTGTATCTTTGATAAAAAGTAAACTAGATTTTAGAAACTCAAAATAATTAACTCTTTTACAAATATACCAAACAGTTTGTAGTGTATAATTTGTGTAACCAGTCATTACACTACACTATTTCGCAATCAACACCAAGTACCTACAAGCAAATTATAAGGATGTGAGTGAGGTTTCATTACCTCCCATATGATTTTACTATTACATTGTCTCCAGTTCTCCTTTAAATTATATATCATTTACGAGCTTTTTGGTATATATTCTTATTTCGTTAAATTTCTTATTTTTCTTATACTTTGGAATATAACTCATTAAACGTCCTGAGCAAGGCACCAATTTTTTTTTTTTTTGTTCTGAGAGATTACTTTACGTATTGTATCATATATAGTACTATTAAACACACACACACACACACACACACACACACACACACACACAACACACATTATATATAATATATATATATATATATATATATATATATATATATATATATATATATATATATATATATATATATATATATATATTCATTCACACACACACACACATATATATATATATATATATATATATATATATATATGTGTGTGTGTGTGTGTGTGTGTGTGTGTGTGTGTGAATGAAAGTTTTCTGTAATTCAATTTTGTTGACGCTCATTGGGTAAATTGCAATTATATAAATTTTACAAAATTCAGTATGTAATGAAATAAGAAAGATATGCATATATGTCATGTCTAAGGGACGATGTAAAGAAATAAGAAAAATATGTATATATATCATGTCTAAGGGACGACACGTCTTATGCACCACTTCCTGATTTCTTTGATATCTCTACTTTTCTTAATTCCTTCCGATATAAAGGTCTTATATTTATAATTTATCTTCTTGTTCACCATATCTTTCGTTGCATCAAGAGACTTTTTCTTTAGTTTCTCAAATATGGATTGATAAGCTGCATTTCTTTTGTGTTTGTCAGAATATTCTTTACTTTCTATATTGCCCAGACATTGCTACGACTTATAAATCTCGAAGAACCCGTCCAGAACTCTTTATCTATCGAAAGCCTGACATGTTGAACGATATCCTCTTCTGTGCCGTTTCTGGGTAAATGAACCCCTTAGTTCATCAAGACTCGTCGAAGACACCACTCACGGTCCAACTATCAGTTCTGAAAGACTTAATCTGAAAAATCCTCTATTTGACTGTCGTGTCGGACCGTGAGTTGCTCATTCAAACTTCAACTGGCAGGTTTGTCGATCCCGATTGACTTCCGGGCTTGATCATATCTGACTTGACTAAAAAACACCCTACTCACATTCAAACTTGCTTAAACACCGCCCATTTCGATCGGGCATAACAAATCCCATCTGACGTGAGTGGCCGGCCTAAGATCTCCAAAAGTATTGAAGATAAAATAAAAATACTTTTGGTAGATAAAATTATGAAGCTTCAAATTTCATCCTGTATTATAAGGTTTACTTTAAAAATATCATAAACTCACATGTAAATGATGTCAACCCTTTGATGGTTTAATTTGAAGCTTCACGAGTTATCACCTTCATGGCGCCCTACTGGTAAATATTTTCTTTGTATCTGCATGTTTCTTATTTTTGTGTGAAAATGTTCACTTTATTATGATGAGAATTTATTGAGTTGTACTTTTATAAATTTTTGGGGTGGTCAGCCACTGCCCTATATATGTTTTCAATTATCTTCTCCCTACTTTTGAGCAGTTGGACTTGACGTTTTGTAAACCTCTTAAATTGTACCCGTTTTTTGAGTAGGTCTACGTCTTACTTTCATATTCATTTCAGTCTGCTTAGTAAAGGATGACAAGTCGAAAGGCCTTGCTGCTGTTACTTCATTGTTTCAATCTCCCTCGTGGATTTTCCGTATATATATAATATATATATATATATATATATATATATATATATATATATATATATATATATATATATATATACATACGTATATACACACACACACACATATATATATATATATATATATATATATATATACATATATATATATATAGTATATAGTATATATATATATATATATATATATATATATATATATAGTAGTACATATATATATATATATATATATATATATTTATACTATATATATATATATATATATATGTGTGTGTGTGTGTGTATATACGTATGTATATATATATATATATATATATATATATATATATATATATATATATATATATATATATATATAATCTTTGATTAATTTCATTAGACAAACAAAACACTGAACAAATATTCAACACTTTCAACGGTTTTGTTAACGTCCTCTTGGGTATTTAAGCTTATAGACCTTTTATAGGACACGAGGCAATAAAATACCGGGTCTCAACTTTTTTTTTTTTTTGAAAGAAAACGTAATTGCTATCGGCTTTCATACTTCATTTTTATGTTGTTTTTATTTCTTTCATGGCTAGCACTTTTATTATTTCTTTTGTTTTGGCCACGTGTTTTTATTCTAGCTATCATTTTCAAACAAGAAATCTGCATGGAACTATGATCATTTTACAGTTTCTATATGGTTTCATGTTTTTATGTTCTAGTCTTCAGTTACACTCCGCATATTATTCAACTACCGTCGTTTTCATATTATTGTTTATATCTATAATCTAATGATTACTAAGAAAACAAAATAGGACACCAACCATCTTTGACTGGCACGGCGGAGTACCATAAAAAAACTGGATGCCATGCTATCCGACGACACCAAGTTCGAGCACCTTACTAAGAACCTCACCAAAGACATCAAGAAAGAAGCCAACAGCATTACCAGCGCTGTGAATGCCACGACAAACACTGTGCATCTTCCGCCCATCAAGGGGGGGCTACAGCTTGCGATATCTGTATGGCAATGTCAAGGCACACAAAAATGGAAACCCTTTCCGCCCTATTATTAGTCAGATGCTAGGCCCTACTTATGCCTTGGCAAAATGCCTCAACCAAATTTTGAACCCCTAGGTCTTCAGCGGAATTCCTTGAAGAAATTCAGGACTCCCCAGGAATAGGAATCATCGCCTCGTTTGATGTAGAATCGTTTACGAACGTCCCAGTTGATGAAACTATAAGCATAATCTTAGACCATATTTATAGGGACCAGTCAACACCCTACTCAACATTCCTGAAGCTTCCTTGTGGGCCCTCATCGAGATTTGCATGAAGAAAGCCCTTTCTCCTCATATAGAGGCCAGGTATTCTACTAGAGGGATGGTGTTGGAATGGAACACCCTTTGGGTGTCATATTTGCCAACTGTTATGTGAGAACTGTGGAGGAGATAGTCTTTGAGCAAATATGATGGCTCCGCAAGTGCGCAAGATATATTGACAACATCTTTGTTCAAGCTGATGATGAGGAAGAGTGGCGCAGTATAAGTTCCAGAGTTGTAGCATACTGAGTTCAGAGTTCAGTACCAACGACCAGCTCCCCTTCCTTGACATCTTTGTGAGTAGGACTGAAGACGACCTCCATACTTCGGTCTACACAAAGAAATCCAATTTAGGAATGTGTCTCAATGGCGACAGTGAGTGACTCGCCAGATTCTATAGTACAATAGCTAAGGCTTTCATAAAAAGGGCCCTCACCCACTGCTCTACCTGGATGGACACCCACCAAGAACTCTTCTGTGCTTCACAGATGCTCATAAACAACACATATCCATATAAACTTGTCAACAAGAAGGTTTGAGCAGCCTTAGACAGATGGTACTACGGAAGTGATAGCCCACAACCCTGTCCCCAGGATAGCATCAAGATTCTCTACAATGGTGCAATGTACTCCCAGTACCAAGAGGATGAAAAGACCATGAAGATCATCATGTAAAACAGCTCTTCTACAGAAGAAGACAAATCCTTTGATTTTGTTATTTATTTATTACAAGAACCACTGAACAAGACACCTGATAATGAGAAATAACTTCACCCTGCTAGTGCGAGACCCTTTGAAGTAGACTAACATTGTATACATATTTGTATATCCTTCCCGCAGATACCCCGGTGCCTATATTACCATGACCACAATATGTCAGTTGAAGATGATCACCAGCCAAGCGCAGGAGTGCCATTAGAAACTATACTTCGGCAGTGCATAATGAAGCCATGTGGATAATTAGGAAAGCTCTGGAGGAGAGACATCTCCGTCTGTTAGAGGCATTCCTCATTCAAAAAGAAAAGCCTTCTTTAAATACCACCCAAGAGATGCTTTTCCTCCCCACAGACCTACGGAGGAACTACCAAAATGACAATACCAAAACGAGAGACAACACCAACCCAGTCATACCCGATCATACCAACTGCCCAGCAGTCAATGCGAATGGGCTGCCGTGATGTCATGCAGCATCCAACGGGGAATGAGAATTCAGCCTGCCATGACATCCTGCACCACCCGGTGACAACATAGTCCACCCCCACTGGTCTGCAAGGTTGCAGCAACAAGACAAACATCATGCCCCCGACCAATGAAAGTTTAGCTCCAGGCATCCCCCTGCTAGCCCCCGACTATGAATAGAGTACTACATGAATCCAACATCAGTTTTGATTTAGCTGCCGTAGAATCATCGTCAGTCTTTGCTCCTGATCATGGAATCTCCAAGTCGCAATTTTCGAGTTTTTTATGAGTTCTTATCAAATCAACGCCCCAATCAACAACCATCCATCTCTGAAGATGATACCCCCTCTCATCATGAGCAGAGGTCCGACAAAGAAGACACACCGACAGGAACTCTTTCAATAAATGAAAACTCTGAACCATCAAGCGCCCCTGCTTCTCAGTTAGAGGATGATAACTCCTCTAATATGTAGATGTCTGACTACCCAGCCTCTAGAGCCCATTCTCCAGCTGTGGAATGTTCTAGATGCACAGAGATGTATTGGGAAGTTGGGGACTCCAACAAG
Source organism: Macrobrachium nipponense (assembly GCF_015104395.2). Taxonomy (NCBI): domain Eukaryota; kingdom Metazoa; phylum Arthropoda; class Malacostraca; order Decapoda; family Palaemonidae; genus Macrobrachium; species Macrobrachium nipponense. Next base: position 46,328,735 of record NC_061107.1, on the reverse strand, counting down.
AACAATATTGCCACTTTTCAAGATATTCCCAACCAAGTTTCCCTTGGAATATGGGGACCATTCCCTACAGAAGCCTTCATACCTGAGCCTCTACAATGATACAAGTGCCATAGATTTGGATACCACAGTAATCTGCTGCACAGCCACAGAGAGTTGTGATATATGCAGCAAACCACACCCTACAAAACAGTGCCTCAACGTTTTCAAGAGATGAGAAATAGTAAAAACCTAATACCCAAACTATTCTCTCTAACATCATGCTTGGAACAAGCAGTGCAAATTAAGAGTCATAAAGCTGTGAAGATGAAAGCAACTTGCTGTTGAATTCGAGTAGCAGTTGCTCAACTAAAAATCCCATCCCTCTGCTGTTCTCTTCTGCAGATACTTTTACGAGCGGCACAGAGAAGAGTAACATCCTAGCGCCGCTGGGAACCGAGCCACTCTCAAGTGAGCAATACCTATATGGCATACAGCCATCCCAGGTATAAGCAAAATATCATCCAATCATCACATCACCATCATTCGTCAAATACCAAGGGAACTTTGATCCCCATCCTTTTTCTAAAACTCAAATTTTATCCTTTTCTTCCCACGCTCTTCTATTTACTGGGACTTGTTTCTGTAAGACTTTATCTCACACTACTTATTTTCATTTCTGGCCCAGTAGTTCAATTGAGCTGAATTGTATATTGCGGAGAAGAATACAAACACTAATCAACAGTTACAGGCTGCTGTGAAGCAAGAGCCCGTGTCAGATGAAAGAGATGACCGAATCTACCACCTACCAAGAATCCAACATCAAAGCCACAGCCTTGAAAATATCTGGTCCGAACCAGAAGAAAAATCAGCCTTCAACTTTATATTTATCACCATTATGACTATTCGCTGGAAATTACATTAGTCTACTGCTATGTACGCCAAATTTGACTTAATTTGAACAATTAAGCAAAAGCTCACTGTCGACTTATTTTTTCGGATGTCTTCCATTGGAAAAGCCGTAATAAGAAGAATAGAAAAGAAATCCCAAAAAATAATGCAGCTGATTATGCATCTACTTTAATAGAACCTGTTATTATTACTATTATATATCAAAGTCTAAGTAGTGACTTCGGTAGCTTTCATAGCTGTTGATTTCTGTAAAATTTCGAACACAGAAGAAGCTGTCTTTCAGATGGATTTGTTTCAGTCAACTTACCATTTTTTCTCTACCTTCAAGTGCTGTGGAGGCTTTCTAATCAAAAGTGCACTCTTATGTTGATGTTGGAATTAGAATAATATATTGAGTTATTGTTTACATTAATTCAATAATATCTAAAATGTCTCAATGGTAAAATTGTTGAAGGGAATCATTTTAATGTCAAGCTGGATCGTTTAAGCATAATTCAATTTAGTGATAAAAGCTCTTTTTTCTGAGAGTTACAAATAAGCATTGTGTTGTTTCTTACCCATACCAATAATCTCTGGGAGAGAGAACAAAATATTTATTTGACTCGTTGCTGGTATATTCTATCCGATTTTATGTTTAATTAATAACTTTATCTTACCAAGACATAACGTACACAATTTCAGCAATTGTTCTATTACATCATTTTATCTAGTTAAATACACACACACATACACACACACACATAACCTTTTATACATGTTATGCTAGTGTAATGCGTATATATATATATATATATATATATATATATATATATATATATATAATATATATATATATATATATATTTTTCATATACATACATACATATATATACCATACAATACATACAATACATATACTTATATATGTATATATATATATAGATATATATATATAATACATATATATATACACACATATATATATATATATATATATATATATATATATATATATATATATATATATATATATATAATATATAATGGCCAAATGAAGTGAGAGGAGATGATTTGGAAAATGAGAACCATAAATGAAGCTTGATCCAAGAATAACCGTAATATATATAAAAAAAGACAGGAGATGTTATTCACTTCATAGCTTTCCTTCTAATAATCGTTTTCAATATTGATTCCCACCATCCATGTTCAGATCCCTCATATTTTGAACGAAATGTGTATCCGCTAAAGGCAACGTTTGTGTGTGGCAATGTGGTATAAAATATTTCATTTTATTCCAATATGACGCTGTAGGCATTGTGTTACATTTTTCAGAATGGTGCAACACTTTTAAAACATGAATCATTTATCTATTAATAGTTTTGCACTTTCGGAATCTTTCACATATATAAAGATACTGTCGTGCGTTAGAAATGGCCGTTGCCTTCAGGTATATTTACCTGAATAAGAAATTAGTAAACAATAACGTGGCTACCTCGGTGGAATATAAAGTAAAAGAAAAGTGTTTTGGGATCCAGTTGACATTGAAATGTATTGAAAAAAGGAAAAGTATTGATTTAATAGATGGCTATGGAACGTTTCTATGAAAAGGCCACGATAAAGTATTTGTATTGTTTACCAAATACGCAAGAATATAACATTTTCAATCATTATTTTACGGTCGCAGGGAAGGAATATATCTATTCAAGATGTCGCACTTTTATTTATAACTCTTTATAGTTTATTTTTTTTTATGTTAAAATATGATAGCGTCTTGAATCAAAGGTTCAGAATCTACTATCAAATATCGAAACAGCCGTTAATTATCATTTTTCCTATCAGAGGTTATATATTTTTTACTGCTTTGAATTCAGATATATTTATTATTTTGTTTTATTTGACAGATATCCCTTACGACCCTACACCAAATGAATATTAGGTGCATTTTTTCATGGAATTAAAGGGATCGACTTACTTCAAGTTTCCGCAAGGTAATAAGAATATCATTTATACTCAATAAACTAAATTCTTTCCAACATTATAAAGAATGGGAGGTTTTTCGCTAAATTAGTTGCTACATCTTCCACGATAGTCTTTATAAATTTCCTCCCTTATTTTTTCATATTGCAAGAAAATAAGGATGGTTGTTTATATAAAACTTTCATTTTTGTTTCATAAGGTAACTAATTAGTAACTAATTCAGTGATTTTATCTTTAACTGATCTTGGAAAGGAATATGATTTTACAGAAATATCAACAATTGATGACGTAAGCCTCTACACATAACAAAGCAACTCATAAGGTATGCCATAAATATTTAGAGTATATATGTAAAAAAACTGCTTAAGTTTATTCCTTACTAAAAGACGAATCTTCATAGATAAAGACAACAATCATACAAAAGTTGAAATTACTAAAAAGAAATGCCAAACATTCTTGAATTTAGTTCATTGCTTCCTATGCAACTATATGTACACAAAGTTTGTATACGAAATTTATTCACTTAAATTATTTTGCTATGAGAACTACCCTATCAAAGTTCCGTTAATGTGGCAATGGCAGCACCTACTCCTGACCGATAGGTTAACAAATTATCCCAAAAAATTATTTTGATATACTTCAAATGCTATATATATATATATATATACATATATATAATATATATATATATATATATATATATATATATGATCGATATACTAATATATATAGTATATATATATATATATATATATATATATATATATATATATATATAGATATAGATATATATAGATAATATATATATAATATATATTATATATATATATATTAATATATATATATATATATATAATATATATAGATATAATATATATAGATATATTATAATATTAATATATATATATATATATATATATATATATATATATCTTATTTATATATATATCTATATAATTATATATATATATATATATATATATATATATATATATATATATATATATATATATATATATATATATATATATATACACACACACATACACACATTGAAGAAAATCCTTAAAGATGAAATGGAACTAATAGGTCAGTTGTCAGTAAAATTTTCCTTTGTACCTTACTTGTACGGATTAGTAAAATCGAGCCAAGTACATAATCATATACGCCGATTATTATCAGTACGGTTGGTTCAATAGCATTTCCGATTCATATATAATTCACTAGATTTAGTTGATAAATTAAACAAAATCATATTTTTTTCCATACCATTCCCTATGGATTTTATTTTAGAGTATCTAAGTAACGAACTAATCCATTATGAATTACCTCTACCTGCAAGTCATGTTATTTCACTTACTTTTTTATGTATTTGTATTTGTAAGTTTATATTCAATGGTGAATTCTACCAACAAATATTTGTTATGGCAATGGGTAACCCTTTATCTCCACTCCTCTTAAACTTGTATATGGAATTCTTTAACAAACGAGATTTACCTAATATCATTTATACTCCTTTTAAGTGGTATTGATATGTTGACGATATTTTAGCTGTTTTGCCTGCTGTTATTGATGTAAATGATTTACTCTCTAATTTAAATAACCATTAAATTTACTTTTGAATTAGAAAAAGATAATTGCCTCTATTTCTTAGATATTTTAATGCATAGAGAACCGTTAAATGCAAATCCAATATACCAACCAATCCTAACTTATGTACATTGCTATTCAGGCCATCACCTTAATATCAAAATATGGATTTTTTCTTCTATGTTTTTACGAGCATTGAGCACAGTCAGTCCCCAGTATTTGCATAAAGAAAATCGAATACATAAGTAAAATATGGACAGGTTTATATTACCCTTCACATATACTAGATATTTGCTACAATAAGCCCAAAAATGTTTTAGAGTGGAAGTGAAATGAAAAAAGAAACTCCAACGAACATTATTAGCCTGTCTTATTTTGGTGGTTTCAAATCCATAAAATCATAGTTAAAATCTTTTAATATGAACCTGGTTTTTATTTCCAAAATAACAAACTGAAACGAAAGTTAATAAAAAGTAGCCCTAAGAAAAGCAACAACATAATATATAAAATTCCATGCTTAGGCTGCTTTCCTTTTTATATATGTCAACGAGTAAGAGTATAGAAGTAAGAATTAAGCAGCATAAGTATTCTGCCAAAACTGGACAGACATCCAATGTAACATTCATTCATTTAAGTGAAAACACTAACAGGATTAATTGGAC
>NC_061107.1:46301139-46318639 GCF_015104395.2 Macrobrachium nipponense | reverse complement strand
GTTTGCCACGAAAAAACGAATATTTTACTTTGAAGAATTTATGAAACTTTCCACTCTGTATTTTCACCGCATCAGACCACTTTGTACGCTTCGGTGTTTTATAAAAATATCAGTGAGGTCAGTTTTTCCTTCCTGGATTTTTTTCTTCTTCGCTCAATGTATTTTGCAGGTGTTCTTACTGAACGTATAATGTTTAAGTGGCACTACGTACAGCGAACGTGATGCGCATGACGCTTGATATTTCAATCATAAACGATTCAGTCAATGTTGTTAAATAAAGTTCAAAGGTAATGTATCATGAGGAGAAACAGCAATCTTCAGGTTAATCTTACTTCCATGTTATTCGGGTAAAGCAAAATTTTTATTTTTCATATACGGATTATTTTCCATCTTCAACCAAAAGTAAATTCAAGCAAACGTTAATGAATGATGCTTAAAGGCGCTAAATGTTGTTTATCTGAAATACATCAATATTTGAACACTGCAAAAATCTGTCAAATATCTGGGCTGGGGATAGGTTAAGACATTCAAAATATAAATGAATGAATAAATAAATTAATATATAAATAAGTAAGTATATAGATAAAGTTTTACTTAATGGCTGACAGTTAATAACAAATGCGATATCAAAATTCAGCTATTAGTGTTTCTTCCTATGATATCCAAATTATAATAACGTTATTACCCATATAGCCTTCCATTACCCGTTTTCCATTCAGTCGTTAGGAAAGGACCAATTCGCCGAGAAATTCTTCCACTCTTTTGAGAAAGCTATGCAGCTTTCCACCTCTTATAAACTGGAAAAAGCAAAGCCGAGTTTTCCACCCTTCTCTTTCCTCGGGGAGGGGGGGGGATAGGTAAAAAGTTCCGCGAAAGATCATGACCGACCTTCGGAAAACCTCTTCCCAACTTCCAAACCAGAAGAACACAACTTTTGCGTGTCCCTAATTTGAAGCCTCATCTCCGAGTCCCGAAAATGTCTTCTTTTTAAACAACTTTCGATTACTTTCCCAACGTTAGATGGAGAGGACTTATATGCTCACGATTTCAGGCTCTGAAACGCAATTTCACTTTCCAAGTTGTGACATCATTTTCCTGTTATTACCTCCCGCTAAAGTCTTTTTATTTCCTGCCGAGTGTAGCACTTGGAACAGTTCGCGAATTAGTAGATGCCTTCGAAAACCAATTAGACTTTCAGGTGAGACTTTATTTGCTCCGGAATATTTACTGCAAGAGAAGCAATGTTAAGAAAGAGTGATTGTGAATGAGGTTAGCTTGTGAAGTTATTTTACAGTTTAAACTGAGTATCATAACATATCTTGTATTTGGTTACTTTTCTTGCACTAGCTTGAAATTTTCTTGAGGTAAAATGGAGCATTATACACACACATACACACACACAGACACACACATATATATATATATATATATATATATATATATATATATATATATATATATATATATATGTATATATATATAATATATATTAATATATATATATATATAATAATATATAATATATATACATATTATATAAAGGTGCGTGTATGTATGTCTGTGGGTGTGTTTGTGATGCCATGACTTTCCATCACCCTTCATTTAATCACACGACAATTCATCAGCCGGCAATTAACCACTCGTCGCTTAACCACTGGTTGTTTCATCACCAGGACAATTCGTCATTTGGCAGTTAATCACCTCGTTCAATGATCATAGTTCATTTCACCATACGACAATTAATCAACTATTACTTTTATTAGATCTGTCGAACTATAGCCATTAAACAATTCAAATATTACTAGCGAAATAGTATAAACATTTAGTACTAAATTAGAAAACTGGTGAGCTGTAGCCATTATGCAATTTATATATCAACATAGAGGAAAAATGGAAAACATTTATTACGAAATTAGGAAACGATTTGATCTTACTTCCATACCCATTTTATAACAGTCGTATAATACTCATTGCACAAAATGGAAGATTTATGTGATTTTAGAAAACCTAACGGTTTGCTTCAAGAAATGTGAATACTACAAACACAAAGAAAATAAAGGCAATTCTATCCGTTGGCGATGCAGAGAATAGGAGAGAGAGAGAGAGAGAGAGAGAGAGAGAGAGAGAGAGCAAGGAAATCGTGTGATCTAACTTCCATACCCAAAACATTCCCATTTTCCGGATGGGAATGCACTGAGGCAAGGGCAGTAGTAGCAGAGATGAAAGATTTGATAACTGGAATAGGAGCAACACCTTGGGAGTTATGGGATGTCAAAGTCAAAATTTATCTAGAAGAACTATTATGAGATTACCAAAGAAACAGTCTTCAACGTACGCTACAACGAGTTGCAAAAAATTCGGCTGCCCTTATTTGTTCACCAAACCTATACGTTTATTTTGAAGTACCTGAGAATTTTCAAACAATTTCTTATATTCGGCGACTAAGAAATGGTAGCTGGTTTATCCCGGCTGATGTTTGGCTTGCAGATGGAACTTTTAACGTTGTACCGTCTGTATTTGAGCAGTTACATACCATTCATTTTCATTTTGGGGAGGGTCGTAATCCAGCTGCAATATATGAGTTTTTATGCTACAAAAATAGGAACACCTTTAGGAGAATGCATGCTGCTGTTCGAGAAATAGTTCCAGAAGAGGATCCTAACCAAATTCTAGTAGACTTCGACAGCGCAGCCGTGGCAGAATTTCAAATCTCTTATCCCAACACAGAAATTAAATGCTGTTTCTTTCATCTTTCCCAGTGTGTGCACAGGAAAGCTGTCATGAGTTGGGGATGGAAACTGCAATGGAATCCAGCCAAGAATTAGCAACGTTTTCAATACTTCACTTACTAGCCTTGGCTCTTGTTTCATCTGATTCAGAAGAAGAATCATTTGATATTCTAGCAGATGCAATGCCTGAACATGGGCGAATGGATCAGCTGTTGTAGTACCTTGAGAACACGTGTATTCGTGGAAGACGTAGACGAAATGCAGCAACAAGACATCCCCTTGTTTTCGATTGAAAAACTGAATCACTTTGAAAATGCAACAGAGGGAGTTTCACGAACTGCCAATGCGGTGGGAGGTTGGCATTATGCCCTTCAATCGATATCCCAATGCAGCCATCCAAGATTATGTACATTTTTGAACGGCTTTCATAAGGACACTGCCTTTCATCGATTAAATCTAATACAAAGAATTTCCGGTGCCACTTTACCACCCGTTAAAAATACCTATCTGTTAATAGAAATAAACAAATTCTTAGTCAGTTCGGACAATCGTATGTTATTATATATCTTGAAGCTGCTCAATATTCTTCATGCAAATAAACACATTAAGAATTTAACGTTTCCTTATTTTCATATCACGGCTTTACAAGATTTACATTTTATAATCATATCTTGTTTTACAGTAATTGGGAACTTATTGTGTTTTATGTCTTTGAATAAAAGTTTTAACTAAAGCCTCTTTTTTTTTCCCCTTGATAAAACAATTACATAGAAAATAGTCTATTGAGGTAAAAAAAATATATTTAGATGATCTATAATGTATGAAATTTTGCGAGATTATTATCTCATAATGAATTTTGAGTTATATTAAAGTGATGAAAAGTCGTGATGATGAAATGTATAATGATAACAAGTGATGAAATGTAATAATGATTAGAAGTCGATTGATGAAATATGAGATGATAATCTGAAGCATGATTAAATGTCATATGATCATTTGTCGGGTGATTAAATGATGAGTGAGAAAGCCACCTAACCGTATTTGTCCGTGCATGTGTGCTTGTGCATATAAAAGAGACAATAATTGATTTTCTATTAAAACTTATATATCGATGGATGCTCCCTCTACAGACGAAAGCCTAGTGTCGTGGCGATAAGTGAGAATATTGTAGAGGTAATGAATGTGACGTGATATATCAGCAGAAATAGAAATAAAATTTGAGAATTGCTATAGAAATAATTGCTTTGTGTCTACGAATAGGTAAATATTGGAGAAAGGAAAGCTGCACGATTACAGTGAAAAGGTTCATTTGGTAGAGATATCTGAATTAGGATGGTGATAACTGATTTAATGCATATCTGGACCGAAGACAGGCTCTTGCAGAATTAGGGACCGGAATAAATGTTACGATATCGTAGGAGGAAGTCACAACAGAGCAAGGAATGACTTGGACTGAAACATCCATGTGAACAGAAATTGCAAACAGTAAGAAGTTATGGAGTCAACTTTGTTTAATCGCACTTACACATAGATAGTGGATGAGAATGATATAAAAACGAGATAACCTCAGAATTTAATTAGTTTGAAGTGCGCGTATATATATTTCTCTACATATCTAGTATATTTCTGAATACATTTAGATTAATCTTCTTTATCAGAAGATTCAGAATTAGATAGCTTCAATCTACAATAACATCATCCAGGAGTACCGGCCACATGCGTGCCCGACTAGCAGACTACCAACGAAGATGAACTCCCCACCCCCCTTCGTGAATCATTTGGCGAGAACACATGGTCGAATTAACGCAACTTCTCCAATTCGTCATTTATACATATTTCTTTATAACCATTATAGTCACATTTCATTTTTGATCACCACTGTTTGCCTTTCTGTGCCGCCTCTTCAATCATGCATTCGTAATCTACCACTGAATCTCCTGTACCAAATTGTATACATGTTTATGTCTGTGAAAAAACACAGACGGCCACACTTAATCCCGGTTTTGATTTGTCAGACATTTGTAACTAGTACATTGCGCCTCGCAGCAGCATAAATCAGTTCCAAATCAATAAAAAAAACTATAATATATAGTCAACACACAGTTGACCTCATTCTTTGGTCGACATGTCACTCAGCACCTTTCTTACACGGGTATCAGAGCGCTCAAATTTAAGATGTTGGAGAAATCTTTCTCCTTTACTTGAATTAATGTTCACATTAGTATTCACACAAGAAAACATATACTCCCCATCCCCTGCAGAGGGTATAATGGATTATTTTTTTAATCAAAAAGTCTGCTAACTCAAAACAATTATTGGATATCAGCACCTTCTACAATATGAATTTTATGCCACTTATTTAGACATAGACGCGATGCAGAGAAACTCCAGCGGAATGAAAGTCTTCAGTTATAGTGAATGAGGTATGACCCATTTCACGCAGAATAGGAATTATTTTCAGGCCATTTGCGCAAAGGCACTGAACCTTGGTATTTACTCCACTAAGCACCTGCTCATAAGGGTGTTCCTGAAGACCGAATAGCCCCCGAAGGTGGTTCATTCAGTATTAATGTATTAAAATGACCTCAAATGTGAGAATTGATTATTGCATTTCATGCTACTATGAGATTCAGGGCCTCTGTTTCACGGTTTTTATCTATTCATTAAATAAATATAACGCTTATTCAGAATACATATTATATCTACACATAAATTTTGACTGTATTCTGCATTAAGTAGGTTGAATAAATTTGGTACTTATAATGTAAGGTTTCGAACGCACTCATTACGTAACTTATGACAGCATTTCTTGCCTCTTTCTCGATGGACAATTGGCTATACGTAACGAAGGCTATACCTCTGGCAACAATGACATACAAATTTAAATATAAGCAAAGCAGCACACCTTTATGAACTCTGAAACCTTTCCACTGATAATTGTCATAATGAACAAACCAACAAAATATGTAAATAAATACAAAACCACATCGATTATTAGTCTAACTCCCAAAATAAGTTTCCTAAGAAATTACAGTCTACTTTATAGGTCACAATCAGATTGACAAGATGTAGGGAATAGTTGGTAATTTTCAAAAACATAGTAACATGCTTGATTTGATAACTGCTATATCCAATGTCAAGTAATTTTTATTTATTGGTTATCTACCTATTTACTGAAAAAAAAATAGCCGGTACCGTATTTTGCCTTTAAACCTTCACCAATAATTATCGTCAGAATCATTGATGACTTCACGAGGCTCCACCCACTTTGGCCTCGTTATAATTCAGGATAACACTGAAGGCTATCATGGGCATTGTTCGATTAGAAAATTTAACCTCTGGCTACATAAACTCATTTCTTGAGTAGTTGTAAGAAGTGCTCAATGATCCTCAAGGATCCCAGCAGTTGGCCTAAACGTTTAATTCATGTATATTACTGCTATACTGTTGCGGCACTACTGCTACAGTAGTATTACTACGTTAGCACAGATACCCCACCCACATGTATGTATCGTTCCGCCATTCATGAAGTCTTTGGGTTTCAGAGCCGATGGAACAAGGTGAATGAGTTTCTGTCTGGTGGATGGGCGGGGCAACATTTCGTCAAAAGGTGTTTACCTTGCTTACATACTGAATGTTTTTCGACTCTTGGCTCGTAATCATTGGCCATGGCGTCGGCTAGATAATTTTTACTCTATCAAAATTAAAACTATCGGGTTTAGGTTATTGATAATGCTGACAAAATTTGTGTGTGGTTGTAAAATATACATATATCAGCTTTCAGCTACATCCGATGCTTTAATAAGGAGCAAAGTCCAAAAAACCGTGCTACAGAGGCCCTGAATCTCATAGTAGGTTACACATTCAAAGATAAAATACTGATATTCTTATACACTCATTTTGCGTCTGATTGTTCAGGTGTATGTAGCGTTGCAGCACACTCAGGATATTGTCATCATATTAAACCCCATAGGGGGGTGGTGGCGTCAGTGGGCCTCATGCGGTGCACTGCAAGCATTCTTTGCAGCGTGCCTTCGGCCCTTAGCTGCAACCGCTTTCGTTCCTTTCACTTTACCTCCTCTCATATTCGCTTTATTCATCTTACTTTCCACCCTCTCCTAACACTTGATTCATAGGCTAGTGCAACTGCGAGGTTTTCCTCCTGTTACACCTTTCAAACCTATTACTGTCAATGTCCACTTCAGCACTGAATGACCTCAAAGGTTACAGTGCTTGGCCTTTTGTCTAAATTCTATATTCAACTCAACTCAGTCATCATATTAACGAATACATTACCTTGAAGGTGTTGGATAATGAGCACTATCGGGTCATGTATTTTATTTTCAAAATTGCGTCAGTATTTTAAAGCTTAATGAAATTTAAACAAATGGAAAACATTAATTCCAGTTGTTCTGTCTTTTCTTGATCATCTTTCAGTAACTTATTGCGATTATCATCGATAATACGCTAAGGAGGACGAAAATACTTCTCTTGAAGAAATCCGGGAAGACATATAAAAAATGTATTGTCTTTTCACTGTACGCATCTAAAATTGCATAAGGAGTAATGTCTCAACTTGGAAGGAATTCATGTATGAAGCAATATTCCTAGGTCTTTGTACATCTACAGTTAGAATTGAAGAATTAGTATACAGTAATACAGGAAATGAATGAGATGCTTGGAGAAAGTTCTTGTTTGAATTGAATAAGGATATTTTTAAGACAGCACTGCGCTACATTGGAACTCGCCTTTTGTCTACTGTGAGTAAACGATGATGATTAATTAAAGGTTACATGATGGGAAGACAAGATAGGTTGTAGGTAATGTAGAATGCCCTAAGCCTGCGACCACTAATTCTCTCTCTTCTCTCTCTCTCTCTCTCTCTCTCTCTCTCTCTCTCTCTCTCTCCGAGCCTAACATGGGAATTTTGCAATTCTCTGTCGGTCTGCCTGTCCAACTACTAATTAGTCACCTGAAATTCTATTTCAATGCGTACTTGGGAATTTTGCAATTCTCTGTCTGTCTGTCTTATTGTGTAAGGTGGAAACCGTGCTAATCAGTCACCTGAAGTTCTATTCCATTGCTTACTCAGGAATGTTGAAACTCCCCATCTTAGCTCAGCCGGCGTTATTCATCTCGTTTGTACGCTATAGAAACCGAAGGACATTGAAGCATGTAATGATAGTCATGTGGATGAATAGATTGCCATACGTGTTGGCCTAAAATCAGGACCCTGCCATTCCACTAATTTTGACTTACTCTCGTGTGGAGGTACTTAATAATTTAAGAACTATTAAACCTCCTGTCCTTACATTCACCTATGATCATTCTGTTCAGTTAAATTATAGTTAAAATTCACTACCGATTGTTCTGGAAAGTTCATATTTCTAAAGCTGCCTCAAAATCTATCGGATTGAGGGAGTTCTTTGATTGTTTGTATGGTGTTTTTACGTTGCATGGAACCAGTGGTGATTCAGCAACGGGACCAACGGCTTTACGTGACTTCCGGACCACGTCGAGAGTGAACTTCTATCACCAGAAACACATTTCTGACAACTCAGTGGAATGTCCGAGAACCGAACTCGCGGGCACCGAGATGGCAGGCCAACACCAAACCGATCACGCCACTGAGGCGCTCGGAGTTCTTGGAGTTGGGTCATTCTCTTTATCCGAATTGCTATTAATGCATGACATCCCTTCGTCCCTCGTTTCCATTCTAAACGTAATTGAATTGAAAACATTTCGTTTAAGGAAGAACTCGATCATAACTCCTTTATTGTAGTTTCTTTCTTACGCAAAAAAGTTTCGTAATCTGTTTAGTACAGGTATTATTTTAGTCACTGATGCTTTGAAACTAAGTCTCCTTAGCTTAATCGGTCTTATTCCACTTACAAAGGGACTTCTGTACCGTGAGTGAATCTTTTCTCTGCTACACCACTCTAGCATTCTTTTTCGTGCAATAGCCTTCCCAGATTAATGTACTCGGAAGTATATTTTCTTACTGGGTTTCGCCGGTTATATCCCTTTCGTTTTTACTTCTTAATCCTATTCTTGGCCTTTGTATATATTACAGAAATAACTGGATACAAAACAACGAAAGTAAAGATATCTTAACAACTAATTCCTTATATTTCATCCCAATTGGTCTGAGGACATGTTATCCGTAGCGCTACTTTTATCTTCTCAGCACTCGAACAAAAATGACAAAATCGGCTTCTAAATTCAGTGACGAATTTAGAACCGCCAAAACAATCGAGAAAGAATACGTTCCATTTAAACTCTCCAAAATATTTTCGCCGAATGCCGCAGCAGTCCTTTGATATGTCAGCCAATACCAGCCACAATATCAGGGTAATCAGTTGTGAATAGATTCCTTTTCAAATTGTATTGCTCCAGTTCTCAGTAGTATCCCAGGCGGTATATAATGGATCATTAATTCATGAGTAGTGAGCTCAAAGACATTCAATTCACTATTCCTTTTCATTTGAATTATTCATGAATAGAGAAGTAGGTATTCAAGGCAGACAAAAGAATTCTTGCTTTTCTGAATAATTAATTTAAGATTGTTCTGAGGGTGAGTCATGCCACGTGGTTCAGTTTATCTGTTACTATTGCTGGAAATACTGTTATAATACCGTTTGTATAAGGTAATGGCTACTCATGTTTATAGCGTTATTAATATCAATACTATTCATAATCTAATCTTTCATCAGAAATTCTGTGCATCATGGCAACGCGACATTTTAACTGGCATGGCTCTGCCATAGACAGTTTATTCAGACAAAGAAGTCATTAATATGAAACAGATACATTTCATATCACTCATTTTGAACATAGCTCCAATATTTGTTCACATGTCTATCAATTTCTAATGACATGTCATATCAAAACCTTGCAACGTCTCCTAAAAATGGACGATTTACGTATTCATATGAATTATGATTAATTATTTACCGAGACACGGAAACAACGTTGTTCACACTGTTCGGTGACGTGCATATTTGTACTATGCTGACGGATATCCGAATTTGATTTAAAAGAAGGACACAACAGATAAAGGAAAAAAAAAGACAGAGAATTGGGAATATGTAAAGGCTACTGGTATTCCTCCACAGCACTCAGTCTCACTCCTGGATTTCCGTTGTCCCTTTTGTTGGGTAATTACTGTCATGCCCCCCCCCCCCACCCCCCCCCCCCCCCCCACCCTGCACTCAACACCTCATCCCCTCCACCATCACTTTTCCATAGTTATAATAGCCACTGAGACTAAGAGGAGCAAGTTCCTCTTAGTCTTAGCAAAACGTTTCAGGAAGTACCACCTTTACTGTAAGTACACAAAACAAGAGACGTTTGTGGCGACTTGAGACTCTTCATTACAAAAGCTTGAGGTCCCTACTATCGCCTACCTCTTCTCTTTTCCAGAAATGGATGATTTTGCCTTCACGCTTGGATAAAACTTCTGAGAGGGATACCTCAAAGGCTCAATTATTACTTATATAATCTAGTTGACCGTAACAGGTCTGATGAGTGTGAGGGCCAGTGAAGATTTTAGCTTAAGTCAATATCACAATTAGATAATTGTTCATGCTGCATTTATAATGTTAGAACAGATTTCATTATGAAACCCAAAGCAGGGAGCTGTATGTAGCATTGATATTCTAAGATAAAGAAACACAATTGTCATATGAAGTAAGAAAGCGGGTAAAAATTCCGAGTATTTTTCATGTAGGGAAAACAATATCATATCAGATTAAAGTTCTCTTTCTTCTGTTTTAATGAAATGTTTGAACTTTTCGGCCATTAAGGCAATGCTGACTTTAAAGCGCTGGACTCGGAGACGTATCACTGACGATGGAAACTTTGAGATCTAACGTCTTATTGAAGAAAACTCCAAATGTGAGTAGCATAGTACCTTAATTGATTCTGTTTGATTTACGCTTCTTTTTATTAATGCAGGGAGGAAATTACCATAGTTATGTAGATATTTTAAATAGGTTATATTTCACTCTAGCATTCAAAGTTCGTTTGTCTTTATGAATTGTAAACAAATAATATATATATAAATATATAATATATATATATATATATATATATATATATATATCATATATATATATAATATATACTATATATATAGACTATATATGTATATATATATATATATATATATATATATATATATATATATATATATATATATATATACATATATATATATATATATATATATATATATATATATATATATATATATATATATATACATATATATATATATATATATATATAATATATATATATATATATATATATATATATATATATATATATATAATATAGTAGATATATATATATATATATATATAACATATATATATATATATATATATATATATATATATATTATTTGCTTACAGTTCATAAAGACAAACAAACTTTGAATGCTAGAGTGATGAGAACATTGGTCCTTTAGATATTTTGAGAACAGAACGGGCGTGAAAGCCCGAAGTCCTGACACCTGAGAAGGCAAAGCACGAAAATTGAAAGGAGGGACTGATGTTTTCGCTCTCTATACAAACAGATGTAATTGGAAAAAATTCCCATGTCATAATGTACTTTAGGACACCATTTAAAGGAGAGATGCAGGTCAAAATTGAATTAGATTTTTATCCCAATTATTCTTTTTTTCTAGTGATATATATATATATATATATATATATATATATATATATATATATATATATATATATATATATGTGCGTGTGTGTGTATATATATATATATCTATATATATATATATATATATATATATATATATATATATCATATATATATAGGTATATATATATATATATATATCACTAGTTATTTTGCAAATGTGATGTTTTGGTCCAGTATGAAGTTATAACTAATTACTGGTGCTAAGCCAAAGTTTACAGAGGTCTTTGATATCCTCGGTGAAATAATTTCATAATCTCCAAGCAATTTGACTCACGGTTACACTGGAGTCCCAGCCATGACATACTGAGACACTCGAATGAGAAAACGAAGAAAACGATCAAAGTCAAGCAAACCGAAGGTCAAAATCTTTCGTGTCTCATTTCTATTACACTTTGGTCTATGATGTCTTAGAGATTTAAGGCCTAAGAGATTTGTCAAAGATTGCAATTACTGTCAACTTTTGCAATCAGTTTTGCATTTTTAACATTTGTGATCCTGATGCTATATTTTGAAACTTTATGACTAAAGTCTTTTTAAGTAACAAAGTTGGGCGAAGCATTGTTGCACTTTGGAAATTTTCTTCTGCAGCTCCAGTTTATTTCAACCTGGAAATTACAGAACTGTAAAGGTTACTGAGAATTTACACGACTGCTTTAAGTAACTGAGAGCGTCACATTTGCCCGAGTACCATAAAATCAATCGCCTGACCCTGCCAGTTGTTCATTTCGCAATTCATTTTGTGTTAATACAGTTTTTTCTTTTTTCATATAAATCCCGTTAAATAAGACACTTTTCCATTGACAATGCATTAACAGACAACGCATTTTTATACTTTTGTTTGCAAATTCTGAGAAAACCGAACCTGTAATTATGTGATTAAATAAATATCTAAAGCGTTAAAAGCATCGGATATAATTAAAACCTAGATTCATTATTAACCGTTTTTTTATTAGAATGCATTGGTTAATGGGTGAAATGTTTGTAAGCAATTTTAATTACGAACTCTGGCTACCGTAGCTGCCTGAAGGAAAAGAAGAGGAGAACAAAAGTAAGAAATTATGCTTCATATAATACTAGTAGTGCGTGTGCCTCACACGGCAAAAGATTTCAAACGAATGGAGAATAATAAACCTGGCCTTGCAGAGTGATTACAAGTCTCATTATCCCATAGGACAGGAAAATAGCAGACAAGGCGACGAGTTCATCACATTCTCGTGCAATGTCGAGCGTAGGGCTGTTATTTTACATAAAGGCAAGAAGAATTATTATAGCTTAGTAATTTGCTATTAAAAATATTAATCTTTTTAGATGATTACGTTGAAGGGTGAAACATCTCTTTCCAATGAATTATTAAATGAATGCTGAATTGAATGATATAGCGTTACAGGCTAAAGATAGATGATTAATTTAACATATACATATAGAGTATATCATACTAGCCGGCTGCTGGCAATCATAAGCCGGCATTGTTTGAACTGTAATATCATCGCCATTCTTCATGGCAGAGGAAAAATAGAACATATTTGGAATCCTCGTGAAAATTTCTAGCAGAATAATGTTTTCATTTTCCTCTATGAAAAATTATGAAGAAGTTAGCAGGGTCGGACATCCGGCCAGATATCCGGTTCAAAACAGCACCCAACTAAAAACCATCCTCTACAAAAACTACATACGTGGTCAGCCTTTGGTTCAATTCGGTCCAGTAGTTTCGCCGTCTATAGTGAATCTATAGCAAACAAACACACATACATACATACATAGTCCGACCGTCAGCTTTATATATAGCTAAGATATCTGTTAGTACCCGAGAGAACTTTTTTGAGAATTACCATCATCACAAACTCAATATACGAGGGTTGTCCGTAAAAGAAGGTTCTCAAAGATTTTTCACAATGAAAAATATGATTATTGGTATTAAATAATACATTTTTTGGAAATCTTAGACTTTTTCCTATTTTTCGACATAATCGCCGTTGAGACAATGCATTTTTGCATGCGGTGTACCATCTTCTTTATGCCTGAATCGTAGAACTCTCCCGCCACTCCGTGAAGGTAGCTTAAAACCTCTTCTCTCAGCTCCTCCGGTTCTGAAATGCGTTATATACGTCTGTACGTCGGTCTTTGCATTCTCTGCACCATTGGCACACGTGTTGTACACTCATACACTTTTCTCCGTAGACTTCACATAGTTGGGAATGAATGTTCACCAGTGCAATGTTTATTGCACACAAAAAACGAATCACAGAGCGTTATTCGCACTTTGCGGGAGAAGCGAGTTTTTTGTTTGTATGGTGCTTTTACGTTGCATGGAACCTGTGGTTATTCAGCAACGGGACCAACGGCTTTACGTGAATTCCGAATCACGTCGAGAGTGAACTTATATCACAAGAAATACACATCTCTCACTCCTCAATGAAATGGCTGAGAATCGAACCAGCGACCACCGAGGTGGGACGCTAATATCATACCAACCACGCCGCTGAGGCGCTTCGAGTGGGAGGTCCATCTCTATTGGCTGCCAAGCCAAGCCCAGAGCGTCGCAGACTGCTCGTGGGTGGGGGTGGGGGGGGGGGGGGAACCAAGCTACACGCCTGTGTTGCCGGATCCCGCGTAACAGCGTTCCTTGCAACTGCAGCTCCTTGAGAACCTTATTATACGGACAGCCCATGTAGTATACTGTATACATTTTAACAAATACTTCAAAATTTGCATGAGCGTACACCCACGCACACACACACTAAACACACACACACACACACATATATATATATATATATATATATATATATATATATATATATATATATATATATATATATATATAAAGGTTTTTTGCCACGAAGGAAGAAATAAAAAAGCGAAATAGCCTAGTACTTTAGGTCCCCCTGTTCGGACCCCCTTTTTACTAGAAGGCACACTGATTTTACAAGAACAACATAATCAAAAGAAGGCTTAATATACAAACTGACACTACCAGATTAGCCATAAGGGCGATTTTCACTCTACAGAGAGGAGGAGCCGCCAGAGGCTAGCCACAACTTGAAGGATACCCGCAGTAAACAAGTGATTTCTTCCAGAAAACCATGTGATATCCAATAATCCTGGATTATCTCTTTTAATTTTTACCCTTTTGACAATTAACCATCTGGTATTCTTGATCTTGTTTTGTACCTGAGACCTTTCTCTCCAATTGTACTTCATTAACTCCTGTGGGATTCGCTTATTTATGAAGTCATGTGCATCTACAGATTTTTTAAGCATATAAGATCATATATATATATATATATATATATATATATATATATATATATATATATATATATATATAGGAATAAAGATCATAAAGGAAGTCGGATACATTGCAATTGTGCATTATTTTCCACTTTTTACTAGTTCGAAGCAAGAAATTTCATTTTCCAACTTCTGAGGGAAAATGGAAGATTACACAAGGTAATATGCGGTAACAATATTTATTGCTTGAATACTCTTAGGTCCAAAAGAAGCGATTCTTATCAAATATTTCATGCCAAAGCTTACTCACCTAAGAGAGTCTATTACTTTCAGTTGTACATGCAACAACTTTATTGGTAAAAAATGTAAAGTATCATAGAGCTATACATATGTATCTGCATAATATTCTAATGTATGAAAAAGAAGATGTGTGCCTTGTTTCTCTAGTTTATCAGAAACACTTTTGAGGTGTTTTAGCTAAGGGAAGCTCTCCTTTAAAACCTAACTCGCTGTCATTTCCTTAATTCTTCCATGATTTTGAACTTTACTGACATCAAATGCTGTAATGATACGACTCGGAACCAGTGATTGTTGTATAATGAAATCGAATGATACTGCTGTTCGCCGTGTAAATATTTCCTATTGCTGTTAATCGTGTCATCTTTCTAACATTCAATTTATTTATGAACGCGAAATGTTTTTATAAGCTGTAGCTCTCTCTCTCTCTCTCTCTCTCTCTCTCTCTTCCCGTTTTCTATGGCCTTTGATCCAGGCGGTTTCGTCCTAATTTCCCTTCACACCTTAAAATTTCTATTCCCTGTTTGATCCTGGGAAGCCTAATTGGATTATGGTTTACAATACAGTAATAATGTGATGTGTAAGGCCAAGGCAATTCAATTAATTTAATGAAACCACCGAGATTCCACGGAAGTGAAGGCGCAGTTCTACAATTATTCATCGAGCTTCAAATAAGTCTATTTAGATAAACATTTAGAAAGGTACTTCACTGGACTAAAAAATTATTGTAATTAGCCAAATATGGCCATGATTATGGAAAAGAAATATAGGGTACACGCTATTATTTTTATTCAGAGAAAAGTTTAAGCCTAAGCTAGAGAATCTTTTGGTGACTCCTATTCATATGAAACACTATCCACTGAGCACAAACAGTATTCATAAAACCATAATATTAAAATAGAAAAAAATGAAGAAAGGAAAGCTCTAAGTCCATCACACGATGAAGAGAAAGATCAAGAGCAATACGAGTAAGCTCAAGCTGAAACACACACACCTACACACATCTATCTATTTATTTACATGCATTTATACGAGTGTCTTTCTGCTTGTGCTTACTCATATGGTCTTGGTCTTTCCCTTCTTTTGTAATGAGCTTAGAGCTTTCCTTTCTTCATGTTCTTTCCATTGGTTTTAAATATCATTGCTCTATGAATATATATATATATATAATATATATATATATATATATATATATATATATATATATATATATATGTATATATATATATATATATATGTATATATATATAATATATATATATATATATACATATGTTCCTGCAAGATCTTTCGACTCAACGTCCTTTACTTAGTAGACATACTGACTTACATGAGAAATTAAGAATACAGGAAAGGTCATATAATGACAGATAAGGATTATAAGGAGATTAGTAGCTTAGAATCCGAACACCACCCCTGGGAGAATGAGTAAACCTTTCCAAAACAAAAAGTATAAAAAACATGGGGGTATTCCCAAAAATTTAAGAACAAAAAGATTAAGTCACAAACTGCTCAGGCCACAGGGACAAGAAACAATTCCAAGATTACACCGGGCGAACAGACTGCACCACATTAAGGATATCTTTTGGTAAACCAAAAACTTTATTCCCCACAAGAAAACATAAAACTGAAAACATAAATATACAAACGGAAAAATATCCTCAAAGGCAATTAATTTGTATTTATGTCTGTAATTATATCTTTGAGGTCATTCTTAAACATGTTACAGATACAAGGGTCTAAATGAAACAGGCCACGAC
This sequence comes from Macrobrachium nipponense, assembly GCF_015104395.2. Taxonomy (NCBI): domain Eukaryota; kingdom Metazoa; phylum Arthropoda; class Malacostraca; order Decapoda; family Palaemonidae; genus Macrobrachium; species Macrobrachium nipponense. The sequence goes on along the minus strand of NC_061107.1, from coordinate 46,301,901 downwards.
TAATATTAAAATTACAATGGGAAGTAAGGTGTATTATGACACATTCTAAAAGATTTCATGATAAGACATCTTTTGATCTTGCAATTACTGAACTACCAATCCAATTTATCCAGTGGTTGTTTTCACTTAAATAAATAAATATTGTATTAGATGTTTGCCCAGTTTTGACAGAATATTTATGCTCTTTTAATCTTACTTCTAAGCCCTTGCTCGACTGTCTGAGATAAAGGGAGGGGCAGTCCATACATGGAATATTATATATCATGTTGTTGCTTTCCATGGGACCATTTTTTATTAACATCCCTTTTAATGTGTTATTATAGGAAAATACAAGGTTGACCTTAAAGGCTTTTAACAATGATTTAATGGTTTTAAATACGTTATAATAAGGTAAACTGAGAATGTTCTTAGAATTTTCTTTCTCCGTGTTATACTATAAAACTTTTTGTGGGCTTTATTATAGCAGATATCTAATATAATGTGAAGGATAACCTAAATCTTTCTCTATTTACTATTATTCCTTTAATAGAAACTATTGATATATGCATCAACAACTTGTTTTAATGACTCCAACAGTATCCAGAATTTGACTACACAGCTACACAAACTGCTCACGAAGTTGTTTGGCTAGATTTGTCCCAGTTCTTTAAACCACTCTTATACCTACATTATGTAGATGACATATATGTAATTTTTAGATCTGAAGAACATGTACCCTTGTTTTATTTTTTCATTATTCTAACTCAATACACCAAAATATTG
>NC_061107.1:46296139-46298639 GCF_015104395.2 Macrobrachium nipponense | reverse complement strand
TTTTGAGATGTTCATTACCTGCTTCTCTTTATTAAGGCCGATTCCATCATTTGACTCTTGTACCGGCAGTTGCTGTAGCTAAATTACACGTGACATATTCCAGTTTATTCTATGGTTATGTTCATTTATATGGTTGAAAACAAAATTGCCGAGTTCTGTTGTCCATACCTAACTGACCGTTTGTGTTGTATTAATCTCTGGGGAAGTGATTTACTTGTATTACCGATGTAAGATTGGTCACAGTCCTGGCATGGGATCTCATATACCCCAGAGTCTTTGGGCGATGGTCTTTTGTTGGACGTTAATCAGGGATTTGGCTAAGGTATTTGGGTACGTAAATGAAAAAGGGTTGGATTTCCCCAAGGGTGTGAGTTACTCTCTTAATCGTCTCCAGGTGGGGAATTTTTATTTATTGTTGGGTGTGTCTCTGGTCTTGTCTTTAGGGGGTCGGTAGAAAATTACGTTTTGCTTTTTGAATTGCTTTCTCAATTATATGGTCAGGATACTTTAAAGATGAAAGTTGCTTGCGAATTAGTTCAAAATTCTTTTTCCAGGAAATCTGGGGAACAAATTCGTAAGGCTCTTAAGAATAGGTTGCTAGCTACACCTATCTTGATATTATTGTCATGATAGCTAAAGTAGTGAATATATGAAAGTGAGAACGTTGGTTTTCTGTATATGGTAAATTTGTATTCTGTCGTGCTCTGATTATTAAAACATCAAGAAAAGGAATTTTGTTGTCTGTTTCCCATTCAAATTTAAATTTGATGCTGGGCACTAATGCGTTTAATTTTGAGAGGAATTCATTAAATTACCCACTTTTTTAATTCCCAAAAATCCAAAATGATTAAAGTATGTCATCCACGTATCTCATCCACAGCATGTTTTTGGGTTTTATTGCATTTATTACTGTAGTTTCAAGTATTCCATGTACAGATTGGCTAAAATAGGACTTAAAGGACTACCCATACTACACCCCGAATTTTTGCTTGTAGAATGATTCCCCGAATGAAAATACGTTATTAGATGCACATAATTCAACTAACTTTATTATTTTGTCAAGTGCCAAAGGGAAATTATCCCCCTATTCAGATCATTCCCTTTGGCACTTGACAAAATAATAAAGTTAGTTGAATTATGTGCATCTAATAACGTATTTTCATTCGGGGAATCATTCTACAAGCAAAAATTCGGTGTAGTATGGGTAGTCCTTTAAGTCCTATTTTAGCCAATCTGTACATGGAATACTTTGAAACTACAGTAATAAATGCAATAAAACCCAAAAACATGCTGTGGATGAGATACGTGGATGACATACTAACATTTTGGGATAATAAGTGGGGTAATTTTAATGAATTCCTCTCAAAATTAAACGCATTAGTGCCCAGCATCAAATTTAAAGTTGAATGGGAAACAGACAACAAAATTCCTTTTCTTGATGTTTTTAATAATCAGAGACACGACAGAATACAAATTTACCATATCAGAAAACCAACGTTCTCACTTTTTCATATATTCACTACTTTAGCTATCATGACAATAATATCAAGATAGGTGTAGCTAGCAACCTATTCTTAAGAGCCTTACGAATTTGTTCCCCAGATTTCTGGAAAAAGAATTTGAACTAATTCGCAAGCAACTTTCATCTTTAAAGTATCCTGACCATATAATTGAGAAAGCATTCAAAAGCAAACGTAATTTTCTACCGACCCCCTAAAGACAAGACCAGAGACACACCCAACAATAAAATAAAAATTCCCCACCTGGAGACGATTAAGAGAGTAACTCACACCCTTGGGAAATCCAACCCTTTTTTCATTTACGTACCCAAATACCTTAGCCAAATCCCTGATTAACGTCCAACAAAAGACATCGCCCAAAGACTCTGGGGTATATGAGATCCCATGCCAGGAACTGTGACCAATCTTACATCGGATTTACAGGTAAATCACTTCCCCAGAGATTAATACAACACAAACGTCAGTTAGGTATGGACAACAGAACTCGGCTATTTTCAACCATATAAATGAACATAACCATAGAATAAACTGGAATATGTCACGTGTAATTTATAGCAGCAACTGCCGGTACAAGAGTCAAATGATGGAATCGGCCTTAATAAAAGAGAAGCAGGTAATGAACATCTCAAAAGGGAATTGGACATCGGACATCGTCGACGCAGTGTTCATTCAACCAACGCTTAAGAAGATTAAAGGAAGATTATCAGCGGGGGTGACCTAAATTGGCTTACTTGTGGACGAATCTCTTGGTATAAATACCACCTTTTCTGTAAACTTTTCTCATTCATATACCTGAAGAGAGAGACAGCAGTCTCTGAAATATAGTACTTTTTTCTCTCTGCATTTTGGTGTTTTTTATGGGCTCCTTTTATTAGTATATATATATATATTTACATATATATATACGCACACAATATTTCTATGCAATTGTACAATCACTAGAAAGACCTAGCAGAGTTATTTATTCATAAATGTTACAG
>NC_061107.1:46273639-46293639 GCF_015104395.2 Macrobrachium nipponense | reverse complement strand
TTTAGGCTCCACTTTGGAGGGGTGCCGATCGTAAAAGATCGTAAAAATATTTGCCAAAAATACACTAATCAAGACAGGCTAATGAAATTTTCAGGCATTATTAGCACTATAATAACGCATATTCTCTGTGAGTTTTATCATCCTACAGGGAAAATAAATGATTTTATGAAAAAAAAATGTGAAATTCAGGGCCCCTTGTACTGAAGGTTATTTGGTGATCGGTGAGAAACTACAGTCTTGAAATAGAAAAATTTTCGGTTTTTGTTGGAGGCAATGTTTTTTTTTGGTATATCCACCTAGTCAACATGCACATAAAGTATTATCAAAAATAGAAACAGTAAAAATAAGCACGTTATAACAAAAAAAAGAGCAACAACTTCAGGTAAGTTCAGCGCAAAGCCCCCACCGAAAAATCAGACTATTGCTAGAAGAAATATCCAGAAAAAAATTCAAACCTCGATTTAGGGACAAACCTTCGGAGAGTTTGTAGTTATTATGTCACTTGATAGCCTAAAACATCTAAAAATTATATTATTTAGGACAATCAAAGAAATACATCCCCCCCCCCTTAAAAAAAACCCAAAAAAAAACACCAGAGAAAAAGCAAAAAAGCAATTTTTTCTGAGGACAAGAAACTTGAAAAATTAGTTTAGATACCCCTAAAATGGTTTTCTGAGATGAAACTACTCGTAGGAAACATAGAAAACGACATCGACCAATTTAGAGAGATATACTATAATATTTGCGATTTCCATATTTATCGGCTGCGTTTTCGCTTCAGTTGTTGCTCTCTCTTTTTTTGTTATAACGTGCTTATTTACTGTTCTATTTTGATAATGATTTATGTGCATGTTCTAGGTGGATGTACCAACATGCCTCCAGACCGAATTTCTAATGTCAAGACTGTAGTTTCTCACCGATCGCCAAATAACCTTCAGTACAAGGGGCCCTGAATTTCACATTTTTTTTCTTCAAAAAAAAAAAAAAAAAAAATAATTTATTTTCCCTGTAGGATGATAAAACTACTAGAATATGCGTTATTATAGTGCTAATAATGCCTGATAAATTCATTAGCCTGTCTTGATTAGTGTATTTTTGGCAAATATTTTTACGATCGGCACCCCTCCAAAGTGGAGACTATCCTTCTTGGCAATAAAGCTATATCTGTTTGCTCTGTTGAATCTGTAAAGTTAATTTCTTGAACTCGCTTTGATCAGACGTCAGCTATCTTAAATAATTTTAGTTTGTACCAAACCGTTTACATAGCAATGTACACCCTTGCCTAATAAATCACCTACAATCTTATCCATTAGTCCCACAAATACCATCCGGCTTTTCTTTAGACCCAAAGGCATTTTTTCATATTTATATTTACCATTGTTAGTGGAAAAATCTGCTAATGATTTACTTTCTTCGTCCATAGGAATTTGTAACAATCCTTCTAGTAAATTGTGGTGAAATATTTCTTGGGTCCAATGGTAATGATAATATCTTTCATGAATGGTACTGGATAAGGATAATTTTCTGTTATCTTATTTATACTTCTAAAATCAACCACTTCTCGGTAAATTTTTTCTCTCTTTGAAACTAGCAAAAGTGGGAAAGACCACGGAGATTTTCATGGTTATATTATTCCATGCCTCTTCATTCATTTGTTTAACTTCTGTCTCAATAATTTCCTTCTGGGAATGTGTTACTTTATAAACCGGAATATAAATTGGCTTAGTATTTTGTGGAATATCCATTCTTTCACCTGTATTACCACGTGTGTCTCCCTCTATGGCGACTATATCACTATATTCACTCCACAAATCCATGAGTTTCTCTCTTACAGAGTTTTCTTTGATATCCTTCAGGTGAGTCTATATTTTGATTCTTCTCACATCTGCGTTGTATGTTGAGTTTTTTTTCTCTTTATTGATTGACTCTTCTGTTTCCTTTTCTACATCTTGAAGGAGGAAAGTGTATACTTCTGCTTAACCCATTTCTGTAGTTCTTTTCTCTTCTGTTATTTATAACCTGTAAAGCTATTTTATATTCTATAACTTCATGAAGACTAGAATATAATCTATTCCTTTCACTTCTGATCCTTCTGCTAGTGCAAGAATTTCCTTTCCTTCATAAACTGGATTTACTCTGCATTTTATCCGAGGGCCTTCTCTTGGTGTGTCTCAATTTTCTGTATAATTTTAGCTAAGTTTACTGGTTAGATTTTAAGCTGTTACTAATCCATTGGGTATTCGTGTTACATATTTGATACCTTTCTTCTGTATTATCTCTCTTTAGGATGCTTTTCAGCAAGGAGCTTCCCTGTATCTTGGTTTTTCTACACATTTTACACAGCGGTATTCTATAGGTATTATGCTTTCTTCTAATCACTCATTGATCTCTAGGTGCGTCATTTGTAATTCCTTGTTCTAGCCATAGTTGGATAACCAATTAATATGTGTGCAAATACAAAATGTATTTCCCTTGCTTCTAGAACTTTTTCTTAGGCGAGATTCTTCCTAATTCAAAAGGTAAATCAATTTGACCTCCTATTTTGATTCTGTTTCCCCGAACATCTGCGATTTACAATCTACTGTTGGGTTCAAGCTTAAGTAGGGGAAATATGCCTGACATACCTTTTCAGACTTTATACTCATTAAATCATCAAAGAATATGGAAACAGGGTTTTCTAAACCAATACGGGCAGGGAATACGGATTTAAGTAGACCCACATTCATTTAGTTTTGACGTTCTGGTCTTTTCTTCCACCAAGTAGGAATATCCATGATACCAATGGTGTAAAAATTTACCGTCCAGTCGTCTGATTTTTCTTGCAGCTTGGAGACCGAGTACGATTTCCACCTCTACCCCGTGACTGTGATCTAGACAAAGGCCTATTCTCACAGACTCTAGCACTATGTCTTGCTTTCTTATGGTAAGGACACTAAGCTCTTTCATGGGAATCACTGGCGCAGTGCCCTCTCTTTTGGCAGTTACAACATGTAACTGTTGAAAATCTTTCCTCAGATGTGTTACCTCGATTCCTATTCTGGCGTCTAGCTGGTGTCGCAGATCTCCTAATCTGATAAGGCTGACGATTACGTTCCCCTCTGTCTTGCCCTACAATGGCTAAAGGTTTTTATCTAAATTTTCCCCAATTCAGTTTGAATTTGGACGACATCGTCTTCTGAGCCCTAAGTACGGTTCATCTTTTCAATGAATTCTAAGGGTAGGCTTCCCAACAGCAAAGCAAACTTAAACAAATGATGACAGTTTTTAACTGTTTTTTCTCTCTGACCTCCTGGTGTCGTTGACCATGGAGTGTCTGAATCTAAATGGCTCCATTCCTAGAAATGTCTGCATAACCAAGGACTTATTCTGCGGTAATTTCTTTTGTCTAGTCTCCATCCTTGAACTATTTTTGACAGGCTAATAACAGGGTCTGGTTCTCCTACAGTGGAATATATTCTCCCTAAGTATTGCTTTAGTTCTTCCCGATTTTCAATCCTTCTAGAGGTACTAGAATGAATATAACACTCTATATCTCCCGTCCACAAATCCATATAAGCTTTGGCTACATTTAATTTGTCGGTGTCTGTTCCTTTTCTTCCCCAAAATTTGATGAAATGGTTAATCGAATGCAGTTAAGGAGTAAACGTGCATGGAAGTTGTGCTTTTGATGAAGTTGAAAGTGAAGGTGTAATCGTTGTCAATTTGTTGTTTGGGTTCTTGTACGAACGAACTTCTTACCTTCTTATTGCGTGCCCATCTGTTTCTGTGCATCGACTTATTAACGGCAAGTAATTTCTTAAACACTGAATATAACTGAATTGTGACTAAGTTATGGCAGCAATATGTCTTAAAAAACGTCAGACCAAGTCTTAAAGAATCTCACAAAAGAATCATAAATTCTTCCACCTTAGTTAAAGTTAATAGTCGCTTAAAATTCCTCCCAAAATTTCTAAACAATTGAAAATGGGGTTTTAAAAAAAGTAAAACAAATTACAATACGAGTTCGTAAATACAAATGTTGAATAATGTTTAGTAAATGATTAGTACTAATTAGTAAAAAAATGAAAAATCGTTCCGAAAAAAGTATATGTCTATTTAACTCCAGTGGAAGTCTTTTGTCAAACAGAGGTATTCACATCACGTTAGCTTTAGTAAAAACAAATCTTAGGTGTGTGCGTATGTGAAGATATTCAGGGAACATTTACTAACTTGTGCCTTCTTCAAATCGGAGGTGTCGTCTGTGGCGTCTGCTCTTCTTGGCTGCTGTATTTATTTTTTTTTCCTTCCTCTGCTTTGCCGGGACCTCTCTCCAACTGGCTGAGACGTCCTCTTCATAGATTTCTTTTTTTCTTAAATTCCGTCTTCTTGGCTAACACTGCACTGATTTTGTGTTTTATGGCTTTTAGTCTATGTAATTCTATGTAACAGGGAATAAGGTGACGGAGCATAGAGTTTTCTCTCTTTCTCTTTTCTCACGTGAAGCAGGAAAGACAAACTTCTCTCTCCCTCTCTCTCTCTCTTGCTGGGTGGAAATGCGTATGCATTCTTTGCGTCGGCTGCCGCGTTAATTCCTCTTTTTGACTGGATGATTCTTTTTTCCGAGAAGAAGGGAATTTTTCTTGTTTGCTTAATGCACTGTTTCTTCTTCTTCTTCTTCTTCTTCTTTTTCTTCTTCTTTCTTCTTCTTCTTCTTTTTTTCTTCTTCTTCTTCTATGCACTTCATTGATTTTGATAATAATTCTTCATTCTTCTTGACTGGTTTTCTTCCTTTTTGGATTCCTCTTCCTTCGATACACGTCACAGATAAGCGCTTGTAGTATGTCACCAATTCTTCTTTTTTTCCAAAGTCTTTATTTTCAGAGTGGAGGTATCGTATGTGAAGTGAATTATCGAAGGTTGGAATACTCGAAATTATTGACAGATTGACTGATCATTGTCTTTTGAAATAAACACTTTTGCTTGATCCTGAGTCACTGTGCAGATCTTGGGAAGACACTAACTAATTGTTGTTGCTTGCTCTTGGCTTTCGTAGTTCGATAATCCCATAAGCTGACTACCAAAAATTCTGTGGTAGAATTATATTGTTGGGAAAGCTATATCTGTCTGCACTGTGGAATCTGTAAAGATAATTTCTTGAACTCGCTTTGATCGTACTCTGATGTCAGCTTTCTTGAAACATGTTAGTTTATTCGGTGTTGAAATAAGGGGTGTTTTCACTTTATACGTTTATTAGTCGTTAAAAGTTGTAATTCTTCATGATAAAGGTATCGAGCCTTTTCGAAGACCCCGCAAATTGTATTAAGTTCACAACTGAACTCTGTCCTTGCTTGGTATGTTCACAGATTTTATCTAAGTCCATAAACGGGACTCTGTCCTTTTTTCGGTGATACTAATTTCATTTCACATTTTCTAATCCGGGCTTCCTGAACTTAACTGTACTGTCTTCTCTCTCTCTCTCTCTATACCTATGTCTCACTGGCGTCCGCTCACAAGGCTCCCGTATATATGAGATTCTGATCTGGAGTCAGCCGATGCCAACTCAACATCTTTCTCCTGCGTTTTTGTCTTGGATAGTCTATTTCATCAGACTTCACGTGTGGTTTGATTCTCAGTTTAGTTACTCACAAGACATAATGGACTCCCGGCAAAGCGGCGCCTTACTTGCGTATTTTCCTAGGCGATCAAAGCTTCCATCATTCGGTGACCTCATGACCCTCACTGAGGGACCTACAACACTGCTGACTTAGTATTATCGCTCTGCTGTACCAAAGACCATTTAGACCCGGTGCCAAATATTAAGCTTGACAAGTGAAATCTTCAATAATAACGTCTCCATCACAGCCTCTATTCTATATATATATATATATATATTCAGACATTAGGAGCGAGCTCGAACAACCTAAAGCAGTTGTCAAAAGCAATGAAATGGACTCATCATTTATTAAGAGAAGGATTTTAAAAAGTAAATAAGATACGATTAATAATTTCAGAACCAATAACAGTCCACTACAAGTTTGGTTGATAACAAACGACCTACAAACACAATTTTAGTTTAATTTCACTCTCACATCGGTGACAGTGGACCGTTTTCAGGTGACTTTTATACCACTAAATAAAGGGCCGACAGATCTACGCTTACCGTTTGGTAATTTGCTAGGACTTTCAGGGCAAATTAATGGCACATGCTCCGGTGCATGATACTACCTGTGTTTACGTTGGTCTATATCTATATCTATATCTATATATATATATATATATATATATATATATATATATATATATATATATATATGTGTGTGTATCTCTCTCTCTCTCTCTCTCTCTCTCTCTCTCTCTCTCTCTCTCTTCTCTCTCTATATATATATATATATATATATATATATATATATATATATATATATATATATAGAGATAGCTATTTAGATAGATAGATAGATATACATATTGCTACGTTTATAGAACGCCTCGCCTTCCCAGCAGAGTTTTAGTGATATTAATTATAAAAGAAGCAGCCATGCCTTCTTCTAAAGCAACTGTTGTTGGGAGAGAGGGCATGTCATAGGGAGGTATTTCCGGTCTGACGGAAGCTTAGGGTAAGAGAGGCAAGTCACAAGAGTAGCTAGGCTTCGAGATGGATTTTAGGGACTTCTACCATAAGACATATTTTCCTTCCCAATTTGCTGGCGTTGTGTTTATCACCTTTCAGGCGATGCCCGAGGCGGTCTTTGGAAGCCCCGTGATTCAAAAACAACCAGTATCGCTCTCAGGTCCGAAACAGGTCCAGTCCTGTGATCCAAGGACCAGATGTCCAGCCGGCCAGCCTCCCAAACTTAAGCCTATCGGCTCGGCGTACTGGCGGACACGAACCCCAGACCTGAACGGAAGTCAGGCCGCATTCTTCCACAACGATACACTGAATATTGCATCCAGGTGCGTCTAAGAGTGTAAACTTCAACCCAGCACCTTTTACTACCATACGACTCTTGCTAAATTCATTTTCAATTCTCATTTTTACCCCTTCTACATCAAAAGCCCTTTGTCCTCATCGGGCCACGTGCTTCCCTTTGTGACTTGTTAAAGACCAAGCTTTCGTGCATACCTCAGTGAAACATTCGAGTTTACTTCCCCCAGTGTTAGAGAATTAATTAATCAAAGCAAGAAGTCATTTTTTCTTTTATCTCGTTTAATCTGGGATTCTTTTCCAGATTCCATGAGTCACGTGCCGTCTCTCTGCCCGCAAGTGTGCATTATCCAAGTTTATGAAACCAGCTTGAATTACTCCAGTTGGAGCCATCATTTACCTTTTCTCCAGGCCAGCAGGGCCTTTTTTGTAAATAAATAGCTGTAAAGGCGACCTTTCCCTCTAAAGAAATTATCAATAACTATCAGTTTACGGTAAGTTAAAGCAACTCCCTCTTGAAATCCCTCAATTCTTTCCGTTTACGTATCTAGTCTCTCTCAAGGCCGCTAAATAAAATTATACATACATTTATCAAGATATATTGTCTTTCCATTCGCTCATTAAAAGAAAGATTTCCTCCTTCCTAAGTAATGCTCCACGTTCTTCCTGGCCCCTAATTTTTTTCCTTGTTTATTCTGGTAATAGGTGGGTATGAACCTTAACGCCTCGTTCTAAAGGCTAACGCAGGATAAGTTAATTTGGGTTCAAGCAGTATCATGCCCGGGACCATGTGCCATTAATTTGCCATGAAAGTCCTTGCAAATTACTAAATGGAAAGCGTGGATCAGTTGGCCCTTTATTTAGTGCAAACGTTCCACTGTCACCAATGTGAAAGTAAAATTAAACTAACATTGTGTATGTAGGTCGTTTATTATCAAACCAAAACTTGCAGTGGACTGCAATTTGTTCTGAAATTATTAATCGTATCTTATTTTCTTTTTAAAATTGTTCTCTTAATAAATTACGAATCCACTTTGTCGCTCTTGGCAACTGCTTTAACCTGTTTCAGTTCACTCTTAAGGTTGAAACCGGAATGTACGCTACCTGGACATCACTAATCAGTCTTTGCTTATATATTCATAAATGAATTCAATGTACGTAACCCTGCTGCCATTTTAATGTAACTGACCTGTTATAAATAAGTAACATAGCACTTAAGAGCCCTATTTATTTCGAATGACCTGTCTTTACCTCAGCAATGGAGTTCTTTTCCTGCAATTCCCGGAGGTTTAACAGCTGTCATGACCACCTCACCGTTCATCAGGCTAGATTGTGGATGTTGCTGTCACCTACCAGTGGACAGGGATTCATGCGTCAGTATTCTCAATTGCTTCCTTCTGTTATAAAATTTTCCCTGTCAAGGTTGCGCCATGTAGGTCAGTAATTCTCATGGACGCTGTCCATAATTTTCTTCACGATTTACATCTTGGTGATTCCTGATACCAATGATCCCGCTTTAGTTAGAATGTTCACTGTCCGTAGGCATAAAAAGCAGGAAGAAATTGGCCGACTAGAAAATGGAGAAATATATTTTTGACTCCTAACTGGGTCTTTTATGTAACTTCGGGACGTCAAAAAAGTTACCAACATCGGTCGCCTACTTCTCCAGGTATAGATCTGCGGGAAGTAACTGATGTCAAACTGTCCCTCTAGTATGTAAAATCTGTCGTCCTCTTTGAGAATAATCTCCATTCTATGCAGATCCCAATATCACAGAACAGCCTTTTGCTTCCTCTAGCATATTTAGTTACCTTTGCTCCCTAAGCGGTGTCTTCCATCAGAATATTGCTTGTAATTCCTGGAAAAGGGGAAAAAAGGAGAAAGTCGAGGACAAAGTGAGAGAGGAAACCATCAAGAGTTAATGAACAAAAGTGGATTTGAACAAGTAACATACGTAAGAGAGAAAAGAAATGGTCAGTGTTTCAACATTTTCAATTTCTCATTTTAGCCAACCGTCAATGGAAACATTTTCTTTACTTATTGTTCCCGTCATTCACCATTTCTGTAAATGTTTTTACCCAACCGCTTAAAAGGGAGAGAATCTCTTGAGTATTTTACCAGGAGCAAATGTTACTATTGACCAGGCCAGCCTAGTTTATTTTGTGACGGAATGCAAGATGGAGTTGGAGAGTAAAGTGGAAGAGGGTGGATAATAATATGAACAATAAGATAGAGAGAGAGAGAGAGAGAGAGAGAGAGAGAGAGAGAGAGAGAGAGAGAGAAAATTGTCAAATAAACCAACCAGTTTTTTGGGGAACGTCATAGGCTCGTTTTAAGATTCAACCAAAACACTAGCAAGTTCGGTCGCCGCATAGATATCAAGTTTACTCTTCTCTTTTCTTAAGGGTTCGTGTCTGTTATGGAAATGAAAGGTATTCTGTACTTGATAATATATTTTACATATACTCCATATAAAACGTCTAAAAAAGTATATGGAATTACAAAAATCAATCTGATATATTGGATGAAGTAAAGGTCTTTCATCCATCAAAAAATATACTTGCATAAAATTGCATTGCATTTTTATTGCTGAAGTAATTAAGTATCCTGGTATAGAAATTACAGATTATCATTCAGCGAACAATGAATGAGCAGGAGTAGGAGAAAACAGCGGCAGAGCTTATACTTTACAACCATCATATAGTGTACATTAACTAAAATAAGACGTTAATATGTTTCTGTTTTATGGAGGAGAAGCCATTCATGCCAAAGAACAATAACTGTCTTGATTTTTTTATTTGATTGAAATACATTGAGCATTGGATGTCTCCATATTATATGGTCACCAATGATTGCAATGCGTTTTTCCTGTGATTGTTACATTAATAGATTGATTTTTGTTCCTTTTTTTAAGTAAACTGTATAATGTTAGTTCATAATTACATAAGATTATATCATACGAGTATATCTCTCACTGTTACGTCAGAATTTGTAAAATGAAGAAGATAGCTGGTTTTTACGTTTCTATAAATTTTTTGTCAATTAAAAAAGCTTAACTCATAATATTTGACTTTACTGATGAAGTGATAATTAGATTTATCGAAATTTTAATTGACCTTTTACATTCTTATAGATTTTAGTTGGAACAAAATTCTCTCTCCTTAATGTAATCCTGACTTTTGACAAATTTATATAGTTAAGCAGACATCGCTATTTGTGGGATTAAAAGAAAATGAATAAATAAACAAAAAAGAGGGGAAAGAATCACAAAGCAGAGATTATCCTCTTCAGAAAATCTTATACACCCAGCAATGCTACGATCAAAGAATTGTCTAATCTTATTGGAATATCAAGTCATTCCATATTCAGAACTCGGCATATATCTATGAAAATTATTAAAAACGGTCCAAGAAAAATACAAGAAATTATTTACTGAAAAATTGTTCAGCCAAATCAAGCAGAAATAAACAAAGAAAATTAGTTTGGAGGAAAAGGAAAATTTCTTGCATGATATAGAGTTTAAAATAACACTACCCTCAATCATCTAAATAAAAATTAAAAGGAAACAGTCGTGTCCAGTTCGAAATACTTCCGGTTTTCATGTAAATTATCGTCAGAGAAAAGAGAAAGTAAACATGTAAACACACATACGCACAAACTCGCTTATATATATATATATATATATATATATATATATATATATATATATATATATATATATATATATATATATATATATATATATGTAAGTGTTTACATAAATAAAAAATATGGAATGTTAGTCCATATATATAAAAGATTGCTTGCAGGAATGTGATCAGATTAGAGACGCTAAAGATGACGTATACAATAAAGTATGCTAAGATAACATGCCGTCACCTGTGTCTTCAATTGTTTTATAAACCCTAGTCCCCAAGCTCCCTGCTTTGAGACAACTACCCCGACCTATAATTCAAACGCCTCCCAGTGGATCTGTAGCGTGTCTCATTTTGATTGTGTGTTCGTATGAAACTATGTCATTTGTATGTATGTTCATATGTTCGAACTACTGTCTGTTCCTTCATAACTTGTAACAGAGATGGTAGACGGGCAGAACAGAGTTAGCTATCGTCATTAGAAGACCTGTACCTCTTTACCTAAGCTTTATCATGTAGAGGAATAGGATTAGCCATCATCATTGGCAGAAGCGATCAAGCTATCGTTATTAGAAGACTTGTACAATCATATCTGATCTTCAGCATGTAAAACTTCAGAAGAATATATCTATTTTTATACTTCGTGTTTTCTACAAGAACCTCCTCACGGAACCAACATGAGTTTAACACATCGTCGTAATAACCAACAAGATAATACCGACTTCGTAAGTGTTCTACAAACCCCAAGACACTCCATTGAAGATGGAAGTGCAATACCAACCGACTTAGCGTAAGATTATCGCAAGTCTAACATTACCTCATAGGGCGCCTTATCATACAAGGCACAAGCCCTAATATTGGTGGCAGTGGACCAGAAGAACTCTACAACTTCGAAGAAAAATCAGAATAATGAAGTATCATATAAGAACTCTTCAACGACGACGAAAGCAGCAGATTCTTCAAGCAACATAGTATCATCGTTTAGTGAGCGACTTCAGAAAACAACAAGAACTCTTCACCGACGACGAAAAGCAAGAGATTCTTCTAGCAACTTAGTATCATCGTTTAGTGAATAACTTCGAAGAAACAAAACCGACATGTCTTGTTCCTACGGCAACGCAAGCTTCGTCTCTCATTAGAATCATTCAAGAAAAACATCGTTAGTGAGCGTTTTTCCGGCAACTTCAAGAAACAAAACCGAACGCGTCTGCAGCATCGGATCTTTCAAGGGCTCGAATCATCGAAACAACGCGCACGGGGGAAACTGAAGCCAAACCAGGTCATCCGCTAAATAGAGAAGGAGGACCAAGGCCGTGTGTCGTTATCGGAACACCGTGACTTCCCACAAAAGCAAGCTAAGTACAATTTTTTATTCATTTGGAGTAACTTTGAGTGTTTCCTTTGCAGGTCGAATTTCGTTATTCCTGTGGCTGAAGTTACGAGACATTCTTAATCTTACTTTTCTACAGAAATTATCTACATCATTGAGATTTCGCTACTGCGAGTTTTTTATCATTGAGTCTGTTTCCAGAAGTTCTACTGAAATATCATAATCATATACTATGTTAATTTATCATTTTGGGTGATTATTAATCCCTTACGTAACAAATCATATTAAAAGACAAGTGAAGTGCGTTTACGCAGTGGACGTCTGTATTTATACAGATGATGGATAGGGTCGTTAAGCACCGTAGTGATTAGACACAAAAAACAAGTGGAACACCCGTACAAATCTATATAAATTAGAGGTAACACTATTTCGGGTCATGACAATAAATGCTCCTTTGCAAAGTCCCGCTCGCAGTTTTAGCCTTGAGTTTTTTGAGTTATATAAAATATCGAACCTCAATGACTCAACTTAACTTTTAAAATATGGCTGGATTGCAAGGAATAACATGTCTGTAAAAAACTTTCATCAGGCTAAATGCGCTGACCAGGATCCCTCACTATTTCAAATTTTAGCAAGAATGAAAGTACAAACAGTTAATATGAATGCAGTATGATAAAATTGTCTTTATTAGTAATCGCTCAGTTCCCTAATAGTTCGTCAATTCATTGCTTTATACGTAACCAGCAACATAACTGAAAAAAAACCTAAAACACACAATACGTTGCCGATGGTAATAAAGAGAAGGATCCTAATTATTACAAAAAGAAATAGAAACAGTAGCCCGTTCAGAATCAAACAAGCAAACTCGGTGACTGTGTCACCTAGTCAAGCGGTCAAGGTCAGTTAAATCTGCCGAGTGTTCAAAGCATAGCAAATTCCACACAATAAGCGACTCTAGCAGAGTGGGGGAAAGCGATGTTGGTCATACATGCCAATATCTTTTTGATTAAAAAGGTTTTTCTTTTTTCCTATGCACCACACGACCGTATAAAGTAATCAGAGCAGGTTTTTATTTTCGTTAATACGTAAGTTATTATAAGTAGTGGTGGATAAAGGCCCGACTGTACGCGCCGTAAAAAATTAGAATATCTTGTTATTCCTTTAGTACACGTAATATCCTGTATTTACGGACTCACCGTCTGTTGTTCGAACTTCCCTAGTGGAGAAGTCCGGATAAGCGAGCGTTTGTACAGATAACCCCTCTATTAGTTATTTAAAAAAAAAAAAAACATTGAATCTGTATCTAGTGTAATTGTACGATCCATCTAGGGGGTACACAAAATATTATCTTACATCCTGCAAAATAAGGCGTGTTTATCAAATGAAAATCCTATAAACCTTCAAACATATTGAAATCCGTTTGAACAAAAAGAGACAGTTAATCAAATAATAACTTATATAGAGGAACTATACATTTGTCTCATAAATCGTAACATTGTTCAAATGACCCAACAGAATTCTCCCACAACCACAGTCGCAGTTTGCACGCAAAATCTCGAGAAGCATGCACCCTCGAATATCTTAGTGCGTGTAAAAAGACTTTGCTGGGAAATGAAATTTTAATCCTTCCCGACACTCTGAAATATAACGATTTCCGCGAACAAAGCCCTAAAAGTATACATATCGTGGAAACGGAAGTTATAAATATCGCATTTTTTATTGTTGCTAATTTAATCACGCCAAACCAGTCGTGGATGAATCTCTGATAATCTATCTAAAGTAATATCCGTAAAGTCATTCAAGCAGAGGTGATTCAGCAGAATTTTTTTTTTTTTCAATTTTTTTTTTTTTTTTTATCTTTCTACCTGAATACCAGGAAGTTTCTCCACTAGCGAGTGATCTCTGGGAGAAAAACGGATGTCATTGAAAACAAAATACGGTCTAAGGACAAACATAAAGCTATATACGTACCTTCGCATAGACTCTCAATGAAATTTCAAAATAGAGATAAATGACGAAGTTGAAAAATGTTAGTAATAGGAGTCATTAGGAAATCAAATAAGCCCATATAATTTTTCCCTCAAACGTCATGCCATAAAAGATCGGACTTGGCGTATCTGCGTAGATTTCTGACGCTTAAACAAGGAAACGACTCCCGATAGTTTCCAGTGCCATGGTACCTGACGACATCTTATCTCTGTTAGGTTAGAATAAATTTTTTTTTTCACCAACTTGGACTTACTTAAAAGCTTTTACCAGATACCATTACCTAAGTGATTGTACCTCATACACCGTTTTCAGCACACTCAGGGGACATTATCAATTTTTACGTATGCCTCCGGCTTACGTTGCACCCCAATTACAATATAGTGTTTGGAGACTTTTAGGGGATACCCTACATGCTTATATGGTTGGTCTTATAATCTTTTCTAAATACCTTAGAAGTAACATTCACATAAACTAGAGCTAGTGCTACAGGGACAAAGACAAATAATCTCAGAGTAAAGTATCGAAATGTGAGTTTTTAAAAACCGAAACATGTTTATCTAGGTTTTATGTGTCTAGTCAAGGTCTTAAAGTAGTCCATGGTAAGGTGTCGGCTATTCATAACTTCCGGTACCTATTAACGTCAAAGGGGGATACAGCACTTTTGCGCTGTAGTGGGTATTACAATCGTATGTAAATATGTAACTCTTCAATCATGACAGCTCCTTTAACAGATCTTACGAAGAAGAGCGTAGATTTATTATGGTCTAAAAAGCATCAACAGGCGTTCGATTATCTTAACAAGCGGAATAATGCAGCTCACCTAACTTAAAAATCCCTGATTTAAATAAGGAATTTTTTTTTATTGCAACAGACGCCTCAGAACCAAGGGGTAAGAGGGTATTACTTCAGTAATATGATAAACAGTTCTTTCCTATAGCTTTTTATTCACGTAAACTAAAGCCCTCTGAAAGTAAATATGCAGTAATAGGCAAGGAAGGGCTAGGTATCTTTAACTCACTAGTACATTTTAAGTTCATAATCTATGGCTATCCTGATAAAGTCCTTACTGAACATGAGTCCTTTACCGAGTTTTTCAAAGGCTTTAATCACAGTCCAAAAGGAACTCGGTGACAAATGATCATTCAGGTCTTTGGAGCCAAGATAAGATATCTACCTGGGAAAGCAAATATCATAGCTGACGCATTATACCCGCAATCCCGCACCATACAGCAAAGAACCATTAATTGGACTAAAAGATATAGAAACATCCGTGCCTATTGTTAAAACCGTATCTAAACAAGAAAATTCCTTAACCCAAGAGATCGCGAGCATTGAATATCTGGGTCGGAGCGCAGAACTGTTACAAACTGAACAAAGCAAGTGTCAACAGCGATAAGCAAAACAATAAACACTTCGAAACGGAAACAGGGTCAGTGGCTAGGCAAAAACAATAAACACTTCGAGCAGAAACCCTAAAGCAAAAGTATATTTAAAGTATGTGTATCAGAATTATGTAATCAAATGTAGTATTATATGTAGGTCCGTGACGAGGAAAACCCGAAGAACACAGCAGGTGACTAACGACCAGGTAGTAGTAATAATCTCTTTCATACCAATCGTCCTAAACTGGTTGCATTCCGTCATCCAGGGTTCCCTACTTATGTCACAGAAAGCCAAATCACTGTTTTTTACTGGCCTACAATGCTTACAGATATAAAAAGGCACATAACTGATTGTAACACGTGTCAATGAAAACAAGGGACACAACATAAGACAACCTGTCAGTTAAGGGGCCTATCCTGTGCCAAATCAATCCTTGAAAGAATATACGTAGAATTATTAACAGAATTACGAGTCTGACAGAGGGAATAAACACTTCTTAGTGTTAATAGTTCCTTGACACGTTATATAGAAGTAATAGCACTAAAAACAAACACCGCAATTGAGTGCATTAGGAATATTTATGAGTGCTAAATCAGTAAACATGGAATTCAACACATGATAATGTGACTCGGGTGGTGTAAATCAATAATAATCTCCATAACGCGTTGTGTGAATTCCTATCCATTAAGAAAACCAATAATATATTTTATCACCCAGAGTCAATCGGTTTGGTAGAATAAGAGATAAATAAAAAAGTGTCAATGTCTTACGAGTACAACTCGTGATATTGGATCCGAACTGGATTATAGCGGTTCTCGCGGTTTTAAATACCTTTATCATTCATATCTCGTATCTGTAGAAATGATACCGCAAGTAGCCTTATACGGTACGCCGCTAGAACACTTTTCCACATATTCAAGCCAACCATTCAAATTTATCATATATATAAATAAATAAATATAATAAAATAAATATGGATACAAGTGGAGTCAATATAATACACTCCGTAAGAAGTCGGAAGGGTTACAAATTATAATAAAAAAGGAATCACGATAAAATCAATAAGCAAAACGTAACCATAGGTTAATTAAATATCCAAATATATATGCGTAAAGATTTGAACTCTAACTTAACGCTTTAGTAATGACAAATAAGCTAAAAGTTCAAAACACATATCCAAAACCTACTGACATATTGTCTGTCCCGGTGATTTATATTCGTAGTCAATGAAAAAAAAAATAATAATATAAATAAATAAATAAATAAAATAAAATAAAATAAAAGAGATTTTAAAGTCAGGAAGTCTAGAAGTGAAAATCTTATCTATGGAATAATCCTATATGAATCTTATACAGGGCTAATAATATATATAGAATTTGTATGGAAACCTTTTTCATTAGTTTGAATAAGAAATATTTAATTTAACACAATTCCAACATGAAACTAATATATTGTTCAATTTTGGTACTGTTTTTTTTTTTTCAGACATTCTTCTCGTGTGGGTCGAGTATTAAAAAACAAAACAATTTATACTAAAGTCGTATTTATTACAGCAAGTAACGTAACTCTTAGCTGGCTGAGAGCAATCTCCTGCCAAGTGACGACGTCATCATTGCCGTATCAGTATTTGTTCCTTTTAACCTCAATAATCTGCTTACACAGGCTTCATCTCGCGCTTGCAAAAGCAGATTGACTGGAGAAAGGAATGCTTAGTTCATGAACTTCACATGTGGTTCATAGGTCACATGACAGGCCACATAACATATTCTTATCCGTGTGTGTAATGCAATTAGTTAAGGACTTGCAATCATTTTTAAAATTTAATGAAAACCAAAATAAGCAAAGAAAATTTCTAATAAACAAACTAAAATGGATTAATTTTTTTTTTCTGAACCTCATAGACATTTAGAAGTATCAAGATATGTATATATGAAATATTTACTTGCAACATTAGCCTATTACAATTCAAGTAAAACATTCATAGGAAAATGTCACATTTTTCTTGAAAAACCCAAAGTTTATTTAGAAATTAGTTACATAGTGGGTTTTTTTCGTTGCATCTCCTACCTATTAATAAAGTTTTTAAAAAAATAACCTCAGAGGATGCGCGCGAGAAAATTGAATATGAAACTTTTGTTAGGGCACATAGAATCATGATTAATATTCTCTTTGACTCTTATGTTGCCTGGCAATCTTACAATAGCTCCGTTTTCCACTCTTTGTCTAGTAACTTACTACCAGTAATATAGAATTTTCTTTGGAATTCGTATTGATATCTGTTTATTTTTTATAATTATGGATATTTTTACAGTCATCATAGACCTGGATAGGTTCACTCATTGTTAATGCCATGGATAAAAAAAGTTTGTACAGCGGACTCTTTTGAATTCCAAAATATCAGCGAATTCATGTGGGTTAAGTCTGGTCTAAATGGCTCTCTCCCCTCCCCTGTATTTGGATGTCGTCTGAATTTACTTTGCCCTTGTGAACAAGTATAATTTCACTTGCAGGCTGATTAATGGAACCTGGTTACAGTATCCTGCAGTACGAGAATTTCACATCGCAACTTCGAAAAAATCGTTCGTCGCTGCGGACGACGGCAGTCGAGTAACAACCGCCTACAATGTGAAAGGAATAAGCACCATCATGGACTTCTTCGACCGACACCGTATCTCGTCGTTAATCTCGTTTTCATGCGGAACGCTCCAGCGACTGTCGGAAATCGACTACGAAAGGGACATACTTCCGACAATTACGACCCGAAGGATATTCAACTCTACTTTGCTGGCGAAGGACTCGTGCTGGGGATGTTTTTTTTATTCATCGCGAACGTAATCGTGTAGCTTAGGATGCAGAGAATAAGTATGAGTGCAAAAATAGAATTTCGTTGGACCCGCCCAGGCAAATTTTTCTCCCCCTTGTTTTAACCCTGTGAAATAGGCCGTTTCATGGCTATAGGTGGTTGTCTGGAACGTGTAATGGACGAAAAGTTGTTCGAACGCTAAGTTAAAAGTGAAGTAGTATAACCTCGGTCATGTATCCTATATATATATAAAGTATCATGTATCCTATATATAAAATGATCATAAATAACAGAATCGAAATATATTTTTTGCGTGTACGCACTAGGAATCTATATATGAAATGATCATAAATAACGGAATGGAAACAAATATCTTTGCGTGTACGCCAATAGGAATCTATTTAAAGTGCACATATATTAATCATAATATATGAATCCATATACATATGTATAAACAAATCAGGTAGCCTATAATCAATCTGTTACCTTTTATCTTACCAATATCTGCAGTTATATATGAATTAGTTATATTGAGTTAATTGAATCAATATATAACATTTAGCATAAAAATCAACGAATCATCAGCATAAACATTAATAATGTTATCAATTCATATATGAAATTTTTTATCAGTTAAAAATATGTTTTTTATCATGTTAATCTTCATTCTATGCAATTATCAGAGTACATTAGTATTTTCTGTAGCATAAGTATCTTAAAGAGATGAAGTGAAAAACTGTTATCATATATATCACGTGATCACTATTATCATTGTTTTAATTTTATTACTTGAATCAATTCATGTACACCATGAATTTTTATTTACTTATTATATATATATATTCACATAGTGTCTGTATCCACCAACTCCATATAAAAAGTTCCAAATGCAAGTCAGAAGTTTGAAGTAATATTCAGTGGTTTGGTTTTGGTAGCTGGACCGAGCTGATGTAAGTGTTTACATAATAAAAATATGGAATGTTAGTCCATATATATAAAAGATTGCTTGCAGGAATGTGATCAGATTAGAGACGCTAAAGATGACGTATACAATAAAAGTATGCTAAGATAACATGCCGTCACCTGTAGTCATTCAATTGTTTATAAACCCTAGTCCAAGCTCCCTGCTTGAGACAACTACCCCGACCTATAATTCAAACGGCCTACGTGATCTGTAGCGTGTCTCATTTTGAGTTGTGTTCGTATGAAACTATGTCATTTGTATGTATGTTCATATGTTCGAACTACTGTCTGTTCCTTCATAACTTGTAACAGAGATGGAGGTAGACGTGGGCAGAACAGAGTTAGCTATCGTCATTAGAAGACCTGTACCTCTTTACCTAAGCTTTATCATGTAGAGGAATAGGATTAGCCATCATCATTGGCAGAAGCGATCAAGCTATCGTTATTAGAAGACTTGTACAATCATATCTGATCTTCAGCATGTAAAAAAATCAGAAGAATATATCTATTTTTATACTTCGTGTTTTCTACAAGAAACCTCCTCACGGAACCAACATGAGTTTAAACACGTCGGAATAACCAACAAGATAATACCGACTTCGATAAGTGTTCTTACAAACCCCAAGACACTCCATTGAAGATGGAAGTGCAATACCAACCGACTTAGCGTAAGATTATCGCAAGTCTAACATTACCTCATAGGGCGCCTTATCATACAAGGCACAAGCCCTAATATATATATATATATAGATGTATGCATAAGATATTGATAGTTAAACTGGTACTGATTTTTCAGGTTATCATCAGATTCTCATTTTCTCTTACTTTAGAAATATTTTCAGAATTGTACAAGATAATTATTATTCCTATGAGCTAATGATATACTGTCGACAATTTACACTACATTTTCTGGCAGTTCTAATCAGAATTTATTCATTAAGTTCTCTTTAACTACTGAGTATAAAGTTGCTGAACAATTGCAGCATTTATTATGCC
>NC_061107.1:46243639-46268639 GCF_015104395.2 Macrobrachium nipponense | reverse complement strand
TATATATATATATATATACTTATAAACTTAATAAACTGACTGGAGAAGAATTGTACGAAATATTTTCCATGTTGGCGACTCCCATAACCTTTCCATTTCATGTAACTTACACAGGAGATGAGTCTCTCTTCCCATTACGAGAGAAAATATTGAGTATTAATGATGAAATACAATCTTCGCCAGAGGAAATGACATATCACTCGCAAGGAAACGTTTCCCTAGAGAAGAAACATATCTCTCGAAGGGAAACGTATCCCGTCTGTAGTTACAAATTTCATATTATTCTTCCTTATCTTTGTTGCTTGGAAATGTTTGCCCTTAGAGTCTCAAAGTTGAATATTAACTTCTCCGTACAACGCTTATTGGCTCCAGGCACGGTCGAATTGAGATCATTTAGATTATTGTAACTTCAATATATTTTTTTAACTTTTGTCACCTAATACCAAAGAACAAGTTGATGGCTGTAATATTGTGTTGAGGAGTGAATGAAGGAATATATAAACATTACCTGGCTGGAATAGGAGTCATAAGCTATTGATATTTCAATTGCAAAGGAAATGTAGCAAAAACTAAGGCAACACTGTTTGACAAAGGGGACTGAGAATAATAAATGACGCGAAGGGAAATTAAAATAAAGATTTCGTTGGAGTATGGAAAAAGTATATATATATATATATATATATATATATATATATATATATAATATATATATATATATATATATATATATATATATATATAATCACACACACACACACACACACATATATATATATATATATATATATATATATATATATATATATATATATGTGTGTGTGTGTGTTGTGTGTGTGTGATGTGTGTGTGCGTGTGTGTGTTGAAGTGTGTGTATGTGTATGTGAAATTTTTTTTCAATTGTTTAATACATATGTATCTCTCACACATAATAACGTAAATATATACTTATAAAAATAGCACAGGAAAAATAGCAATATTGTATATAAAATTCCACGTATGGGTTGTGATTTATTTTACCAAGTTCAGATCAGGAAAGAATTGAACATCAGATTAAAACAGCACAAATACTCGGTAAGCACAGATCAGACAAATAATACTTTATTTTTACAATTAAGTAAAACGTCCTACAGAATACATTAGACGCAAAGCCAAATATTGTCCCGTTGTAACTAAACTATTTCAAGGAACTTGTTAGAATCTGTTTTGATTCAGTTAACCTGAGTGAATGATTTCAATGTAAGTCAAGAACTATTTTGTTTTGACCCGGTCATAAAGCATGTTCCAGAAAGAATTGAAAGATAGAATAAAGACGATTTCCAATAAGTAGATTTCGATTCTGATCTGTTGACCGTTCTGTGATCTCTCGACTTTTTCTATTTCCTTATAACTTGTACCCACCAATTATATAGGCCCTTGCTTCTGTGTATCTTTAGCTTCTGTTACCGTATCTTGGTAATAAGACGAAAGTACATAGCATCTCCAGTGTTTCAATTTTCGTGGCTGTACACACGCAACACACGACGCGCGCACACACACATTATATATATATATATATATAATATATATATATATATATATATGGATATATATATATATATATATATATATATATATATACATATATACTATATATACATGCATGTATGTATGTATTATACAACGAAATATTGACTCTGAATCTATGTAAACCGCGAATAAATTTTAGAGTAAATCTTTAAGAATAAAATTACAAAAGCTCGGGAGAACGCAAGGCAAGCTTTACCTAACTACAACAACAAAAACTACGACAGCAGCGAAAAGGCAATATTGAAACCACTTAATTGTTCGGCAAAGGGAAAAAGAGTCTGCTCTGAAAAGGGAAACTTCTTTCTGCTTTCGAAAATGAAGTTGAATCCTTCCCTCATTTCGGTCAATCGAGTTGGAATACAACGGTTACAACTCTTCCATTTTTGATACATGGGTGGCTGGAAGGGAGTAACTCATTTTACTTAATGTACTTAATGATCTATTTCAGAGGCCATCCGTTTGCCTTTTTCAGACCGAGCACATTCGAGTCTAGTCTGTGAGACGTTTGCCGGGGAGATCCCGCAATAATCGTCTTTAAGAAAGAGATATAAAAAATGAAAGCTTCCTGGGAACTCTGTAAAAATAGGCAGTTTTCATGGGCAACGTTGTGAGAAATGCAGAGAGAGAGAGAGAGAGGAGAGAGAGAGAGAGAGAGCGAGAGGAGAGAAAGAGAGAGAGAGAGAGAGAGAGAGAGAGAGAGAGAGAGAGAGAGAGAGAGGCTGAATTGCAAATTTTATTTACTTCAGCATCTATCAACACTGATTAAACCTAACTTTAGGTGAGCCAGCTGAACTTTAAAAAAACATTCCTTCTCTTAAGAATTCTGCGAAAGTTTAGTAAATCGTTAAACACGTGAAACGAAAGTAATCTACTTACACGTAGTCTGAAACTGGGTTTGGCGCTATAGTATATATATATATTATATATATATATATATATATATATATATATATATATATATATATATATATATATATACATATATATATATATATATATTTATATATATATATTATATATATATTATATATAATATATATATATATATATATATATATATATATATATATATATATATATATATATATATATATATATATATATATATATATATATATATATATATATACGCAAGTTTGAAAAGGATCCGATTGAAAAGTTAAAAGCCTATGATCTTTCTCCATATATTCGCTTACTCTGGGAGTAAGCCTACAAATTACTTTGTAGTTGTTGTTTGGGGGGTTGGGGTTAGTTTGGAAAGCCTAAAAAGGTCTGAAATAATGTTTTTCGTGTTGAGTTAAAGATACAGGAATTTTAGGGTAGGATACTTATTATCTATTTATTAGAATGA
The DNA here is from genome assembly GCF_015104395.2 of Macrobrachium nipponense. Classification (NCBI taxonomy): domain Eukaryota; kingdom Metazoa; phylum Arthropoda; class Malacostraca; order Decapoda; family Palaemonidae; genus Macrobrachium; species Macrobrachium nipponense. The sequence continues at coordinate 46,265,722 of NC_061107.1, read as the reverse complement.
AAACGCAAAGAAATAGATAACATGTATGTTCAACATTACAGTAAAAATTGTCTAATAAAATATAGTGTATTTTAACATTATCATTGGTGAAACAATGGGCTATTGGGGCGTAGATATTAGAACGTTTTGATATAGAGGATATGCGTAATTCTGTTCAGTTATTTTGTGATTCCACTTACAAATGATAACATCTGAATGTGTTTGATTTGTGTCCTTTTTTTATTTGATCCTTGTAGTTAAGTTAGGAATATAATGTTTACAACTTATACATAACGGGAAAATCTTGCATGCGTCTCGAGTAAGCTGGAGGTCAGATCGCCCATTGTTAGCCTACATCTTGGTGATGTTTCATTAATTTTGTTATTTTCTTACTTACTGACCAATCTACCTGACTCATTTAGATAGCTTATTACTGGCAAAAAATATTTAACCGCCTTTCTGTAATGCTAAATCGAATTAATACGAAGACATTGAATTGGATCATAAAGGGAAAGCTGCATTTGATTTTTTCATACGAGTTAAGTGAAGTAGAGTTTAGTGGATCTTTGTTCATTTAAGCAGCAAATCAGATACCTGGTAGTGAGGCAACCATGGCCATATATCAGTTAGAAGAAAGAAGAGGAATTAGGATTATATTCACACATATTAATTAACCGACAAATATCATTAAAATCGGCTTAGCTACACTTAGTGAGTACCTAGCCCCTACAGAGATTTATAGTTCTTAAGTGCTTGATCCCTTGCCAGGATTCGAACCCGGATCTTTGGTTTTGAGATAACGATAGACGTGACTTAGCCCACACGAGTATTCTAAGGAATGGTGACTTCGATATTCACTGTATATATATATATATATATATATATATATATATATATATATATATATATATATATATATATATACATATGTAATTTTTTATATCTTTATATTTTCAAGCCTAGGAAGAGAAAACATTTAGATTTGGCAATTTTTTCGGTATTCCCAACATAATAATCATAGAAATTGCTAGTCTGTTTCATACTCCCGTGGGGCTAAAGTAACAAAAAATTTTGAATATCTGCTGCGTGACTTAATTTCTTCAAATCCTTTATGTTTTCCAGGGTATTATTTTATAATATCTCCAGAGGGGCGTCCGGTTCACACGTTATTTTTATGAGCAATGATGCATCCATAGAATTTCTTCGCCTACTCTATAATTCAGCATTATTCTCTAGTTAACAGTCATAAGAATTAGTATTAGTAATATTAATAGTATAATTACATAACCAAGATGATGGTGGTGATGGAAATCGTGAAAGTAAAGTAATAAATATGCAGAAACCGGATGAGTTTGTTGTAAATTTACTGGAAAAAGAATTATCCCATTCAGAATATTTCTGATGAATAGATAACAAGATGAACGAGCTTTTGATGAATGGGAACTAACTGATAAGTAGAGATTAATGAACATGCTGCTGATCACCATAAACATTAATTCAGCCATAGAAAGCGTATTCTCCTTTTCTCTAACCATAACGAAGGAACTAAAAGCTCCATCATCATATCTATGGCGAATACGATTTCTGATAAATTAGCAATTTCCTTTTCGTCGGAGTTGACACAAAATCACTTTGTCAACAGGGAATATTGTTAGTACCACCCCCGCCTCCCCTCTGATTACTCTACGTATAACATGTTCATATCTAAAAGTGGTGACATCCTGTAATGCCTCTTCACACTTTCCGTATGAATGGCACCAAAGGTTTATATGTGATTATACTGGAAGATACGCTAAGGGAATAATGCCTTTTGTGTGTGTGTGCGTGTGTGTGCGTTGTGCGTGTGTGTGCGTATTAAAATGGGTGCATAGCTGTGATATTCAGACTTGTAATATTCAAGTCAATGGGTAGACTGTATTCTAAGCACTATAAATGTAGTATTATGTAATAAAAATGTATATAGTAGGTTTTGTAACATATATATGTAAAGGAAAGCAATACATCTGTAAAAGACAGTGGAGGTTTATAAGGAATACAAATTTTAAAAATCTGGAAGAAACTTCACCTGCAACACTGTTTTCCTTTACGTCTTTACAGTAAACCGCCATAGGTAATATTTGGAAAAAAGGTTTAATATAACCAACCTTCTTATGAATGAACGGATTTATTCATTATTTACCAGAATTTTGTTACATTTTTTTTTATTTAAACTATAATTTATATTTATCTGATCTCCTTATTTTTACATTTTATTTCGTTTTTTCAAACTGGATACTGGCGTGTTTTAGGTCACTAATAATGGGGCTTTGGCTGAAGAAATTCAGCACTGAATGGTAATAGACATCACTAGAACATACAGACAAAGAAAAGGGAGATCATTACAAAATTGTTGATCTGGGTTTATAGAAAATCGTGAGAGCAATGCAACAAATCAGCCGTTTACAAACATTTATAGATATATTACTGCCATTGTTTTAAACTGTGGGAAAAGGTAGAGTTTCATAAAAGACTAAGCTATAAACATACAGAAGTATTTAATTGGGCATTTTGCTTACTTTTATTCCCACCGTTTAATCCGTAGTTTTATTTTTCATTCTATATAACAGATTTAAGGATCTCGATGCTTCATAAAATTAATTGGATCTGACATTACTGAAATTCCTTCCAAACTTTGCACCAAAACCATTTTCCCCGAGAACAATTCCTTTTGAGGTACATCAGACAGCAGAACACCATCTGCGAAAGTTGAGAAGGAATGAAGATATCAGAGAGAAAGTTGAAACAATGAACAATAAAGGGAAAGTTTAATCATACAAAGACGCTTAGGAGATGGAATGAAACCATCAGTCAAGATATGAATTCTCTATTTATTCCTAAAGTTGAAGCTCTCTGGACAAATTTGAGGGGATTCTAAAAGAGGAAAACTTACAGGTTAAGAGGAGCTTCGCTTGTCACGGTGCCAACAAGACTACCGAGCAAAAGAAGCGACTTGTCACGTATTTGTCATCTGGATATGCAAATGCAGATTTATGACCAACGTCCAACGGGAGGCTCGTGAAAAGCTAGAAAATACTGAGGACTTGTTTATATGGAAGAACTGGTGTTTTCTTTTGTTATAAAAACTTGTTCGCTACCACTTTTCTAGGCATTTTTCCCTTATTATTAAAGTGCTATGACATCATAACTGTCATGCATAAACAGTAACATATTGATGATTCTAATTTCCATAGCCTTTTATAAGTCAGATAAGTAGAGAAATGCTTCAGATTGTGATACAAGCATAAAGTTTAGTTCAATTGCTCATTTTGACCGCAAAATTTCAATATGGCCGCCACTTTTCAAAATGGTTGCTAGTTGTTTCGATTTCTGACACTTTGAGTAATCATTGTTGAAATAAATACATCAGTCATTATTTAGATAATGTCTTCCTGGGTGGAAGAGTTGATTGAAGATACCACCAGCGCTTCTACTACTACGTATATTTGCCATTTTTATAAAGATGGTGTACATAGTGGACCACATGAAACATTTTGCTTGATAACCCTACAACTAAAAAAGATAGAGACATGAAAATTTTATCTATGACTACATTTATGAGGCCAGAGAGTTTATTTCTAGCATTTCTATTGGGCTATTATTAATATTTAATCTTGGAAAGGGATTCCCATAAACCTACTGAAAAGTATGCAAGTGCAAGACTATAATGGGGTATGTTCGAGCACTGTCTTAATGTCATTTTTAAGCCTGAAATGAACGCAAGATTTTGACAATACACCGTATCACCCTTTAATGTGACGAAATTCTCATTCAGATGAATCTGGAACATCATTTGCAACATTATAGTTACACTTCCTATTATGATTGCACCTCATATTTGCAGCTACACTAAGTTGTGTATGCAACCCCAGGCCTGAAGTATTTGCACTTGCCATGGCAACCAGACTTGCAGCCACATTTTGTGAGCTGTTCACAACTCACTGCAATGGGGGAGCTGGCTGTCCAGGAGACTTTCCAGCCTTGGCCTATCTTTTCCCAACCCCAATCAGGTTCATATGGTCTCTACTTTCTGGCAAAAAGTTCTGAGACTGGCTTTGGCACTCCATCAATTGGTGTTGGGTTTTTGAAATTGAAGGAAGCAGGGGGGATATCTACGAAGGAGTCAGTTAGATCAGGTACAGATTCTACCATCCTTGGCTAAAACTGTACTGGTTGACTCTCTCTCCCCTCACCCCTATGTCTTAAGCAGGGTGATGGCATACCGAAATGCTGGTCCTGTGAAAAGAGGTTGTACCCATAGTTGCTGAAGGGTCGTGATCGATGTTGTCCATGACCGCAGTGGTAAATAACCCCTTTCTCAAGACAGGTGGATGGACTACACCTTCTTCCACATACCTGGTGACAGTGACATCTCCTAGTCGGGCTGATATCTCCAGCACCCTATCATAGGAAATGCTTGTACCATAACCATGAAGCATTTCTACCAGGTTTCTCTTCCTGGTTTTGGCATAGATAACCTATCCTTTGAATGTTGAGGCACACTTGCTCCTTCCTTCTATTTTGAGAAGCAGTTGTATGCACTGCAGGAGCTGAGTAATAGCCAGGTCTGACTATGATGAGGCAATCCTTAGCTCTGACTTTATGTCTGCTCCATGTTTGACCATACTGGTGAACCACAGACTTTGAAGTATGGCATTATTGAGTCCTCCGTCACCAAAGGTATAATGAAACCTGGACTGATGATTCAGAATATGCTTCCTAAGTATCATTGCTGCTTTAGCAATCACAAGTGTATCTCAGTAGTCAGATATCTAAGATAGGTCTATAACTACATCTTTCTGTAAAGTAAGTGGCACAATTCTTCCTTTCTTGTGAGCTTCTAATTCAGGAATTTCTGCTAACAATTTGTCCTTTAATATTGCAGTATTTACAGTGGGAGAGGCAATGCCCAATTGTTCCAGGCACTGCTGGTATAACTGGGGTATGTCTGCAAGACGAAATATGGCAGGGCCATCCGAACTCAAGCTGGTTTCAATGATATAATTAACAAGCTCTGATAGAACCAGTGGATAGACATCTGGTTCTTCACTGTGACGTTTTTTCTCAAAATTTCTAAGATGGGACCTATCTTGAGACATACAAGATAGTATTTCAGCTTGTGCAATTGCATCAGCTGCGCCTAGTTTTGCCAACAATTTACCATCATTAAGTGTGTGAGCGCACTCATGTAGTCTCCTGTTGAGGTTCATGATCATTACTTGTCAAAAATCTGATACAGACGTCACATTTTCAAAAATAATGTATGCTTTATTGTCATGACTCATTTGACGCTGTTTGGCATGCTTTTCCTGTGATTAACTACCTTCAAGTGTAGATCTTAGCTCTCTTGCATGATCAAGTTTTGCATAATTGAACATGACTCTACAGCTCTTGTGGTATTTTGCCACATTTTATTGCATTAGTTGCAATCATTATGTACCCATCATGTTCAAGATTATGATGTACAAAGGCCAAGGATGAAGTTAGACCTGCATTTTTCTTGTCCTCCTGGCAAAGACAGCCTTTGCTCCAGTCGGTCCTCCTTTTGCCTGTGATTGAATTTGCACTTGCCATTATGAGCTTTTGACTATGGCCAAGGGGCTATCCTTTTACCACCTTAATCTGATATGCACATTGGTGTATGGGATACAACTAGGTACTGTCACCCTACACCTAGCCCGATCTTTCATCCAGTGTCATTTTAGTTCCGTGTGTGTTCTGTTCACCATCCAGGTAAATACATGAACAAGCCATGTAGAGTCCAATTTACCCTTGGTTCAGCTCTCCCAAGCTGGCACCTCCTGTCAAATCAGGTGTGGCTGTCTAACTGGATCTACCAACTAAACAAAGCTTGGTACAGTGTAAGTAAGGGAAGATTAGCTGACACTGAACCCATGCTGAGTTACACAGCAGTGAAGTCACCAATGTGCCTTGGTTGTGCTCTGACATTCAGTCTACTAAACTAAAACTAAAGATAAAACCACCACCTAAATTATGTATTTATGTATAGACATGCAAACTCTTATATTGAACAGGAAGACATTTTTCCATGTCTACTGAATCCTGAGACAATATTATTTAAGGATTTTGGCTGCCATATTGGATGCCATCTATCTTAACATACGCTGTATGAAATCTATAACAGAAATATATTTTATTTTTGCTTGGTGATTCTGCCTAAAATATGTATGACCAAAACAAAATCATAAAAACATGACTAAGGGCACATGAATCCCATGTTAATACCATGACTAGCAGCCATTTAGGCCTATGGAGAAGATATGAATAAAATGTCATGCTTGTATTATTAATTGAAGTATTTTAGTGAAATAATGATCTGCTGCACTCTATATATATTAATATATTATTATATATATATATATAATATATAATATATATATATATATATATATATATATGTATGCATGTATGTATGTATGTATACATACAGTAATACTTCAGGATACGAAATTAATCCTTTCCGACGCTGCTTCGTAACCTGATTTTTTTGTACCTTGAACCACATTTTACATGTAAATTGCCTAATTCGTTCCAAGCCCTATGAAAAAACCCCAGTAAATTTTATAATAAAGCTAAATTGACCAATAAACAATGAAATACAACAATTTGGACCATTCAGTACCTAACTTAAACTACATATCTACTAATATAGTGACTACATACCTGTAAATCAAGTGTATTAGTGTACATGGTACAAGGAATACTGTATGTACAAACATACATATGTAGTAAAATGTGGAACCTTACCTTTCGAGTGAGGACAAATGGCAGAAAACTTGAACACTTAACTTTATGAAACACATAAAAAATGACAGGAAACATTAACACTAAACTTTATGAAACACATTAACAAATGGCAGAAAATGTTAACGCTTCACTTTACAAAAAACTTAAAATTAAATTTAAATTTCTTTTTTTTTTTTGGTCTTTTTTTTATTTTTACATTTTTAAAAAACAAAAAAAATTTTATACTTAAATTTTTTTTTTTTTATTTATTTTTTTTTTTTTATTTCTTCACCACCTAATGGAATGGCAAAAAATCTTTGTATTTGGAATTCGTCAAACCACCCCTGAGAAGCCTTGAAGTCTGTGGTTGCCGTCGATGTCCCTTCTACCTCCGTCGTCTTTGGCCTAGGCAATCAGATCACTGAAAAATAGCGCTGGCCTTCTGGCAGATTGCCGTCTTGGTTATCGTATCGCCAGCGATTTCTTTGTCCTCAAATCATAGAAGAAGCAGCCCCTCCATCTCATCATGCACATAGCTCCTCTTGTTGGACAAAATAGTCACGCGTCCTTGGAAGGTGTAGCTGCTTGATGGCTTCCTTCTGCTTAAGAATGGTTCCTATCGTCGACAGACTTCAGCTGTATGCCTTAGCGATCACACTCAACCGCATGCCAGGCCTCATACTCAATGATAATCTCCATTTTTTGTCTCCATAGAAGCGATCCCTCTTCTTTCTGTGAACTTCAGCAACTTTCTTGGGACCCATGACTATAAGTACATAATTAAGTTACTAATTAAGTTCTCACACAACACGATAAAGTACAAAGCGAATCACTAACATGTAGACGTTAACAACGAAATCGTATAATGAACGAACGAATTCCGTATGCTTACGATAACTATGCTGCTACCGAGTGGCCGAAGAACGCCTTTACATAGAGCAGGATGGTAGAGATGCTGACTAATATATATATTATATATATATATATATATATATATATATATATATATATATATATATATAATATACCCTATAAGAATCAAAATTATAAATGATATTTTGCTTTCTCCAGAACTAATTTTTTCTGAAGTGCAGTGGAATCTTCAAGCTCGCTCTAAGATGATACCAGATATACCAGTGATAGAAATGACAGTCGTAACCGTTCCAACGGTGGAATGGACAAGTTGAAAGTGCAGAGGATGAACATTTTGCGAAAAATGGACTTCCGAAAGGTAAAGGACGTCATAAAAACTCCCGTAATCATAAAACAAGAAATTGAGCTAATTTACTTTAAGCTGGCCTTATTCTCTCTTGCTCAAAAGTCGTCAATGAGAGGGTTTGACTTGATGTAAGACGTCTTGTGTAGACGTCTGCACGATGTCCGACCAACAGAGATCATTCAACAACACATGCTAAATGAACACTATATGCCAACTTGGAATTGAGTGCCTTTCCATTAACTAAAGTAAAAATTCAAATGTTACATTTCCCCTTTTCTCGCTTGAAAAACCTGGCAATTGGCATCTTTAAGAGAAGAATGATGATCCAAAGTTCCTTAACCTGGTCGATAGAGTTACATATGTTTGTAAAGAATTTTATATACGTCATACCAAATTGCACTTCCTAAAGATGTAGGGATTTTATATGACTAATGGGAGAAAATTTGTATAAGTATGATATACAGGCCAATATAAAATATTAAAGAAAATAGTGGATAGATATTTACCGAAGAAGAAAAGTAAACATCAGTCATGCATACCAAGAGACAGATGGATTTTGTTCCAGAAAATCAGAAAGTGGAAAAAAGGTCTTGCAAAAGAAAAGAATGGATGGAAAGTGATGGAACTAAAAAGTAAGATAGTAAATGGAGAACAAAAGATTATACAATCAAAAGAAAATGAAAAATGGGACTTAGAAGAAAAGACCCTAGTAAATTTCAAGCAAAGCCTCAAACTATATACTCATATGCGAAAAAGATAAATAAAAGAAGAGTAGAAATAGAACCTCTAAGAAATGAAGGGAGATAAACTAGTGAATAAAAGGAAATATGCAACATATTAGCAGAAAGATATAAGAGAGAATTTACCATGAACATGAAGATAATGATACAGAAATAAGAGATGAAAATAGTGAATATTTATTGGACATAAATATTAATGAAGCCAATATTGTGAAGGCTATTAATGAAATTAAAAATGGATCACATTTTGTTAAAGAAAGTAGCCCAATCTATTGCAAAGCCGCTCGCAATATTATTTAGGCAAAGTGAAGATATAGACAAGATTTATGATGAACATAAATTAGTATGTATTACCCCTACTTTCAAAAGTGGATCAAGACTAGAGGCAAGTAATTATTAGCCTGTGAGTATAACATCACATATTATGAAAGTGTATGAAAGGGTAATGAAGAAAAATATCATAAAACATTTAATGAAAAATAATTTGTTTAATATAGGACAACATGGTTTTGTGCCCGGAAAAAGTACACAAACCCAACTGTTAGTCCACCGTGAGAACATAAAAAAATATGATAAACGGAAAAGAAACGGATCTGGTTTACCTAAACTTTGCAAAAGCTTTTGATAAGGTACACCATAGTATATTAGCGAAGAAAATTAGAAAACATAATATAGAAAACAAAGTAGGAAGATGGATAAAAGAATTTTTACAAAATAGAAAACAAAAAGTGATTGCAAACGATGAGAAATCGGATGAAGCTAAGGTAATATTCAGTGTGCCACAAGGAATGGTGTTACCTGCATTGCTATTTGTTATCGTGATTGCAGACATAGACAACAATGTTAAGGAATCGGAAGTGAGTAATTTCGCCGACGACACAAGAATAAGTAGAGAAATTACTTGGGAGGAAGATAGGAACTCGCTACAAAGAGACCTAAACAAAATATATGAATAGGATGGTATTTCACTCTGATAAATTTGAATCAATAAATTATGGAGATAAAGAAGCAATGCTACATGCATATAGGGGACCTAATAACGAAGCAATCACAAATAAGGAAGCAGTTAAAGACCTTGGTGTGATGTTGAATAAGAACATGTTATGCAATGATCAAATAGCAACACTACTGGCAAAAGGCAAAGCAAAAATGGGAATGTTATTACGACACTTCAAAACAAGAAAAGCCGAACACATGATTATGCTTTATAAAACGTATGTATGTAGTCTACTTGAATATTGCAATATGAAATGCTACCCACACTACCAATAGGATATTGAACAAATAGAGAGTGCACAAAGGTCCTTTACAGCTAGAATAGAAGACTACAATTTTTAAAATTATATAGTCTAGAAAGGAGAAGAGAACGCTATATGATAATTCAGGCATGGAAACAGATAGAAGGAATTGCCGAAAACATCATGGAGCTAAAAATATCAGAAAGAGCAAGCAGAAGTAGATTAAAAGTGTCCAAAACTATACCAGGAAAAATAAGGAAAGCACACAGGACATTAATCCACCGCGCACCAGCAGCGTCTATTCAATGCGTTGCCTGCTCATCTGAGAAACATATCAGGAGTGAGCATCTATGTGTTTAAGAATAAGCTCGACAAATATCTAAGCTGCATCCCAGACCATCCAAGATTGGAAGATGCAAAATATACCGGAATATGCATTAGCAATTCTCTGGTAGACATTAGAGGTGCCTCGCACTAAGGGACCTGGGGAAACCCGAACGATCTGTAAGGTCTGTAAGGTAATGTCTCTCTCTCTCTCTCTCTCTCTCCTCTCTCTCTCTCTCTCTAAGAATAAACCACACCACTACAACATACAGAATTATCTTCGCATATGGATGAGCTAGGTAATGTTCTCATTAGTTCATGACATGATATATCTTATTGCACCATAGTCTACTATTTCTCATCGAACATTATCTATCAGGCTTTGCCTAAATACTGAGATTATAACTACGGTACTATCGCAGCATTTGTAATGCGAAGACGTATACGTATATCCTTTACCATAATTACGCATGCTATTCATGTTACAGATTATGAAAAGGAACGGGTCAAACATTTTGTCTTAATATCGAGAATTTCAGGGATGAAAATGACAAGGAAAATTGAACTCGCCCATCATAATAAATACAGAGAACTTTCCAGAATTTGGTGAATATAATAGTAGTGAAAATATGGAAAGTGTGACTATGATGTCCATACAAAATAAAAGCGTATAAAAAACTTGGAAGCATAATCACTTATGCAAATTGTAAAGTAGCCCTGCAGTTCACATCATACTGTGATATGTAAATGATGCTGGTATGAACATTATCTTCCGTTTCAATAGGGTATAAAGAATCGTGTCAGGGTTTTGCAGGTAATTTGACCATCTGGGAATTTCTACGGTGCATTTATATATATATATATATATATATATATATATATATATATATATATATATATATATGTGTGTGTGTGTGTGTGTGTGTGTGTGTGTGGAGAGAGAGAAGGAGAGAAATAGAGGCAGAGACAGAGCGAATGACAGCAGCGTCTGATTTTTGTACACGGTGGTCTCTGCATGCCTTGGTTTTAGAAAGAAAAATTACCTTCCTCATTTCCTACTCATATTCAATTCTTGTAGAGGTAAGTGTAAAAAAAATAAATAAAATAAATGTTCAGACTGAACAATGTATTCAGTCACCTCTATAAAGAAATGCATGACACAAGTACGTTCTTATTCCTCTCACACTTGGAAGTTTATTTTTCAACTCTCTCTCTCTCTCTCTCTCTCTCTCTCTCTCTCTCTCTCTCTCTCTCTCTTTTATAATGATGAAATTATGAATCATGGAATTTTTAACAAAGGTCTGTCAAATGTTAAATGGTTAAATAACAGTCATATTCACATTTATAACTCTCGGGAGTTCTACGTTCGATCAGTGGGGATTGTTAGAGTTTTTAAGTAAACAAGTAAGGGGAAATATAACGAACAACTCTGACTTCATCAATAGGAGTAAGCGACAAGAAAACACTGCCTCGTCATTAGTCCTTTCTCCGGACATATCCCAAAGTGCTCGGACTGTCTCCCTGCCATCAACATACTAGAAGGAGTCTTTTCACTCAAATGTAGTTCCGATGATATCTGCAAGTGAAAAATGTCAGGTGGCTGGAGTCCTGCCAAATTTATAATCCTAACCCATCGCTGAACACATAGGTGACAACGCTATGAAAATTTATCGATTTAAAGCATATTTTTCATACGATGTTGTGTGCGTGTGTGTGTGTGTGTGTGTGTGTGTGTGAGAGAGAGAGAGAGAGAGAGAGAGAGAACAGCACACCCTCAAGCACAAATACACATACAGACTCACAAACTGATAAACTGGACAAGTTCACGACCATGATAAAAATTAAATACCATGGCTAACGAGCAGTGATTTATAATTATGATTCTCATTAACGTAATGAACAGTAATCAAAACTACGTTCTCACGTCAAATCCGAGGATAGTGTAATTCTCTCTCTCTCTCTCTCTCTCTCTCTCTCTCTCTCTCTCTCTCTCTCTCTCTCTCATTAGCGTAAAATCTCGTACAAAATCAAAATGATTATTTACTTAATTACTTTCCACATCGCCTGTTTCGTAATGAACGTATTTTCTCGCTAGTATCAACAAGAAAATCTAGATTATTGTTTAATCTTTCGTAGTTGATATTTAATATGAAGTTACTGTCGTAGTTATAAACAAAACGATGATCGAATCGCAGAATCTAAACCAAGCGGCATTAGGAATTTGTGATGACGTAACAACAAAAATTATATGAAACGTCATCACTAAATAGCAAATAGCTTGAAAATGTGAAGAACTGACGACCGCAAGTATTTCCAAACCTCCAAAAAGCTTTCTGCCACAGATACCGACATGACACTGGAGAAGCCCTGTCCCTTAGGGTAAGAATCTTTTGAAAAGAATTGTATGACATTTTACCAAAGGTGCTTAGAATGAAATAAAAAATCGGAAATATTTCCGATTTAAGAACTAATTAACTCTTCCATATTGAATGAATATTTCAAATCCTCATTATCAAGTCATATATAATACCTTTGAGTGCGTTTAAATTGGGAACATAAATTGAATAGAATGTAGACCATCGAATGACAAGGGTAACTGATACTATTTTAGGTGTTCATAGCTTAATTAATTTTTTACTTTTTATGTATTTGTAGAGAAAATTCAGAAGTGAAAATGTAAGTATCAGTGATGCATATATATAGCTGGTGAAAGTGACTAGTAGATTACACGTACCACTTTTGTGCTTGACCCTGAACAAATATTAATCTGATTGTTATAACCCAGTAGTTATTGTTATCACTAGCTGACCGACCCAGCTCTGCTTAGGATAACTCTGAATGACAACTGATAAACTTGCTTCTCTCTCTCTCTCTCTCTCTCTCTCTCTCTCACTTTTTCCATTTTTCTCCTACCTAACACCCCCTCTACTCTCTCTTTCTTCAACTCCCTCTGTTTCAGGGGATCCCTTCTCATCCCCACCCCCTTCAGAGGGGGGAGATGAGATGAAGTCCCATTATAAACCATCTTAGTGGTTCCCACTATAACCCTGCCAAGACTCATACCCATCGGAGCCGCCGTTTGGCCGTGATTGAATGACAGATGGACGGACGGACAGACATAATATTAAGATTAGATGAAACATTTTCACATGGAACAAGCACACAGGGGCCGTTGACTTGATATTCAAGCTTTCAAAGATTATTGGTTTCAACCTCCCATCGCAGACCCCACACTGCAGCAGTAACTGATCATGTTACATAGCCAGTGGTGATTGCATCACCATGGGCGAGATGTGAACTCGCGACATCTGAGTGGTATACCATGACACTATATCCATTACCTATTAGCAACTTCTAAAGGTTGATTTACTTAAAAAAAATGGATAAATGGATATTATTTTGTATTTTTTAAACATCATCGTTTTTAGAATAGATTAAGAATAATATAATATATCCCGTCCATGGTATTTCTTTTATTATTAGCCTTAACATTATGAAACGTAATTTCTGAGAACAAATTCCTCTACTACTTTCACTTTAATGAAACTCGTGTGATAAAATACCTTGTTATTACCTCAAACATAATTCGGTCTCTGATCGTTCGATGATTTTAATCATTCCCTACCTATGAAATTCAAAGGTTAGTAAGTCATTACCTTTATATTCCTGTGATACCCTACTCGTTTGTATTTCATCTTTTGTCCCGTTCTTGTTCTTCGTATAGATTTTCCTTTTATGCACACACATACACACATACATGTGTATATATCAATGCCTCAATATATGTATATAATACATGGGTATGTGTGCTCGTGTCTGTGTTTTTGTTGTAAGCAATCGCCATCAGGGAAATGATATATATATATATATATATATATATATATATATATATATATAATATATATAATATACATACTTCTTATATATATATATATATATATATATATATTGATATTGATATTGATATGCTTATACATATATAACTAATCATTAAAGTGTTTGAAAAATCTAACCTTCCTGCAAGTTGTCTGCTGGCTTTGTTTGTAGTTCGTTAGGAGAAAATCACCTGCATTGTGTGCCCAACGCAAAAGAAAATATTTGTTAATGAAATTATGTAACTTTTAAACTGAACTGGACGTCTCCTGAATGGTTGTCTTAGATCATGTAATTAACACTTTTTTCTGGCGGAGGAGGGAAGGGAGGACTCGAATTGTGGGAATAGGAAGTAGTTTCAAAAAGTTTTATAGTTTAATTATTTTCAACTTTTTCGTTTTTGAATATTGTCCCTTGTGATTTTGTCATTAATTCCTTGCGTATTAATCCTAATTTTATATTAGCAAAATTTTAGCTATGTACTTTACCTGAGAATGTACTTATCTAGTTCAATTGGACAAATATTAATAAAAACAACAACATTCTTCATGGTTCAAAATGCCATATCTTCTAATGTGACGTAACTTACATAAGAAATTGCCTCTGTCATCTTATTGTATGAGGTTATTTATAATTACTGATGCAAGACAGTATTCGTCGTGGGAATGACATATCTCTAGAAATTTTATTCTAAAAACAAAACGTATCTTATCTGCACTCCATTTTTAATTGGTATTTTTTTAAAAGGCTGAGCGTTTAAGGAGTACGACTGAAGAACCAGAGCACATAAAAGAAAGGAAGAAGATGTTCCGCTCTTTATTATTGTGATCCAACGACTAACTTCAAATGTGAGGTTGGTGAGGCAAATGCTTGTCTGCTGTGCTATACTGAGCAGCCGCGCTTATGCTTTGAGACCTCGATTTTGCTTGTAAATGCAGTACTTCTAGTGTGTTTATGAAAGTTAATCACATGCGAGGTAGTAAAGCCTTGACTGGGTCAGATTATAATTTTTTTTTTTTGGGGGGGGGGCTTCTTTGATGAGAGATTATTCAACACCATCCTGACTTTAATGCATTTTCTCTTCGACCTCAAAAGGCCAACTGATGAAAAGTTCGTTCTAATGCATGCCTAAAGAACTGTAAGGCTTAATATACAACTAGAAAAAGATATTACTGCAAGTGATCATCGTTAGTGTTACAATAAAATTTACGATTATACTACTTTAAGTCAACTGGAATAACACCGCATAAGTCAGGTTGATAAAGGCATAAATTATGGTTGAAATGTAATCTGTAAATAAATGGGTCTCTCATTATATTTTCAATGAAATAGGGTATGGAAAAGAATCGTTTTATGAAAAATGAGAAACTGTATCCAGTGGCTGGATACGGTTTTTAATGCGTTTGGCAGAAGTATACTCCCTACAGAGTGCTTTAGTTTATTTATGTAAAGTTCATTCTACATATATATATATATATATATATATTATATATATATATATATATATATATATATATATATATATATATATATATATGTATATACCCACGCGTACAACATCTTGTGACATGCGGTACAGAAAAAAATAAGAAATAACCTCATTATCTAGTATAGTAAACGCAGTCACTAGACTTTTTACCTCTATTAAAACAATCTGGTTCTAGGTTAAGATAATATGTTTCATCCATTGCATGCTTATCTGAACTTGTGCTAATATTATGACTATATCTATAGACCGATAAAGAAGACTGGTGAAAATTTAATTATATATAATGTGATTTTTTCGAAAGTATTCATTTTTATGCAAAATTGTTTAAAGATTAAGATTTTTATTTATTCTTTCTTTCTTTATTTATTCATTTATCTATTTATTTATGCAATGATAACGTCTTCCTCATTGTAACTGAAAGGGATTTTTGGCGAATTACAAACACCAAACCGAATGCATATTTGCATTTTTTATATTGACGAAGAATAACGGAATTTCTTAACAACGCAAAGGGGGTGTTCTTAGCTAGGGTTTGGTGAAACTGAAAAGGACTGACCGGGGACGGTGGACTTGCAATCATTCCTAAATATTCCAAAACAAATGATTCGACTTCATTACCAAAATCCAAAATTTATACCTAGTTGTGTTAGAAGTGTTTATGAAAGTATTTTGTAACATTTAGGAGTTCCTCAGTGGACGAGTGGGTTGCGTACTCGCCAATCAATCTGGTAGCCCGGTTTCGCTTCCCGCTGTAGCCATTGAGAACCAGAAGAATTGATTTCTGGTGACTAGAAATTCATTTTTCTATTTAATGTGGTTCGGATCCCACAATAAGCTGTAGGTCCCGTCGCTAAGTAACCATTTGGTTCCTAGCCACTCAAATAAAAATCTAATCCTTCGGGCCAGCCGTAGAGGAACTCTTCATTAGCTCAGTAGTCTGGTTAAACTAATATATACTTAACTTTTTGTCCTTTAGGATATTCATTATTATGATTTTGAATGTTAGGCATCTAAAAGAAATGAACGTTGTTATATGAGACTAATACTATTTACAAGCCTGTGTTGACTTCCTCCATTAAAACTACAAAGACGGGTGCACAATACCGTCTGCGGCTAGGCAAAGAAAAATAGATGACACTATCACTATCTGGCACTTCAAATATATTATATACCTCTTAATGACATTGTCAAAATGTGTTTCTGTGAACTGATATGCTTTTACAAATATGAAGGTGTACACACACTATTACGCACATAAAAACATAGCTCTTTATTGATAAACGTTGTTTACATAGTAGTCTAAAAGAAATGAAATACTAAATGATGCAACAGGTTCTTGATATCCAGCCACGCATATAAGGAGACACAGCTCGTTTCCCATTTGGAAAGACAAAGTTGCAGAATAATGATGAAATACAGTCCGTGTTCGTTATAGGAAATGGCATCTGTCTGAGAATGAAATCTATCTGTAGATGGGAACGAATCCCATCAGTAGATATATTTTCTTATATTATTCTTTTAATCTTTCAATTGACTTAGAATTAGTTTCTTTATATTCTTAGAGGGATTTTAACTGTTCCCTCTAACGTTATTTACTTTCACATGAAATAATTTGTAAATCATATCACTTATATTAACAATTTATAACAAACAACATAAATTGCTAATTAGGAAGATTTTTTTAGATATAATACTATGAAAATTTTAGATATGACAGCTATTAGACAACTGTCACTAATATAGTATGAGCATAGAATACATTTAAGCAAGTAAAAACTGATAGGATTGAAAAACAAACCCAAGACCAATTTAATTTTAATGTTCTACTCTTTGGTTACAAAATCGAGAGAAATTACAGCCAGCTATGATAGCAATCATAGAAGCTTCATTTTTCACAGACACGGTAAAGAGTATAAACGGATGAAATTCTAATCTTGAATATTAAAAACACAAAAACTAGTAAGGGCATATTACCTCAAAAAAAAAAAAGAAGAAGAAAAAAAACACCAACGCAACAAGAGAATAACGAGTTTTGACGGATAATGGAAAATTTCCCTCTGCCTTCGAGAATTAAGATTTATCCTTCCCTCATTTCGGTAAATCGAGCTGGGATACGATGGTTCCGTCTCTTTCCCTTTTGATTCATGGGTAGAGGGGAAGAAGTAACTCGTTTTACCTAATTCACGTAATGATATCTATTTCAGAGGCCATTCGTTCTCCTTTGACAGACCGAGCACATTCCAGGCTTGTCTGAGAGACGTTTATTATGTGGAACCTGACATCATTTCCCTTCAAAAGAAAAAAAAAACACGGTGGGGAATCCTTTAACGCTGTGAACAAATTGGAGGAGAGAGAGAGAGAGAGAGAACTGAAAACCTCAGCAGAATCTTTAAAATTCAATTATATTAGGGATTGTCATCGCGGATTAAGTTTAAAGTTGGCTGAGCAATTCAAAACGTATCTAGCATTCATTTCATGAAGAACTTTAAGGAGAGCGGATCGTTAACCATTGATGATTAAGACTTTAGTTATACATGTAACTTTTTCTTTTACAATGAAACCGATGGGAAAATTTACGAACAATTTTTTTTTCAAGGTATCATTTCACCGATTATGTAGCGTTGTATGGAAACTTTTCCCTAAGTAATTTGGTTATTTGTCGTTATATTTTGTATTTTGAGAATTATCGGAAGAATATTTTTTCTTAATCAAACTAAAGAACTATGAATATTAAAGTTGATACATAACACGAATATGTTCAAAGACGTTCAATCAATTCAGCTAGAAAATTAAACTAAATCATCCAATAATCGCCCCGTTTGGTCATATTATAAAGAAGCATTAAGTCTATGGGCAACTGTCATGAATAGTACAAATCATGGTAGGCATAGAGACTTAGATGCTTTTCCGCTAGTTACCGATGGTAATAAGCCTAGTATCTAGTTGATTATTATGCATATCTCCATTAAAAGCAAACAAACAAAAACTCATATTATATATATATATATATATATATATATATATATATATATATATATATATATATATATATATAAGGACGGGTGACAAGGAGATAGCCGGTCATCAGGTGATAATACATTTATTGCCGACGCGTTTCGTAAACACATAGGTTACATCATCAAGGCTAAAAGAGAAACAACACAAATTAAAAACACATGAAACATAAATTTGACTTTAAGAGTCTCAACAAATATACAAAACACACACATAAAATGAAAGCAATTAAAAAGCACCTGCTAGACTTAAAAAGTTGAAGACTGAGTGATTCGAGAGAAGGGAGAAGCAGTGAAGAAAGCCGGTTCAACCAGATACAACTGTACAGAGGAGGTGTGTGAGTTCAACTTGGGCACCAACTGCTTAATAAACAACGACTCTAATATAAGCAGTTCGTGTAAACGGCTTGTTTGGCCCAAGACAGAGAAATCAGTATAATTGATAGTGGTTTTACAAATTTTTGCATGATTTCTGATATTTTGAAAATTCTGGATTGGACACTCTGCAGCCAGTACGATGACTTACACCATTATGTGAATCAGCTCTGACTTTTAGCAATCGTTTAGTCGAACCCACGTAAGTCCCCCAAATCACATCTGGGGCAAGTATATTATATACGACTGAAGATTGCAATATTGGGCAGAGTCTGTCTTTAAATTTGAAAAGTGATCTTATTGTAAGGGAATTTTTTTGAATTAATATAACTTGCAACATATTAAGTGTTTTTTCAATTGCAGACTTGAGATTCCTTCTAAATTTGTAGTCTTGGATGTATGGAATACTGGCATATAGTTTTCTTTCGTGGAACAGTGCTTATGGAAGGGGAGTCCGATAATTTCTTATTTAGAAAATTCTTGCAATGTGTTTGAAGAAAACATGTGAGGGAAACCAGTTATCGGAAAAATATTTAAAAAGGAACAATATTTCTTTATGATACAAATCCCAGGAAGAGGTTAGAGTGTAAGCTCGATGGAGCAAGGTAAAATTGAATTAAGTTTAAAATTATAAAAACAAGCACTATAAAAGTTTGAACCCAGACCGGAGAACGTCTTTTTTCTAAAAACGGAAGTGTTAAAACCATCACCTCTTCGAAAACCAAAAACCAAAACATCCAAAAAATGGTAATCGATCATTTTCCTCTCTCTCTAATGTAAACTTAATATAGATGTAATTCATTGATGTACGAGAGAAATTGATCAGCATGGAAAGCTGATTTAAAAGAACAAAGGTGTCATCGACAAACCGTTTATACACAAGAGGATAAAAACCAAGGGGGCAATTTTCCAACATGTCCTCCTCCAGGGAGCACATGAAAATGTTGGAAAACGGGACACCGAAGAATTCAAATCATATGTTTTATGTCAAGAATCTGACTTATATATGACCAGTACGATGTTGAATTTTTATTTACAATGTCCCAGTAGAAACAATCGAGGTTATTTTTAGATAAAATTTTTATTGAACCTAGTGACACTTATTTAACTATGATCGTTGTCTTTTTAAGAAATTGTTGCAATTAGCAGTGCTGGACACTGCCTTTATTTTAATAATCATCTTTATGAACAGGTTTGACGGAATGGCAATGGGATCACCTCTCGGTCCCACGTTTTTCCAACATTTTCATGTGCTCCCTGGAGGAGGACATGTTGGAAAATTGCCCCCTTGGTTTTATCCTCTTGTGTATAAACGGTTTGTCGATGACACCTTTGTTCTTTTTAAATCAGCTTTCCATGCTGATCAATTTCTCTCGTACATCAATGAATTACATCCTAATATTAAGTTTACATTAGAGAGAGAGGAAAATGATCGATTACCTTTTTATTTTTGGATGTTTTGGTTTTTCGAAGAGGTGATGGTTTTAACACTTCCGTTTTTAGAAAAAAGACGTTCGGTCCGGTCTGGGTTCAAACTTTTATAGTGCTTGTTTTTATAATTTTAAACTAATTCAATTTTTACTTGCTCCATCGAGCTTACACTCTAACCTCTCCTGGGATTTGTATCATAAAAGAAATATTGTTCCTTTTTAAAATATTTTTCCGATAACTGGTTTCCCTCACATGTTTTCTTCAAACATTGCAAGAATTTTCTAAATAAGAAATTATCGGACTCCCTTCCATAAGCACTGTTTCCCACGAAGAAACTATATGCCAGTATTCCATACATCCAAGACGACAAATTTAGAAGGAATCTCAAGTCTGCAATTGAAAAACACTATAATATGTTGCAAGTTATATCAATTCCAAAAAATTCCCTTACAATAAGATCACTTTTTAAATTTAAAGACAGACTCTGCCCAATATTGCAATCTTCAGTCGTATATAAATATACTTGCCCCAGATGTGATTTGGGGACTTACGTGGGTTCGACTAAACGATTGCTAAAAGTCAGAGCTGATTCACATAATGGTGTAAGTCATCGTACTGGCTGCAGAGTGTCCAATCCAGAATTTTCAAATATCAGAAATCATACAAAAATTTGTAAAACCACTATCAATTATACTGATTTCTCTGTCTGGGCCAAAACAAAGCCGTTTACACGAACTGCTTATATTTGAGTCGTTGTTTATTAAGCAGTTGGTGCCCAAGTTTGAACTCACACACCTCCTCTGTACAGTTGTATCTGGGTTGAACCGGCTTTCTTCGCTGCTTCTCCCTTCTCTCCGAATCACTCATTCTTTCAACTTTTTAGTCTAGCAGTGCTTTTTAATTGCTTTCATTTTATGGATGTTTTTTGTATATTTGTTGAGACTCTTGAAGTCAAAGTTATGTTTTATGTGTTTTTAATTTGTGTTGTTTCGCTTTTAGCCTTGATGATGTAACTATGTGTTACGAAACGCGTCGGCAATAAATGTATTATCACCTGATGACCGGCTATCTCCTTGTCACCCTGTCCTTTTCATATGCTGTGGCCTACTTGCGCCAACGTTTTCTGTCTTATATTATATATATATATATATATATATATATATAGTATATATATATATATATATATATATATATATATATATATATATATATACACACAGTGCAACGATAAAAAAAATTGGAATACCGTAAAAACGTACATAGAATATCAGCATATTGCAATCAAGTTACTTTAATAAAGATATGGATAAACTTGATAAAACGTATCCTTATCACAATGGATGCTGGGAAACCCATGATTAAAAGCTTTCCAGTTATGATAAAATCCAAGTCGTTTGACATCATGAGTATTTCAGACAAACCCATTAAATAGTGAAGTGATCAAAAGGTCCCTTTCTGGATTTCACTTGACTCTTCTATTGTTTCGCTTGATTACTCTCGTTGTTGACAACATTTCTCTGAGGTTGTAGATTAACGCGAAAATAACAGCGAGTGTCTTTGTCCCCGGACGTCGAAGATATATTCTTCCTCTCAAATGTGAACTGGGAGAGAGAGAGAG
>NC_061107.1:46223639-46233639 GCF_015104395.2 Macrobrachium nipponense | reverse complement strand
CGAATTCAAGTAAATTCGTTTGCCACATAACGCTTATAAAATCATTACGGCATGAAAAGGCGAGCATTTAGCGCACAAAATAAAGTGTTCTTTATTATTAGATCTCTCACCATGAAACCACGTCTTGCATTTAGTAGTTACAACGACAGAAAGTAATTTGAAGCAAAAATAGAACTAGAAGACGTATTAGTTTTAACTGGAGAATGATTGGGTGAAAACAATTCGTCTGATGTGAATTAGCGAAAAAGATTATCTATTTAATTGGTCTTAATCTGCTTTACACCTTATTCTTACATTATCGATAGTTTTTTGTGGTGTGGGGGAGCTCTTATCCATCTACTATTGGATTACGTATAATTCTACTTTTCCACATATCAGTCGTTTACACTGAACTTAGTATAATTGGTTGACATTTTTTAAAACTTCAATAATATATATATATATATATATATATATATATATATATTATATATATATGTATATATATATATATATATATATATATATATAATATATATATTATATATATATATTTCATGCTCGATAATAAAGTCCCCAGACGTCAATTGTTCTGACAATTATTTGGTCTAATACTCACGCAGTCCCCTAGAATTTGAAAAACGTCATTAATAAAACAGGAGAAAATATAAAACTAAAGAAATATTGTTCATTCTTTAAAGAATAAGATAGATAACTAAATCTTACCGATATCTGGGTAAAATGAAAACATTCAGGATATAGACAAGGTGATTGAAGCTTAATCTTAAAGAAACATAATTATTTGATGGAGAAGCTCTGCAATATCAATTCTCTTATGATTCAAATGAAAGCATTCAGAACAGAAATGAGGTGATTCTCTGGGAAGTCAATTCCAGGATGTGGTTGTCTTGTCACGGTGCCAACATTACTGCCAGAAAGATAAGCACCAGTTCACGTATTAGTCATCTTGATATGCAAATGGTGATTTATGACCAACATCCAATACGAAGTTCATAGAAACCTAGAATATCCTGGAGTATTCTTTACGAATAAGATGCTCTCTCTCTCTCTCTCTCTCTCTCTCTCTCTCTCTCTCTCTCTCTCTCTCTCTCTCTCTCTCTTCGGATTTTATAGAACAAACCCCAATGTCCTACTTAAACAGGATAGTATGAAGTTGTCCTTAATGTATTTGTAAGCTAGTTCATTATAAACAATGGTCATAAGTAATATTTATACTTAACCAGGATTTCTGTGTTTATCTCAAGCGTTGAGGTTTCTGAAGTATCACAGGGCTTCAAACATGGTCTAATATATATCAGTTGTAGAATTGATAACATTGGAATAGATGGATTCAAAGATTTAAAAAAGAAACATAGACGTCATAATATCCTTTATACGAACTCCCGAACTTTTTTCACTATGAGTAATAGAAATAACTAAAGATGAGTGATGATTATCGCATCTCCGTGGAAACAGGAAGGTTGTGGAAACTCCAAATGTCGAAACATAAGTAGTAATTAATATCTTCGAGCAATGACACATCTTGAGAAACGCATTAAGAAATATACAGGTGTGCAATAAAGTCGAGTGCTTTTTACCTGTCAAACAAATAATTGAAGGTGTTGGAATTGAACATAACAGATGAGTGAAAATAATCATCTGCCAGGGGTAGCAAGTCAAGACGAATGGCAACAAATTCGTTTGTCTAATGGAACTCTCTCTCTCTCTCTCTCTCTCTCTCTCTCTCTCTCTCTCTCTCTCTCTCTCTCTCTCTCTCTCTCTCGTTCTGCTTCTTTCTGTTAAATGTTATTAAATTTTAATTTATGATTTTTGCTAGAGAGTCGATTGATTGAAATACTGTTATAATATGGAACTCTCGCTATTTCTCTCTCTCTCTCTCTCTCTCTCTCTCTCTCTCTCTCTCTCTCTCTCTCTCTCTCTCTCTCTCTCAATTAGTAAGACCTTCACTAGGTGCAATCTACAGAAGTCTTTTACCTTTCAATACGAAAACCTTAATTTATTCCATTTTCCTTATTTTTCAAGTAAATCTATTCCAACTTAAAGGTTACCCACATTTCTACTCGAATAATATTTAAGTTTGGACAAGCATTGGTAGTATTATTGCTTCTGTGATATTGACTACAGTATTTATAACGCCAAGAACGTCCATCTTATGAACCAGAAAATTAATATGCCTCATTCGTGGATTACAGGCTGTTTGAGGGGAATGGGTTACATTTCTCTTTTAACTCGATAATTCAGGTATAAAGGCAAAGTAAAACCGATAGTTGTGGGGATATGAAAATAAGAGAATCGTGGGCAACAAGAGAGAAAAATCAAGATTTAGAAAACCTTATAGGTTTGCTGACAAAGATAGCGTAGCTGGAAGACAAATGTATGAGAAACCAAAGGATCATAACTGGTGAAGAAATTACTCGAGGACTTGTCTTAATATCAGAATGAGCCTTTTGAGCAAATATAGATTTTAAATAATTCGCAAGGATACATCCAGAGAGGTGTACATGATCTAATGCTTGCATTCTCCCGAAACATGTATTTTATTAACAGTATAGACATATTAACTTTTTTTTTTTTTTTTTTTTTTTTTTTTTTTTTTTTTTTTTTTTTTTTTTTTTTTTTTTATTTTTTTTTTTTTTTTTTTTTTTTTTTTTTTTTTTTTTTTTTTTTTTTACATAAAGCTTCCTCTAAAAGCAATGAATCCTGAGGAATGAATAGCTTCGTCATTCATTTCCCATTCGGATTCAAGACTTGTAGAAGACCTAATGACGGCATCAAGACTATTAAGGCTGTTTGACAAATTTAAGAATGAACAGAGGACTAACATATTTACGTACATAAATAACCGTGCAGCACATGTAAACTCACCTCTCCTTCACTCACGCCTGCATCAAGAATCTAACGTTCTCAATTGTCGAATGTTATATTTAAATTAGATTATTTAAAAGTTATTTAAAATTTTAAAGTCAGCTTACGTATAAAAGAACAATATGAAATAAATTTTGACAATAATTTTAAAATTTCATTCAAGCGCAGCATCAAAAACTTAATAAATTTATAGAATCATTTTTCCTGAATAATAGGTTTAGTTTCATATAAAAAAAATATATGATGACAAATAAAGAATAAAATAAGAAGGATTCCGCCAGACTTCATCAGTAGTTACTGGCAAAAGGGTAGGAAATTAGCGAATGAAAAAGACTGCCTCCATAATTAGTTCGTCTCCTTGATAAGTACCAAAAGTGAAGAACCGGCTGCTCGCCATTATCACGGAGCTAGTCCCTTCACTCAACATATTTCCCAGAAAATATCTAGAAATAAAAATATCTGGAAATAAAAATATCTGGAGGTTGGACTCATGCCAAACGTATCCTGCTAACCCATCACTATCAGAACTGGCGAAAACATGATGAAATTTTATAGGTTTCATCCAGTATTTTTCGCACGATGTTGTATGTGCATGAGACAAACATACACTCAAGCACAAACATACATTTGCATGACCCAATACACGGGGCAAGTTCCCGACTGTAATTAGAAATTAAATACTTTGGTTAATGAGCAGTAATTTATAATTATGATGATTCTCATTAACTTAATGAACAGTAATCATGGCTACATTCTCTCTCTCTCTCTCTCTCTCTCTCTCTCTCTCTCTCTCTCTCTCTCTCTCTCGTTTTGATGAAATGTCAGTGAACCAAAGTAAAAAAAAAAAAAAAAAAAAAAAAAAAAACACTATAATTCCATGCACCCTTTCCTTCCATACTTCATCTATAATATCAGCAAGAAAATCAACAATATCGTTAAAATTTTCATGATTTATCCATAAGTGGGTTACTACCACGAAACATAAATGGTTAGAATGCGATGTCAGAGTTCTCGACGCTGTGATGGCAAAAACATTTGAAGCGTGAAAACATCATGACAAAATGTGAGCTCTTATTACTGCAAAAACTGATTACCGTAAAGTTTTTCCGGTCTCTCACATTGAAAATACGTGAAGCGAGAAATTGACATGTAGCAGGAATACTCGTGTCCTTTATGGCACAAATCATTTGGAAAGAATATCAGGGCGTTACAGTAAAGAGACACAGAGAAAAAAAACAAATTAAAGTTAACGGTGGTGAAGAAGTGCATTCAAATGTTGTCAGTATGATCAGTCAGACTTCTATAACTAGTATAGTGTTGACTTGGCAATCTGCATCGCTTTCTGTAAAAGTAATTCCTGTTAAATAGCAGACACCACAAAAAAATAAAGCTGGGTGACTGTACGTAAAAAAAGGCAATTATCAAGAATTATTGAGTTTTTCTGTAGAATTAACTAATGCTCAGGACTTAAAACTTTTCACCTGTGGAATATATTACAGGGTAGATAATCTAGACGAGAAATCTGAACAGAATTGGCTCATCTGCTGATTTTCATTGTATACCAGAGGCCATTGAATCAAAATTCTAAGGAATGCAGGCATATTATTGATTTAAGGAGGTGAACAATATGCAGGTAAAAATAATCCTCACGATTAAGCCAATGACATGTGATTAAATTTCCAAAAATCTCTACAGTAATAAGCATAGGCCAAAAAATTTTATATTTCCCTGAATTGTAAAGCAAAGTCATGAGTGATCCCTCAGGGAACATTAGTCAAATAAAGGTCTTGTTCTACTTTTCCCTCTCTCATAACGACATTATGTTCTACCTCATAAGAGGACTGCTTAATTCCACATAATTTCAAATAGGCTCGTAAAACTGTGAGCAGTTTTCGGATTCAAGAAACTATTTTTATTCTTAAAATAATTCAAGGAAACCGTAGGAAAAAGGAGATGGGAATGTCAGAGTTAATACTTAAAGACATTTCAAAGAGATAGTCTACGAACATGAAAAAGTTATTTTTCTTCATCATAAAATAAATGATCCGGTTTTAATTACCGATTGCCTGTCAAACTCTTAACATTCCATACAAGGACAAATGGAAAGTAAATAAGTTATCAATAATGTTTTAAGATGATAGAATGTTCTTCTACATCACGAGGGACAGAAAAGATCGTAAGACACAAATAGGACACTTAAAACTTATTGTTCATCCCCTAAGAATACCTCAGATATCATTGAGAAGAAATACAAAAGAAAATCTTTATATATAAAAAAAAAAACGAGAAGCCAACATCGTTTAAGAAGTTTGCTGTTAATTTTGTAAAACTGATGAATCAAATTCTCCCCGAGTAAGAGGCTGGTCTATTACATCATTCGCGAATGAATCATAATTTTTATTCCCTGACAATTACTATCTTGATTCATTGTTTGCAATTTACCGAGCATAGCATACAGTGCTCCTCCTACTCGTTAATTATATGTCGTGCATTATGCTTATTATGCTGATCTGCTATTACAGAGATATTAGGAGATATATACTAAAGTTATCGTTAGGAATAATTCATAACAGAATAGGAAATGAATTCCACCTGTCCAAGAGCAGCCGAGGGAAAATAATTAATTCTATAGCATTTTCTTGTTTCAAAATTCTTTTATTTGCAGCCCTAATAAATAAAACGAATGTAAAAGACGGACAAGGAAAATTTTTTATATATACTGAGATGAAGAAGTATTTTATTTTATCACGAAACTCCACGAAATGGCTGCAGGATTTTACTAATCTCTAATCTACACGCGAGCGCGCGCACACACACACACATATATATGTATATATATATATATATATATATATATATATATATATATATATATATATATATATATATATATATATATGTATATATATATATATATATATATATATATATATATATATGTAAATATGTAAATAAAATGTGTGTGTATGTATGTATGTATTGTATGTATGCATATGCGTGTGCGTGTTTTATATTTCAAAAAAGATTAAACAAAGATTAACTAATTACACAGTATTTCTTTAATCTCCCCTTTTCTCTATATTTCAGCCCTATTTTATTTGCATATACCGTGCATATTTCACTCTGTTCTTTCTAGTTCCTTTAAGAAAACAAAGGAATATTTACTACTGACTTCAGTTCTTCGTTATTGAACGGCAATAATTATTGTTTTTCAACTCTTCCGATTTTGCTGGAATGGTAAAAATTTCCAGTTTTTTAGATCATTTATATATACTATATATATTTTATATATATATATATAGATATATATATATATAGATATATAGTACCATATATATATATTATACATATATATATATATATATATATATATGTGTGTGTGTGTGTGTGTGTATATATATATATATATATATATCTATATATATATATATATATATATATATATATATTATATATATATATATATATATATATATATATATATATATATATATATATATATATTAAAGTCATTCCTCTCACTGTCACGAAGAAATACGGGTAAACTTACTGGCATACCTACTTGAAAACGCAGAGCTTCAAAGGGTACAAGATCGATTGAGATTTGGAAGTACCGCATTTCCTTAAAGATGATTATTCTGATTATACATCCGTTGGTTCAACAGGGAGTATAGAATGCTGACAAGGGGAAGGAGAGAGAGAGAGAGAGATATAGAGAGAGAGAGAGAGAGAGAGAGAGAGAGAGAAATCAGATGTGAAAGACCAGATGTGGGTAGGAATTCCTCAGTTGATAACATGTAGGAAGAGAAATGATTGGCGATGGGAAGTAATTCAAATACTTCATATCTTCCAGGCAATACGTAAGGGGAGAGAGAGAGAGAGAGAGAGAGAGAGAGAGAGAGAGAGAGAGAGAGTGAGAGAGAGAGAGAGAGTTCCCAAAGCTACAGATGAGAGTGAGAGGATTTGTGTTCTTCCAAGCAACTGTAGTACCGACAGAGGTAAGAATTTCATTCAGAGGGGAAAATGAAGGCAATTTAAATCAGCAATATTTTTTAACTGAACTTTTGAAATAAAGAATAATTTTCCTATCATGGACGTTGTTTCATTACCTTATCAGAAAACGAAGTTTATGTGTAAATAGTGTGCTTAAAACTCTTAGTTTAATATCTCTCGGTCGGTAACCTTAATCAAATGTTGTTTGCTCCATGGCTTTTGTTGCTTATTTTTCAGCTTTGGTTTTCAATGACTCGGGTCTAGTTTCCTTACCTGAGGAATTTTTGGGTTCCCTCCCTTTCTTGGGTTATTTTCCTATGGTATACATGCTGATTAAACAATGGAGATGTTGGTTAAGCTATGAGATGTATAATGTCTTTATTCATCATATTATGGTTCTCTTCGCTCTTGATGAAATTTCATAGCCATCATCGCTGTCCTCTTCAACTGATGTGACAGTGCTATATAGCTTCACCCGTTTAAGTTTTGCTAGTTTTCTCATCTTGACTTATATTACTTATGGAATTCTTAGCGTACCGTGTATTTTGTTTATGACAAAATTAATTGTTTTCAGATTTCTTTCTTATTAATGTATTCATAGTTTTAAAGTCTGAATTCCCCGGAGTAATTCAACTTAATACTGCTGGAAAGCAAAATTATTATCAGAACCTCATGCGGTCATGTAACATAAAAGACAAAGCAACACTAAATAACCCATGGAAGCTTTTCGAATAGACGTCTGATTCCCAAAAACACTTATTTATAATCATGTCAGAAATGACCATGAAAGCAGCTTTGCCGCTAGGTTGCTGCAAAAGTAACAAGAGATGAGGTAGAAAAATATAACCACCTGCAGGAGAGAATAGAATCCCGAGAAACTATAAAGGTATTGCGATTTATCTGTCAATTGAAACTGAAAAATTTAAGCCCTCATTCTTTCGCTAATCAAATTGATAAAAAAAATACATGGAAAAATTTTTCATATCAAGATGTAAGAGGAATCTTGTCTTTATCCTTATTCTAAATACAGATATGAATATTAATAGAGGAATATTGTTCAACTAAGATTCTTTGTGAATGTTTATCATTATATGCTCCACTGTAATAGTTAATTTTTTTACATTAAATGATTGCAAAATATTCATTCTACTTTCTTCATCCACGAATTAAAGTAAATTCTTTTGCCATATAACGCTTATAAAATCATTACGGCATGAAAAGGCGAGCATTTAGAGCACAAAATAAAGTGTTCTTTAATATTAGACCTCTCACCATGAAACCACGTCTTGCATTTAGTAGTTGCAACGACAGAGAGTAATTTGAAGCAAAAATAGAGCAAGAAGACGTATTAGTTTTAACTGGAGAATGATTGGGTGAAAACAATAAATCGTAACGATAATGGTCTGTCTATATCTTTGTCTCACTTTTTTATTTATAGGTATCTTAAGAGAAGATGAAGGAGGTAATTTTTACACCCTTTCTAAGATATTGGATTTTAATTATGCAAATATGTATAGAAATAAGGATTATTCTTAAAACCCTACTTATGATTTTGTCAATAATCTTTTGTTACTGAGTTTCCTTTTGTTCTGGTTCATTATCCGAGATAACGCCTTTTGTTAGAGGATCAAAAACAATTATTTTCTGTAAAAAACAATCGCTTTAACACTCAGCTCGGATAAGGATTAAATAAAACAATGGACTTTATGAAATAAAAGAAAAAATACTGATTGATATCGCAACAAGAAATTAAAAGTATATGTAATAAACGAAAATATGGGTACATCTACAAGGAAATATGTGGAAGAAGGCAAGGAAGGGTGGCAAATGTTTTTCTCTAATCAAATATCATAGAAATCATTCGTATAAAGTTAAATTTTTTCATTAATTGTTACGTTAATTATTTACGTACATACATATAAAAAGTCGACTACAATTAACCAAGGTTCTTATTCGATAAAAACAAAAATCCTTCAGTTAGCCGAGCTTTCTCTTTAGACTCATAAGGCTGCAGATGATCAAAATGCAATATGAAATCCTGAAGGATATGACACGATAAGCTTTTTTTTTTCTTTTTTAATGCAAGGAGTTCTATGAAAGTCCCATTGGAATATTTTGATTGAAAATTGATATGATAGCTATATTATTCAGAGAAGTATTTTAATCATTGCTAAATGACAGCTTTGACAGCTATGGCACGTTGATGAGCATTATACTGAAAGTTTAAAGATGATTATAGTAGGATTAAAGTTGCTTTCTTCCACAGCGGGACACATTTTACACAAATAAAGAATCTTTGACTGATTGTATTGTTTAATCCTACACAATCAAAATTTTGTTTTGGTAGCCAAGTACCTTAGCGAAAAAAAATGTTCTTCATTCTGTATCATCTCTTCAGCATCAGCTCCAGTACTAAGATCCACTTCAAATTTCACTGGATAAAAGCGGCTTGTGTGTCATAAAATCTGCTAGCTGTGGCACATGTTAAACTTTATTACTAAAGATTCTTTTGCGAGAGTTACATCCTCGTTTTCAGTCACTGTATGTTGTGTATTTCCCACCTTTTTGTCAATTCCTATTATAACGGAAAGTGCAGATATCTGTATCAGCTTGAGCATCCATGACTCTTGAAAAAGGTCTGCCGACGCATTGAGGATAAACTCCACTGAATTTCAGGTAGGTCTTTGCCATCCCCAGGCAGCTTTCTGCCAAATACAATTTTTATGGTTTCCCAGACATATAAACCACACGATGAAGACTTCTGGCTTGAGACCCAGAGTCTTTCCAGATTAAAGAACAAGAGTGTAATATTGAATGATTAGGTTAGGACAGTTTTCTTCAATCTAATCAATGGCAATATCATCGGGATTACAAACTTTTGGAAGTTTCGGAAATTTTTCCTGTTATCGGTCAAAATTATCTCTAGAAGTTTTATAACACTTCGACATGCACTTTCATATTACCTCCTATAATATTTGCTCACAAGAGGAAAACTAATTTCTTGAAATTTATTTAATCTAGTCTTTTCTAGACAAATATTTTGTTAGCAATATTCCCATTTTCATGGACATGGAGTATGTACTGCGAAGTCCAAATTCGTTGTAATTCAAAAGTAGCACATTAGTGATAGCGAAAGCCATGG
>NC_061107.1:46173639-46218639 GCF_015104395.2 Macrobrachium nipponense | reverse complement strand
CGTTACCCTCACAGATAATAAAATGTGATAAGATTGATCAATACCTTTGTTTTGCACACGCCTTTTTCATGGAACTTTGTTTTATTATCCATTGGTATATTACGACTCGCCTTTAAAGAGGAGTATGTATTTCAAGCAAGGCACTGAAGAACATTTAGACTCAAAATCTATTAAATCATAATATATATTTTCCTTTGAAAATGCCAGCTGACCTTAATACATTTCTTAAGAATAAAAGAAAGGAATAAAGAGAAAAATGCCTTTGCCCATAGTCTAACCAAAACTACCCGAGTTTATAAATGAAGCAGCATAGTAGTAGTTTTTCTCTTCTCCAGGAAAACTGGAACCGCCAAGATGAGAAGAAACAAGAAATTGAAATATGTCGCTTTAAGATAACAAATGTCAATATGCATTACCATGTAACGAGCGCTGCGCACACCACGAACTGGCAGAAGACTTTGCGGTATTCCATCCAGTCTCCTTTACTTGTTTTAAGAATGCGAAAATCAAACCAATTATTTCTTCATCTCTTCGTCCTCTTTTACGCTTTCACTATTTTCCATTATTAGAGCAACTGACATGCAGTCTCACTTACCAGGAACAATTTAATAGAAATAAGTTTTGACTACAACATTTAATTATGCTATACTTATGGATAACTTTTTGCTAAACTATCAAAAGTAAACTACTAAATACATGCTTGCTTTATGTGGGACAGCTTAGTGGAATTCATATCTAATCTAGTAATCATTAAGTAGATGACACAGAACTGTGCACCTTTTGGCTATTTACTTTGTGTATTAGGAATCACTCACAAACACTCATTCATAAGATCTACCAGTTTAATAGTCCTCAGTCATTCGTCTTTTTTCTATCTTATAAGTACTCAACAACCAAAAACGAAATAGCAATGGACTAAAGCAACCTTTAATTTAAATTTCGGCAACCGATCATTTCCCGCAATCACCACTGACACCTGTTGAATCCTCCCTCGAGGCCGAGTCCATAATTTGCTAGTTGTAATCTAGTTCAGCCTTCATTCAAATTTGAATTTGCATTTAAAAACATACACGGGATCGGTCAAAACTTACTGTCGTAATGCAGAGCAAAGCGTTAAACCTATTTTCTGCTAAGCCCAATCAGTGACGAGAACCCTCAATTATTACATGGATTGCACTTGACTGATCGGGATTTCGCTTCCAAAAGGAGAAATATCATTGATTCGCAGCCACGACTCACCTCAGTAATATTTGCATGTTAATTGGAATGGCTGTCGATTCGCGCCGAAAACACGATACTAATTACTTAATGTCATTGTTATTCCTGCTTTCTTTACAAAATGTGTATAGAACGCGTGTAATTACCCGTTTTCCCTTTTTAGATTAACGAATTTCAGAGAACAATCTCTCCATTGAATTGCTCAATAATGATAATGAAAATATAAAACAGAGAAGCTATTCTGTTATCACAACTGATGAATTTCCTTGCTTTATGAACAGTGAGTACTAGAATACGTAGTATTTTTTTCTCTCGTAACACGAAGCATGTTATTCCTCGCCCCTTCCAGTCTACAGGATTAATAGCCCAAGCACATACACAATATCATTCCTGTAGACGAGAGGTAGATACAAGTGTTGCTTGAGTGTATGGCCTTAATGTTGCAATGTCCCACGTGGACCCACACACCGTTCATCTTACCTGGCCGGCTAATCTCACAACAAGCTTCTTCTTGTTTTAGATTTAGCTGACCTTATGCCAGCACGGGCTTTTGCTCATGGAGCCAAATGCGCATATGCAAGGAACACAGCATACGCCACGTGACTTTTGTACACATATTATTCATATTAATGTTATGTTACTGTATAAGTATTACCACTTGCACTACAATATCAGTCAAGAATTCAGCTATACGTATCATAACTTCATTCGCGTCTTGTACATCGATTTATGTACATCTTTCCATCCTTTAGCAAACACAGTTGATTGTACTGTTACCTCTGCTTTGTTCGCCTCGTGGCAGGCGCTACATTTCCGCTAGCAAGATCTTTTGACCTGTCTGTTGGTTGCCTGAATAAATCAGTAAGCTAGTAGACGCAGCTTTTCACTCACGGCTTCGCTACAATCTTAATTTTATAAAGTCTTATGGAATTATCAATGTATCACTCCGATGATGTGGTTGTCCAGGTTTCAGGAGAAATGTGGTACAGAAAATATGAATGCTGAGGATGTGCGAGATTGTGAAATAGATGAAGGCAAAAGTGACTCTGTGTATAAGTGAGATGCCACACCCCAGATAAGTTTTCTGTGTTGATGCAACTTTAACGGTGTATAGATATATACGTGCGTGTGCTTATGTGTATATGGGTATGAGCGTTTGTGTGTATGTGCATAATTGTATAGAAATATATCTAAAATGTAAATATATTGCAAAGTGTAGGTAGTATAATAATAGTGACAGCAAAAACGTTTGCTTGCGATTTTCTAGTGGAAAGCAATGACACCAGTGACCATATTATTTTGTAACACATGTTCTATGTGTTTATGATTAATATATTTTCATTTTCATTCATTAGCAACCTGCCCATTTTTATAAATTAGGTCGATGCGTAATAAGTTTGAAAAAATCTAAATTTTCATTAAGGTTCTTTACTTCTCGTTGAGATATATATATATATATATATATATATATATATATATATATATATATATATATATATATATATATATATATATTATGTATGTAAAAATGTTCTGTTCCAACAAAATTCCGTCTAACAAAAGGAGCCCATAAAAATGCCAAAATAAAGTAAGTGCTCTATTTCAGAGACTGCTGTCTTTCTCTTCAGGTAGGTAATGCATGAGAAAGGTTACAGAAAAACCAGTATTTTTATTTATACCAAGAGATCTATCCATAGGTAACCATTTTTAATAGGTAACCCCCGCTGATAATTCCTCTTTAATCTTCTTAAGTGGTGGTTGAAGGAAGATTTAATCTATAATATCTGAATCCCAGGTGCCCTTTGAGATGTTCTTTACCTGTCTTTGTTTAATCAAGGCTGGCTCTATCATCTGGCGTTTGTACCGACGTTTGCTGCCGTAAATTATATGTGACAAATTCCAGTTTACTCTGTGGTTTTGGTTATTTGTATGGTTAAATATAGCTGAGCTCTGTTGTCCATACCTAACTGACCGTTTATGTTGTTTTAGTGTCAGGCGAATTGATTTTCCAATAAAACCAATGAAAGATTGGTCACAGTCCAGGCATGGGATTTCGTATACTCCTATGTCTTTGGGGATTGTCTTTTGTTGGACATTCATCAGGGATATGGCTAGCGTATTTGGCTAGGTAAAGGGTTAGATTTCGCGAGGGTCTGGGTCACCGTCTTAATCCTGTCCAGGTGTGGGATTTTTATTTTATTTTTGAGTCTCTCTCTGGTCTTGTCTTGAAATGGGTGGGTAGAAAATTGCATTTGCTTTATGAATAACTCTCTCAATTAATGGTCAGGATACCTTAAAGAAGAAAGCTGCTTACGAATTAGTTTAAATCCTTTTACCAAAAAAGATGGGGAACAAATTTGTTAGGCTCTTATGAATAGTTTATTGACTACGTCTACCTGGATAGAAATATCAGGATAACTAGAGTAGTGAATGTATGAAAGTGAGAATGTTGGTCTTCTGTATATGGTAAATTTGTACTCTGTCGTGTCTCTTATTATTAAAACATCAAGAAAAGAAACTTTGTTGTCTGTTTCTCATTCAACTTTAAATTTGATGCGTTTAACTTTAAATATAAACTGGGTGAAGTCATATCCCAAAAAATAGTCGTTGGCACTTTATTTTTGCCGCACCTTTACTCTTGTATTATTTTCAAAAGCAATTATAAAGGCTCGAAAATAATAGCTTTCAATCTTTTATTAAATAAAAAACAAATCTCTCCAAGTCAATTTCGATATCATTACCTTTACAAAGTGATTATAACTGAGTTATTTAGTGTCCGTTTAAGAGGGAAATACGATTTTAATATTCTATTTTCAACCTTTCCTTACTTGCTTTATGACTTTGATAAAATTAATGGAGCTAAATGGGAAAAGGTATTCACTTTACCAAATGGAATGTAAATGTTGCAAATAATTTTCCAATGATTTTTGCAGAATGACATTTTTTTACCGTCCACCATTGCAATGGCCAATTTTTCCCTTTTTTTTATTGCTCAGGAACGACATTGTTTTCACAAACATAAAAAGGGTTGTCATTTATTCATTTCTGTTCCGTTTGGTTTATATGTAATATTGCCATCATGATGAATATGAAGAGAAAAGCTGCGCCTTTATAAATTTGTCTTCAAAGTGCCATTTGATGTAGGCCTCGAACTAGATAATATATTCATAAGATTCTGAGCATTCGTGTTTATTTCGTCTATGTGGCCATAGGATCCTCTGTGTACTGTGTAAGGACTAAGTTACAATCTCTCTCTCTCTCTCTCTCTCTCTCTCTCTCTCTCTCTCTCTCTCTCTCTCTCACAAACACACAGATTCACGCACTGTAATACAACAGGCCAAATTTAGTACAAAGTTGCGTTTTCTGTGGTATCAAGAAAGTGACTTAATACGAAACAGACCATACATTATTGGTATTAATCAATAGAATAGTGTAACCAGACCACCGAACTGATCATGAGTTCTCACAGGGCTGGCCCGAAGGATTTGAATGAAAAGGTGTAACAGGTCTAGGCTAGAAGCCAGGTACTGGGACTGAATGACGAATCGAACTGAAATTTAAGAAAAGAATATACTAAAAGGGAAATGTTTCTGCACCGGAGCACACCAACGCATTCAATACATTTACTCTTGTATCCATCTGCACAATCATGGAAAAGTAATGATAAAAATCAGATTTAGTTAATTTTAAAAAAATCGTATATTTTTTTTTTTTTACCAAATTTCCTAATCGTTTTCGTATTTTCTTACTTTTATATTTTATCAATTAAATTACAGTTCTTCATGAATATCAAAATCGGAATAATGAAAAACGTTGGAGATTCAAAATTTCACAGATCGAGTTATTTCCGAAACTTCATATCTGTTGTTTATTATACTTTGGGCTTTCAAACTACATATTTTTAGCTGTTATTATTACTTAGAATTCTGAGCGTTCGGCTGTGAAGACTGATGAATATTCAGGTAGGGAGAACTGACAGGTTATGTTTTGGGATATAGCTACAACCGACTTCATATTGGTATTTGAACCTATCCTGTGTAGTTTATTGCCTAATGCAACAGATCTTACATGCCAGTCATCGGACATACACTAATTTTCTTACTTTTGAATTACAATTAAATGAATAAAATGAAGGTCTTCACCAATTATATAATTTAAAAAACCCAAAAATAGAAACACAAATTAATAGATTCTATGTGAGAGTGTGTTTATTCAATTCGTAGTACACACACACACATAAATATATATATATATATATATATATATATATATATATATATATATATATATATATATATATATATATATAATATATATACTATATATATATATATATATCTATAATATATATATATATATATATATATATATATATATACACGTGTTAGAATAAATGAATTTACATATTTCTTTATAGGATAGCGGGATAACTAGAAGAAAAAATAATAGTAGCGTCACTACAAAGGTCGCTGCCACATTCATGATCTATCTGCTACGGTCTTCATTACAGTGAAGTAAGTAGTGGTAGCAGTTAGTATTAACTGGATATGAATAGCTCAGGGATTACCAATGGCTCGGAAGAATCAGGGCAGAGAGCACTTTATGGAGCGTTATGAATTCATTTGGAAAAGAAGTGCGCCTAAAGCACTGGCTGAGCACCTCTCTCCTTAGGCCAAAGGCAGCCACCTACTGTCACTTCCATGAGAATTACGACCTTGGCGTTACTACCTAAGCGTTTAAAAAAAAAAAAAAAAAAAAAAAAAAAAAAAAAAAAAAAAAAAAAAAAAAACCATTTGTGGTGTCAAATTTGTCTTGATCAAATGGCATGAACCATTTCATGATGAAAACAAGCCTGTTTGCTTCTTGGTTCAATCAAATCGGAACTCTCAACCCATTTGAATTTGTGTAGGTTTTACATGCCTAGTAATTGCCTACTCAGTTACTCATCAACCGTCACCCCGATGAGAGTGGTGCAGAAAGCTCATGACGATTTCGCACTCGCAGGAGGAAATGCTTTTTGATTGAGTTCACTGAACTGTACAAGGAGCGCCCATGACTGTGGAAAGAGAAAAAGACCGAAATATAGTGATTGGAATAACGGAAGAGCAGCATACAATATTACTGTGGCAATCTCAAAGAGAGTAACGCCACAGCTGCGCGAAATTAAGTGACGAAGAACTCAGTGAGAAAAACTGTATGTATGGAACATAAAATGGTGGTGATCTCAGTGTTACATGGTCCCTATATAAGACAATACGATCTTCTTATGTTCATCAAGGATCAAGAAATAGCTCGATTCCTAGTACTAGTAATAATGAGGTAAGATGAATAGAATATCAACTGTCCTCTGTTTCCACTCGTCGCTTGGCAAAACTGTGGATGTACCACTGTGCATCAAATCTGATGCAACGTGATTTATTTGTGTGTGTGTGTCGTCCAGATCTCAGAGTCAACATGACGTTGCCAAGTAGTGTTAATTGTTTTTTTATTTCTAATGACACACATATCGAAAAGTTTGCGAATTCACAGCGAACACTATTCTCTTATGTTTATACAGATATGATCCTCTTATGCATTACTATAATGTGTAATCCATTTGTTTTGAACTTATTTTTCTTTTCTTTTTTCTTTCTTTCTTTCTTTCTTTTTAATTGCTTAGCTCAAAGTATGGCATGATAAGGTTAGTGGTGCACGCTTAACATGCCTTTCGGACTGGTCAACATAACTACCTCTACAGCATTATAACAGTAGACCTAATAAGCTCAACAGTCATCATAACAACATTTTCAAATTAGGAATATGAATTACAACAAGTTTTCTTTGAATGCTGAAGTTTTAGGCTATGGTCAAGCTGCCTGGATGTTCCAAAATGATTTATAGGCCTAAAAAAATCATCTTAGCCTCCTAAGATGTAATCTCTGTAACTAATGAATTTATTTGTAGAGATTGATTGTTCTTTGAGGCATAAAAGATGATGATGATTTTCTTTATAAGGAGAAGATGGCTATTAATCGGAATATCATAAGAATTAATTGTTTTTCAACTGGCCAGAAATTGCTAATAGATGTAAAGTAAAGAAATCTAACACACATAGCCCTAGGAACCAAATCCTGGTTTTGACAAAAGAATAATTGCATAGGCGAATATTTGTTAGTATGCCATCATTTTCAAAGTATTCACGAAATATAACAAATAATTTTATATGAAAATCCAATTATTTCTCTAACAAATTTATAATAAATGATTTAAAGATAATTTCATTGTCGCTACACAATGTAGACCTATGTTTCACCAGGTGGAAGTTGTTGCACCAACACTCAAATGGTTGCATCACTCACGCTCCCCTCACACGTTAATATCAGTGGGTGCATTCTACTTTTGCATAAACATATTTACATTTTTTCAGCGTTGAGGTGTAAAAGCAATTAAGTAGGAATATTTCAAATTTTATACTTATTTTTGAGGCAATATTAATGTTATAACAATTTTTTTTTTTTTTTCTTTTCAACATTTGAAATGAGGTTTTATGACGAATTCGTTTTGGTCAAATGCATCAGCGTTGAGTGAACGAAAGTTTTGAAAATGTTCCAAAAGTGTTTTTTCTGAGATTTGGCTACACGTGACATTTTCTTACAGTTTTGAAATATATGACAGATTTAACTCTTATGAAACATATTATTGCCTTATTGTATGCAATAATCGTGTCTTCACACTGAAATAACAGATAAACATGGAGAATATTATCTACCAGTTAGTGAATTGTTTACGAAATTCTACGCAGTCATGTAGCATGAGTTCTGAGCATAGCTCTACCTACTTGCCAATAGACAGAGGGAGAGACAAAAATTGCTGAGGAAGGACACGAGAGCGGATAACAAATAAATGCTTTTATGTAAGTGAGAGGAATGAATGGAGACAGAAAGAGAGTAACAAAAAAAATGGATGGAGAGAGAGAGAGAGAGAGAGATGACGGTAATCCTATTGTCTTAAAACACGTAATATAGGCCTAGGTCCCCACATCTTTTTTTATTACTATTTTTTACTTGAGTAATTGGCGAAATTCATCACTTTTCATATAAAATAAAATTGGGAATAAAATAACAAAGAGAAAGAGGATAAGGCCCAGACGTCTTTGTTTTGACTAAATTGATTAAATTTCATATAAAAATATGCTCAAAACTGATGCTATATGCTAAATTCACCAACTGGCGACCTAACATACTCGGTATGGTGTTGCATGCTACCTCGATGGCCGCGAGTTCGATTCTCGGGCATTCCCCTGAGGTGTGAGAAATGTGTATTTCTGGTGATAGACGTTCACTCTCGACGTGGTTCGGAAGTCACGTAAAGCCGTTGGTCCCGTTGTTGAATAACCACTGGTTCCATGCAACGTAAAAACACCATACAAACAAACAGGAGAGTTAATTGTGTCTTATATTTCAAAACTGTAAGAAAATGTTACGCATAGCCAAATTTCAGAAAAATACTCACGAAACATTTTCAAAACGTTCATTCACTCATCGTTGATGCATTTGACCAAAAGAAGTCAGTCTTCAAACCTCAGTTCGATTGTTAGATTTAAAAAAAAAACGAAAAATTATTATTAACATTGATTCCAAAGCAACCATAAAATTTGAAATGGCCCTGTTTGATTGTTTTTACTCTTCAGCGCTGAAAAAATATAAATATGTAAATACAAAAGTAGAATGCACCCACTGATAGCAACATGTTAGTGGAGCGTGTGTGACGCAACCATTAACAAGAACCACCTGGGTCAACATACGTAGGTCTACAATCAGTAGCGACAATGAAATTATCTAATTATCTTGAAACCATTTATTTCATAATTGTTTGAGGAACATTTAGTTTTCAAACAAATAAAGTTATTAATCATATATTTCTTAATCACTTCAAAAATGTTGGTTTACTAGCAACTATTCGCCTATGCAATTATACTTTTGTCAAAGCCGAGATTTTGTTCCTAGGCCTACGTCTGTTAGATTTCTTCACTTTACACTTAGCATTTGCATCTCTAATTTAACAATTTCTGGCCAGAACTCAAATGCAATTCAAGTTACCTAATGAACGACTAAACCATACACCTAAAGCGAGCAGAAGGACTTTGAAGAAAATAATATTCTAAGCCAGTTAAAAAATAAGTGTTCCATACGCCTTGATATTAATACTAATAGACATTTTGATTGATTGCCGTCTTCTCCATATAATCAAAATCATCATCATCTTTTATTTCTCAAAGGACAATCAATCTCTACAAGTAGATTCATCAATAACAGATTACATCTTAGAAGGTTTAGCTTATTTTTTTAGGCTTATAAATCATTTTGCAACATACAAGTAAGGGCCCTTTCACACTATGTCGTACGTAACTGCGACACGATGTTGGACCTACATGCGACTAG
Source organism: Macrobrachium nipponense (assembly GCF_015104395.2). NCBI lineage: Eukaryota > Metazoa > Arthropoda > Malacostraca > Decapoda > Palaemonidae > Macrobrachium > Macrobrachium nipponense. The sequence continues at coordinate 46,209,001 of NC_061107.1, read as the reverse complement.
CAGTCTACTATTATCTCTAATGTACCTAGTTTTCACACTATGTCGGTCCGGCAAATTTGCCGGTCCGGCATCGCATTACAGCCGACAGGCCCCACTGGCCATGTCCGGTGCTGCACCCAGACGCGATTGCAGTTGGCCATTGCCTTCAATACGTGTCTTCACACTATGCGATTTTTTCCTGCATATACGTGCGACAGCAGTAGACTTCCACTGCTTCTGTTGATCGGGTGTATTGGGTATTGAAAACATTTGAGGGATATAAATAGTGTTATTCCCGTTGCTGAATAACCACTGGTTCCATGCAACGAAAAAACACTATACAATAATAATAATAACAATATTTTTATTCGTAAATAAGAAAGAACTACAGGTATGGATAGCTTAAATTAAGTATAAACTACTCAGAAATGATTCACTAAATGATTTGCTGTTTTTTTCATTAAGGTTACATATACGTTTTGATACTGAAATTATTAGAAGGTTATCGGCAGATTATTGATATAAAGAGGACTAAAAGCTTTCGATTTCGATATATATGATTTTTTGAGAAGTTTTTATAGTTAACACTTACGTTTTATTTACATTAATTAATGAAACAGAGAGAGATATGGATTTTTTATATCAAAGTAAAAGATTTTAGTTTTTGATATAGATATATCAGTTTATACTTTTGATAAATAGAGATGTTTCAGCTAACACTAGTTGTTTTCCTTTCTCCTTTTTAATTTCTATACGGAAAAGCAAATTTACAAGGAAAGGTCCATATTATTTCCTCTTACTTGATGGTAACTGCCTGTTGTTGTGCTGGCGAAATATAATCTCTGAATGTCGTATTTCTTTTAGCAACTGGTCATGTAGACATGACAAGAGTTCCTCAAAGGTTGTTTTAGACATTCTGAAGTAAATGAAAAATTTATCATTATCTCTCTTCGGCTCCTCGAAAAACGTGGCACATGCACCATACAAGTGCCTTGTGTATTCAAAGGGTGTACCCAGTGAATTCTAGGTTTTCTCCTCTTTTTTCTCAAATGTAATAAATAAAGACAATAATTTTCTCCTCCTGTCCATCTAGTCGCCACTACAGGCTGAGAGCAGACTGCAAGAGCTTGTCAAAAATTGGATCACTTTGTACGGCAGTCGGACAAATGTACGATTTGCGCAATTTTGTGTCGCATTTACATCCGGCACTACAATCGTATCTTGGTCCGACAAGAATCGCGTAGTGTGAAAGGGCCCTAACTTAAACACAGCCTATAACTTCAACATTCAAAGAAAACCACTTGTAATTCATACCCCTATTATGAAAATGTTATGACTGTTGTGCTTATTAGGTCTACTGTTATAATGCTGCTGAGGTAGTTATGTTGACCAGCCCGAGGAGCAGGTTCAGTGCGCTGTCATTAAAAACAACAACGCCAACCTTACCACACAGTATTTTGAATTAAGCAAAGCAAAAAGAAAAAAAAATCAGTTCAAATCACACAGATTACAAATTATATCAATGTATAAAAGGCATTATATTTATATAACCATAAGGAAAGTAGTGCTTGCTGTATATTCGCAAGCTTGTCGACATGTATGACAATAGAAAAAATAAAGTTTACCACTACTTAGCAACATCATGTTGAGTCTGAGAATCTAGACGAAAAAAAAAAAAAAAAAGACTCATGTCGCATCAGATTTGAGCATCCCTGTACATTGAAAATTTATAATTCTTTATTTGGAATAAATCTTTTTGTATTTTATAAATCGAGATAGATACACACGGTTTCCTTAAATTACGGTCCAGTTTTGTTTATAACAAGTTCTCTCATTCTCCCGCCAGAATTTTGAAGAGCTACTGAAGCTTTACCCTCACCGGCCAGTGCACTATAGGCCTAACCCCCGTTATTCTTAGGACTTGACTCCTGCTTGCTTTCACAAAACAAGCGATATAAAAAAAAAAAAAAAACATATATTGTGTAGGCAAGTCTTTTGGTATATGTACAAGTGTTTACGCGGTGTAAAGGATGCTTGCGCAATATGTACTACCACACTGGGATAAAAGTGATAAAATTTCAGTTTCATCTGAAACTGTGAATCCAACATCAAGTTATATTCGTGCATTCCGTCTCTTCCTTGGTTGCTCGTATGTGTTTACCAGTTTTTCTGACTAATACTTAGTTTTATGTGATAGTAACTTAGATTTCTCTGTATTAGGTTTATCTGTAGCGGCTTAAAAGGACATTTATTATCATTTCTAAATTTTGATTTTATTTAATCCTGTGTCTTTTATATAAATATCTGTAGTGGCTTAAAGGACATTTTTATCATTTTCTAAATTTTGGATTTATTTAATCTGTGTCTTTTATATAAATAAATTCTTTGGTAGGAATTCTAAGTCTATTTGTGTACATTCGAACACGATTTGAATTAAGCCAATGCTGCCAGAGTTTCGACACCGACTTTATATATGTATATATTATATAATATATATATATATATATATATATATATATATAATATATTAATATATATATATATATATAATATATATATATATAATATATATATATATATATATAATATATATATATATATAATATATATATATATATATATAGAGAGAGAGAGAGAGAGAGAGAGAGCGCGCAACTATAAGGAAGAGAGATCTTACGATTGGCTCCCTGTTGGGTGAGGATTACCTCGTCGAGGCCTTCCCCTTCTTCATTGGTAGAATATTTTGGAGATGCGATGGACACTCAACGACTGGTGGTTTTTCTTTCTCTTTCTCCAACTCTGGTGCAACCCACAACGGTCGACTGACAACTGGGTTCTTAATGACTTGGAAATTTCGATTTTTATCATTAAAAATATTAACGGAGTGGTTGACTGCGAAAAGAATGATAGAAAATGCGAAAGTATTAAGTTTAACATCGAGGTTTATATCACAGAATGACAGGGAACACCTACCGTACATTTTGTAATTTAGTTCCCACAAGCCAATACAGATTCCAAATGCAGTATATAGAATATGTTTAGTTACTTGTTCACTTATTATTGTATGAGGCTGCTCTCTTCCTAACTTCTTGGAAGGTTATCTCTGTGTCAACTACCACCACAATCATAGTGGTAGTAATGGACGCGAATTTTTGAAATATATACTATTTTCTCCGGTGATAGTTTATATAGAATGCGACTAATGTAATGTGGACTCAGCTTTGGAAATATGAATCATTATGAAATCTGTCACTGTGCATAATTGTAAATTCAATGAAAATCTAATAGCCATCGTGAATAACTTTAATTTATTTATTCGTCGAAGAATAATGAATAAAATTGTTATCAGAACCATTATGAGACATCCTATTCTGTCATAAAATTGAAGAAGAAATTTTCTCTTCGTCGATTGTTTATTCCAACTCGGGTTAATCCAGAGTAAAAAAATCATAAAATCATAATAAGGACTCGTCTTTTTTTTTCATGATTTAAGAAAAAAAATTCTTTATATCTCACTTTTTACCCAGTTTTTACTCGAGTACCAAGAAATAGTTTACCTTTACAAAATATGAAGGGTTTAGACATATCCCCATAAAATAACAAAGTAATTTCTTCCAGAAGATGATTTTTGCCCAGTTTTAGTTGTCTTGTCAGTCTAAGTCAATGCGGTTCACGTAACACTTGTTCAGCAGAAAACATCTACAATGTGGTTAGCAGCACCCTTTCAAATTCCGAGAGCGATAGTCTAGGAATTCCGTTGTATATTTTGATTAGCAACATTTTATGCCCTTTCGGTGTCTTGTTAGGATTTCTTGTTTATTCCTTACTTTCCATTTTTTATGTTATACAGCATTCATTTTACAAGTAACTCCTATTTAATTTTTCACATATAAATCCGTATTTCATTAAAGATTTTATTTTTTCATTGGCATTGAAACGCCATTACATATGGGTATATCTTTGAGGAATTGTTAAGTACTTCACTCTTGTAGAAGATAATCAGCTTTTCAGTGTAATTACCCTTTCTGAGGAAAAATTATACGACCCTTACGCTCATTTTGAGTTTTCTGTAAAAGAAAACTATCATGCCGGCTTTGTCTATCCGTCCGTCCGTCCGCCATCACACCTAAAAAAAACACAGAGTCCAGAGGGCTGCAAATTAGTATTTTGATCATCCACCCTCCAATCATCAAACATATCAAATTGCAATCCTCTAGCCTGAGTAATTTTTATTTTATTTAAGGATAAAGTTACCTATGGTTCGTGTATCTGACAGCTCTTTACGGAACCATGTGGGACACCCTCACTCTACCGCATCTGGTGAGCAACTCGACAGCTACCGGTCTCAATTGATGGTTTTATACAGCATTAGTTGTACAGAAAACTCGATTGCACCGAAGAAACTTTGGCGCTGTTTTTTACTTGTTTAAATCTTTTCTCTTGAATAACCTCAAGTCCAGGCAATAGACTTGAGTATTATAGCATACTAAACATACATTTTTTTCTTATATGATAAATGTATTGCGAAACAAAAAAAAATAATCGGTAATTAACTTTTTCATTTCACTATCCACCACCCTCTCTCTCTCTCTCTCTCTCTCTCTCTCTCTCTCTCTCTCTCTCTGACCTCGTAACGCAGTGGTTTTGAGACACAAGAATTAGAATGTAGAATTTAAGCCGTCGGGGACCTAAGGTCATTCAGCGAGGATGTTGGAGAGGGTGGAAAGTCAGGTAGAAGGAAGATAATATGAACAAAGGTACAGTAAAAGGAATGAAAGAGATTGCAGCGGGTGGTGGAAGTGACGCTAAAAAGAACCTTCAGTAATGCCTGCAGTGCATCACTTGAGCTGCATTGACAGTACTGAATGTTTACAGCTCACAAACTGAAGGACCAGTATCCCATTCACGACCCTGATTAAATGGGACATTATACCTATTTAAACGTAATTGATAAGTTATGTACCTAGTTGTTCACTGAACTCTGTGGATTACAACCGTCATAGAGATAGAGGAGGAGGCAAGAAGAGTGGAAAACCACCAGGCGTTGAGTGTCCATCGCGTCTCCTAAAAATATACCCTATTCTGCAGGAGCTACGACAGTGATGAGAAAGCACTAAAAGGCAATTATGAAATATAAAAAGCAATAAGGACCCGCCAAAGAGGGAATCATCCCTGTGGAGGGCTGTATACAAAACTAAACAAGTGAAAAAGCACAAGGTCTCGACAAAGTAAGCCTAATCCACCACCGGGGTCAAACCACTCATAAGATATATCTTCCTTATAGCTGGCTGGTCTCTCTCTCTCTCTCTCTCTCTCTCTCTCTCTCTTTCACATTTCTTCCTGCGGCAAGAGTGCTTTCCGCCATAAAGGATAATTGCCTGCAAGTTTGTATACTGTAAATGAGGGTCTCAAGGATCATCACGATCCAGACCTTTAGGGAGGTGAAGCAGGAGGCGCTGATATATCAAAGCGAGTCGTTTCTTTTTTCTTACATTTCTAAGGACTGTCATGAAATCATTCATTCGGAATGATCTACCAGACCGTGACTCCCCCTGTCTCATCAGTATACATTCATCGATTAGCATCCATTAAAAACAAAATTCCTTGTTCATATTGTGAGGTATAGTGGAAACATATCAATTATTGTTTATCTTAATACTTTCGAATTGTCTTTTAAAGACACGTTTTCCCTGACATTAGCAAAATTATGAAAATTCTAAATATTTTAGTTTTTATCATCTTGGTAGGTATGTGTCATAGAGACTACCAATTATTTTCTCGGACTGCTTTTTTACCTTGACCTGTTCTTCACACTTAAAGGTGAATATTTTATTATCCGTGACTTTTATGGAGCTTGGTAGGCATCTCCTTTGAAGGTAGGTGATAATTTGTGTAAATATTCCTTACCCTGACTATTATACTCAGAGTGAAATTCTATTTAAAGTTCAACATTTTTTGTTCTGTGAATATGAAGGAAACCATTCCGAATTATTTTCTACAGTTACATCATCCTTTTCCTTTTTTAAGGTCTGTATGAAAAAGGAAAACAATTTTTGACCAGGAAACCGCTTACAGCATGGGTAACAATATTACCCATGCTGTACATAGGTAATATTGTTACCCATGTACAGCAAATCAACTGAAGAACGGCAATGAGATATTAATTATTCTTACTTTTGCTGATTTGAAGCCTCATCCATTCAAAATCTCTGTAAAGACTATCGACATTTCATTATATAGTTGGGGATTTAGTAACTACAGCAGTAATTACATTGCTTTCTTCCAAAAAAAAAAAAAAAAAAAAAAAAAAAAAAAAAAAAAAAAAAAAAAAAAAAAAAAAAAAAAAAAACCAATATATATTATTTTCTAGAACATAAATTACTTCGCTAATAAATCTGAAACCATTACAGGCTCTAGAACGATAGCCCGAATAGCAATGGTCAATAGTTGTTAATTATTTGTCATGGTAGTAATTTGAGCAAATGTGTCATTGCCGGTCCCTTAGGAAATACATCTCGGGAGAGAGAGAGAGAGAGACTAACTTGTGGTTTATATCCAGATGTTTTTAAGCAGCTGTCATTTTGAATAGCTGCACAATTGAGTAAACTGCTGACGAGATATATCTCGTATTAAGACACGAAAGTACAGTAATTAAAAAAATTCCATAAACTATTTCAGCACTAACACACCCCTAATAATTTTATCTAAATACAAACTTCCAAGACAAGCTCATTAGCATTTATGTGCTACAAGAAAAGATTTTAATAGAATTCAATGTTTTAATAGGTACCCAGGATAAAGACTGATTGTCTTATTTTCCTCATTTATTCATTACATGATACATTGCTAAGTGAGAAGAGAGGAAAGTGTGCAAGAAAGTCAAACCAATCTTATGCTTTATTGATGTCTCGATTCTTCAAATCTTAATTAAAAGTAATAAATGTTTAAGTTTATTCCATGGTATGCTTAGGAAAAAAACATCCAATTTACTTGAGAAAATCATATAAAGAACCTGTCTTTAGAATTGGCGTCCACAAGGGAGGGAGGGGGTGGGAAGAGCGCCCATTGCCCTCCCTAGAATTTCTGAAAAAAAAAATTGCATGAAAAATACAAATTAATAAAAAAAAAAATTACGTGGAAAATCCAAAATGAATAAAATTACCATGAACCTTTCACACCTGTTTATTCATTTTTCTATTGTCCCAGTTTCCTTGCACAGTCCACATTTCTGTTTAAGAAATTCAGAATCTTGCCCGGGAGCCTGCAATCGAGTCCAACTTTCACCACTGTACAACACCAAACACCACTGTCCAACCTTGTCCACTATTTTCTTTGAGATTTCCAGTACCGCCCCTTTTCTCTGAAATCAGTCATATGCATATGCAAGATTAACAAATGCAAAGCATAGGCATTTAGCAGTTCGATGATAATATAAGTACTAGAATCATAATAATTCGGTACAACATTTATCACCGTTCACCAAAAAACCGACCCGGCTCAACTCATATTTAGCTGCCATATCTTTGTCGTACAACACATATATAAACGAGCTTTTAGGACTAAATGACACTTATTTAAACAAATTAAACAAACAGGCAACTCCCTTACCTCTCTTTGCTGCTTATCATTCTGCATGAGCCAAAAATGCAAACTGGGCTAATGAATCCTGGTAGATACAAAAATATAATTTTTATTTCCCAAATTAGCTAAACATTACATGGAACAAAATTAATATAAAAATGGAGTTACAAGAATAAAGTCTGACCTCCCAAAAAAACTGTAAACTGTCATTCTCCTCTCCTGAACTAAGTTTAAGTAAACACTTCTCCTAAATCTCAGTGGTTGATTAATTACACCATTTAAATGGTCATTAAAATCTTTAGGGAACCCATTCTCTTATATGGTGCCGTGAACCCATCTGAAATAAAGAGACATATTTATTACATCACTCCAACATGTGAAAGATAATTAAAATGAATGTGTACACACTACACTTCTCTTTCTCTTTTCAAAGGGCAACTTTTCCAAAGTCTTGTGTTACTCTACCTTACGATGGATATCCTCGAACCTTCTCTAATGAGTGTTCTATACCACGACACAAGTAATCAAAGAGTGTCGCCCCTTCTTTTACATCCCTTATTGTTAGGGCCCATACACCACACACTATGAACACACACACACACGGACACGCCTTTTGGAGTGCCATAGCAACCGAGAGCGCCGCATGACCCAATCATGTGATCTCTGAAAATGTTATTAACCTTTAGATTGCATGGTCACCAGTTCTGACAGTTTTTTATTTCACCTCTCTTCGAGGAGCCAAGCGCTTTATCACTGAGCGCCCCTGTCTCAAACTGGAAAATGCTGAGATTGACAATTCACCACCACACTTTCTTTTAAGATGGCTCGGCCTCCTATGTCTTTTGTGCACTCCCGTCGCACACCACATCAGCAACTGGTATATACTGGTTCACAATGTTTGCAAGATAGCCCCTATAACACATATTTCAACTATCACTATGGATACCATAACCGCAATCACTGGAATTGTATAGCGTTCATCGAAGAAGAATTCATCCATCTCTAAGATAGGCGGAACTTGAACCGTCTTGTGAGTCCATGTAAGTGTTTCATGAACACCTTTGTCGTATAGTTGCAGACCCAGGCTGAGCACATGAACCAGCTCGAAACAATTCAGCATGCGCCATTATTCAACGTCTGCAACCCCTGTAAGTGTATCCAACATCCCCTCGTCGCCGAACTGTAGGTTCAACGTCTTCCGATGAAGGAATCGTAACCACTACCTCGTTGTGAAGGAAATATCCCATGACTTCCATGCAAGTGCGTCTCGCACCCACCTCGTAGAAGATTGTAGACTCATGATTTGTCCCAGAACATATCCTGAGACAATCCACCAATGACATCTTGTCCATTGCAAAGACGATCCATAGCATCGCCACTCATGTGTAGATTCGACCTCTGGTACTGTAGAGCCAAGCTGTTTTCGTTGTCACCATCACGTGAAGTTGGGAATTATCTAAAGTCATCCTGTCTCTGTATTTGAAAAGTCTACTTGATCATAGAATAACTAAAGTCTTGCTTTACCACACAAATCTGTCATTAACTAATTTACCCAATCTCATAGTCAATTATTAAAAATTTCCCGCTAAACAAAATATGATCTTTACCCACTGAATCATCACAAATAATCCTATATCTAACAAATATACTATAAAAAAATACCCCCATAAGGTCTATACAGCAAAACCACTGTACTGTTTATATAATTAACTACCATGAAATATAATGCCGACTACCCCTTCTATCTGACACATATACCCCGATAAATCATACCTCCTGTCTATAATAGAAATGCTATGTAAAGCTAACTCCGATTACAAACATCCCTCATAGGAAAAGAAAAAAAATAATAATAATTGAACTTTCCCCATTACAAAATGTACATGGAGAAAAAACATATATATAATTCAGCGCTTTCCCCCATAAACGCAGTATGTATCATTACGGAATTTGCTGTCGCAACATATCCCATTGACTGGAATTAACCCCTTACATACATCCCCATGGAATGTCATTATCGACATCTCTAAAAACAGTGCAAATCTCCGAGTAGTCAACTCTGAGAGGAAAAATCAGCAACCGGTCTCATCACAGCATTATCAGCATTAATCCACCTGTGAATACCTCATGTGCTCAAATTGCACTATAGATTTGTCTAGTCAGACTTGCAACCTCAGAAATCGTTATTCTCCAAATGGCCCAAAAATTCTATACTGATACTATATAACCATATTCCACAAAATTATCCCTAGGACATCCACAAAGGTACCCAAAAATTGTCCTTGAAAATATAACTCCATTCATGACACTGCCGCAAGTATATAAAACCGCATAACCACCTCGTTGGGATATAAATCACAGAAAACCATAATTCAACCATTATATACCGCCAAATATAACCACTGGTGAAATAAAATACAACCTTTTCACAGGGACCCATAAAACCACAGTAACCCCCTCCTTGCTCGTAACCACAGATCACCTCCAAAAAAATAATAACCACAAAAAAAAATCCACCGCCAAAGATTATAGCCACAAAAAAAAATTTAGCCCCGAAAATCATCCACCCAAAAAGCCACAAAAATTCAGCCCTACTAAACCCAAACACACAGGAACCACCACGGGCTTATCATAATATTTCTCAGCTTAACAGAAATTTGCCATATTTTCAACCCGATTTTTTCATGTGAAATAATTACCTCTGAATCTTACGCCAAAACGCTGCAGTATGCGCATAATAAGAAAAATAGTGGAAGAAATAAAAGAGAAAAAAATACATTAAACACATTTCACCATCAATTTGCAAAAACCAGAAAAAAAACGCAACTGCACGACATTACATTAGTTACCACAACCAACTCTTTTCAGCTTTGATGTATGTGTTAATTTCGACCGACCTGTTTTTTTCTCTAAGACTACAAATCTGTTTCCAGTCCTCTCATCAACGACTCTAAAAGGACCCTCAAATTTCGGACCCAATTTGTAATTTAGTTCCTTTCTCACGTTGATTTTCAGAAATACCTTGTCTCCAACATTGATCTTAGGATCAGATGTTCTACTATTACTTCTTTATACCATTTCTCGAGTCGTAGCCTCGAGATTACAGCTGAGAGAAGCATGCCTCTCTCTTGCTGTAGATATTAATGCTTCAATTGCGTCTTCCCCATGATGAGGTATAGTGTAACAGATCGAATGTGTTCATGCTGGGCAACCAAACAAAGCTTCAGATAGAGATATTTAAATGGATCACTAACCATAGTGTTAATATTATGTCTAACAACATCAATGTATCTGTCCCAGTTTTTATCATTACCACCTACAATCTTCCTGAGAGCTTCGAGCACTTTCCTGTTTGCTCGTTCACACAACCCATTAGCTTCAGGTCTGTAAGGAATATTTGTTACTTTCTGTATTCCCATGACTTCTGCTAAACATTCTAAAGTTTTGTTTACAAATTCTCTGCCATCGTCGGTCAAATAAAACCTCGGGTGAGCCACATCTGCAAATGATACCATTGAAAAATGCTATAGTTACTTCTTCAGCTGTTTTATGTTTAAGTGAAAAAATTTCTACTATCCTTGTAAGTTCATCTATTATTACTAACAAGTACTTATTCGCATATCTAGACTTACAAACATTTCCCAGGGTATCCATATGTATTCTCTGAAAAGGTCTACTTGGTATCGGATATGACCCTAATTTGCAGGAAGTTATCCTTGCAGGTTTGCATGCATTACATACTGTACAGTTTTTCAATAAATTTTTCACATCTTTCCCCATGTTTTTCCAAATATATGTAGCAAGCACCCCATTATGCGTTTTTTCTATCCCCAAGTGTGGACTACCGAACCTGCAATATACTATATCCAAAACCACTGCAATTAGGACTTTCGGAATTACGATCTGTGTCGTGTCTCCTTTACTTTTACTAGTTCTCAATTTATATTTTATTTTCCTGACCAATAGATTGCCTTCTAACCCGAAAAATGTAACTTGTAACGTTTCCTGACTAATTCCCCTCTAAGAAACGCTCTTGCGTCTGCCAAAATTTCATCTTCATCCTGCCTTTGCTCTATGAGACCCATATCACATTGTATTGTATAGCCTCGCTAGTGACTAGCACAACTTGAAATCCTTCCATGTCATAAAAACTTCTACTAAGGGCGTCCGCTACTACATTTTATTTGCTTTCTATATATTTGAGTTTTGTATCGAAATCTCTTATAGTTAGAAACCATCAAGCTCTTTTAGGTGACAAATTGGGCTTATTAAAAAGATCCAATAATGGCTTGTGGTCTGTAAGGACTTCTACTTTATTCCCCATCAGTAGCATTTTGAAATGAACCCAACTTGATACTATTGCAAAGGCTTCTTTATCTATGGTAGCCATTGATCTCTCATTGCTGCCCTTTGTCCTAAACTTCCTGCTATAAAAGGCTATGGGATTGAATTTCCCATCAAACTTTTGCATAAGGCAAGCACCTATACCCTCCTGACTGGCATCAGTCACTAATGTGAATGGTTTGCTGAAATTTGGAAATTTCAGAACTGGGGGATTCATTAACGCCTCCTTAAGCTTTTGAAAGCTCTCATTGTGGGGTTTCCCCCATTGAAATTGAACATCTTCCTGCAATATATCTGTTAGGGGAGCTGCTATGTTAGAAAACCCTTTCACAAACCTACGAAAGAAACTGACGATGCCCAGGAATGACTAAATTTATTTCTTTGATCTCGGGGTGTGAAAATTCACTATTGCTTTGACTTTATTCGCTTACTCTAACCCCTTCCTTGGATATGACATGGCCTAAATATGTGACTTGCTTTTTCAAGAATAAACACTTAGCTAGATTAATTTTCAACCCTGCTAATCTAAGCCTCCTAAGTACTTCCTTAAGCTCTTCCAGGTGTTGCATGATCGTGTCTGTTGCGACTAAAATATCATCCATATAAACAAAAACCTTTTTACCCAATAACCCGTGCAAAACTGTGTTCACCAACCTGGTAAAAGTCATTGGACTGCCCGATAAACCGAACGGCATTCGCGTAAATTCATTGTTTCCCTTGGACACTGAAAAAGCTGTATATTCCTTCCTACTCTCACTAAGAGGGACCTGCAGAAAACCCTGGGGTAAATCAGTTAAGCTATAAATATTATGTACCCCGATTTCTACAAAGATCTGGTATGCACGCAACTGTATAACGGCCAGGGATTGTTTTTTCATTTAAAGGTCTAAAAGCGACGCATACATGGACAGAACCGTCCTTCTTAGGCACTGCTAACAGAGGAAAGTTGTATGGAGACACACTAAGCCTAATGATTCCTTCCTCTTCCCATTTATTGACCTCTTTCTCTACCTGTTCTCTGAGTTTGAAAGGTTCACCTTGTAAGGCTACTGTATACCCAAATTCTGCCAAGAGCTCGCTTACCGCTTCAACATGCTCACTATAATCTGCATGAGCTAAATGTTCTATAAATATTCGCTTCCTTGATTGCATTTCTGACTCTGAAAACTTAGATTTACCCTCTATAATAGCCACTGAACCACTGTCATTACTCCAATCTTGGAGATCTACCACATATGTATTCCTTTGGTATTTCCTAACTGTATCATTACGGTTCAATAATTCTAACCTTGTAACACCAGTGTTTGATACACTATTCACTGATGCCGTGCTAATAATCCCTCTTAGTTTCTCGCTACCCTCAATTACACACATCCACCGCAGGCTTTCTCACTTCCCTCAACTTGACTTTTAACATAGTCTTTGAACCTGGCATTAAAACAACATCCTCTGATAAAACACCTTTATATTTGTTGTTAGTACCTCCACGTTCCATTATTCCATAAACATCACCACCTGTGGTTCTCATTACATCCACCCCATTGTTAGTATCAGTAATATTATCAATATTAGTATCAGTATCACCACCCATAATGTCATTGTCACTTTCACCAAAATTGTTACCACTGTGGCCCCCAATATCTCGCATAACATCACCGCAGTAATTCCACGTATCATCAGTGTGGGTTTTGATATTACCACTCCCCATATCCCCAGTATCATCACCATTAGAACCGCCAAACACATCCCCTTACGTTGTCATAAGGATGAAAAACACTAGGTATTCCAACCACTATACCATTAACACCTTCATGGATCGAAATCTTGTGTCTCCTACATGCAGGATGACCCAGAAAAAGTCTGTTGCCCAACGCATCCCCTTTTATAACCAAAACTAGTTCTATTAACACTCTATCACCGAGAGTAAACCATCTTAGACCTCTCACCATATCCCTGTGTTCCTTTGAACCATAAGCTGCTCTTAAAAATGCTTGCAAATCAGCCCATGACTGACATTTTGCATATTGAAAGCTCCGACAACGGAAGGAAAGATCCCCCTTATTGAAACCTAACAAAGCTTTAATTCTTCGTCTGAAGTAAGTTCAATCTTTTCATCAAAACTGTCTACTATTGCATCCGGTACGTTGTGCAATAACATCACAAAATGGATCAGTTTATGTAAATTGTCGAGTGAGACACTATCCCCGTTAACCCACTTAGAGGTTTTAAATTTTTGTATCCATTCTCCCGCTGAGTCAAAAAGCTTTGAGCTATGTTCGATGAGGCTAGTTGTGCCTTTCTGTATTTTATATGTATAGCCCTCTTAGATCTCTTACCATATCCCCGTATTCCTTTGAGCCATAAGCTGCTCTTAAAAATGCTTGCAAATCAGCCCATGACCGACAATTTGCATATTGAAAGCTCTGACAACAGAAGGAAAGATACCCCTTATTGAAATCTAACAAAGCTTTCGCCTATCTGAATGCCTCTATATCATCTGTTATCCCTTTGGCACTTAAATGATTATTCACCCCTTCAATAAGGATTTGCACTGGCTGTAAAAGAATCCTGTCCACAAACCCATGGAACGGTCTCACGCACGCACTAACATTCGTAACGCGGTGAAGCAGAGTCTGCGTACCACTTGAGTCAGCCATTTTGCTCTTTTTACGAAAGTCCTTATAGTACCTTATGATCCTCCCCGACCTCAATAATATTAATGCATATACACACAAATCCCAACACAGTAAAATTAATAATAATCATCCCCCAATAAAAGATGAAAAACAAACATGCACTGTGCCCAGTAAATCACCATATGAACAACTGTTAATATGAAATATAAGGTCGCACCGAGAACAAAAAAAAAAAAAAAAGAAGGGAGAAGACAACAAACAAACAAAAAAAGTTCGAGAGAAAACCGCTTCGCTCAGCAAACCATTCGGCCGGATGTTTCTCTCTCACTCTCCAACTCTCTCTCTCTCTCTCTCTCTCTCTCTCTCTCTTGCCCCAGGGCGTAACCCACTATACCAATTATCCCCGTATATGTTACCACAAAACCACCAATGTCCACCGAATCTCAAGGGACATAAAAAATAAAAACACACTTCTGAGCAAATTAACACCAATAATAAGAGAAAAAAAAGAAAGGAAAGGAAACATATGAAATTATACACTCACGTCTTCGTATGACCAGAGCCCGAACTTGTTTATCCATTGCAAATGCACGCAACCTATTCACCACACTCAATAAGCACTTTAATATGCCGAGAATTACACTTCACTTCCCCAAAACGCCGAAACCACTTCACGCTAACTGATGACAAGGAACACTGGCGCTGGCATACACAGAGATACACAGCCTCGAACCCTGAGACCCTAAGCCCTAACTCAGCAATAATGCAAGTTGCCTGTGACATAATTACAACCCTTCTTCCAAAAAATATGTCTAATCTATCTATAGTCTCTTTGGAAGTGTACCTACGGCCTATAAAAATCTTTTTACCGCTGCCACCAACTATAAACAAGCTTTTCAGGACTAAATGACACTCATTTTAACAAATTAAACAAGCAGGCAACTCCCTTACCTCTCTTTGCTGCTTATCATTCTGCATGAGTCAAAAATGCAAACTGGGCTAATGAATCCTTGTAGATACAAAAATATAATTTTTATTTCCCAAATTAGCTAAACATTAAATGGAACAAAATGAATATAAAAATGGAGTTAAAAGAAGTAAAGTCTGGCCCCCCAAAAATCCGTAAACTGTCATTCTCCTCTCCTGAACTAAGTTTAAGTAAATACTTCCCCTAAATCTGACTGTCTGATTAATCATGCCATTTAAATGGTCATTAAAATCTTTAGAGAACCATTCTCTTATATGGTGCCGTGAACCCATCTGAAATAAAGAGACATATTTATTACATCACTCCAACATGTGAGAGATAATTAAAACAAATGTGTACACACTACACTTCTCTTTCTCTTTTCAAAAGGTAACTTTTCCAAAGTCTTGTGTTACTCTACCTTCCAATGGGTGTCCTCGAACCTTCTCCAATGTGTGTTCTATACCACGACACAAGTAATCAAAGAGTGTCGCCTCTTCTTTTACATACCCTATCGTTAGACCCCATACACCACATGCTACGAACACACACACACGGACACGCCTTTCGGAGTGCCATAGCAACAGAGCGCGCCGCATGACCCAATCATGTAATCTCTGAAAATATTGTCAACCTTCAGATTGCATGGTCACTAATTCTGACTGTTTTTCATTTCAACACTTTTCGAGGAGCTTTATCACTAAGCACCCCTGTCTCTAACCAGAAAAAGCTGAGATTAACAATTCACCACCACACTTTCTTTTAAGGCATATATGACCAGAATGCCGAACATCCAAACACCTGGTATATTTAGGGCAGTATTGCTTACTTAAGGCCGGTCCACAATAGGAAACATTGTTTGCAAACTAAGTTTGTAAACAATGTTTCCTGTCCAGGCCTCAGTTGTCGTCAGGATACTTGTCGGCGCAGTAGCCTCTGTATTCTACTTGGCTATTTTAATGCACTTGAGGAGGGATAAGAGAAAGAGAAATCCTACCTTTGATGGCGAGGAGATTCAATTAGGCTTCTTTTCTTTTCCCTTTTTTTATCGGTGTCCCATAAGTACCATTTACAGGGAGGAATGGGGATTCAATGATTCATGCATTTTATTTCTTCAAATTCTAAATAGTACATTTGCTTGGGAAGTCATTTATTCACATCGGCCTCGCTCCATCTTCCCCCTAGCCCCCGACCCCCAAACATCCCAGGATGCACCGACCTCCCTTTACCACCTCCTATCGCATGAAAACAACGATAGATAGATATAACGGTTATTTCATAAATATCCCTCACCAACGAAGCCTAAATATGTTCTCAAAAGATTTTCTGCTCAGAATAATTTTTTTTTCATTTCTCGCAATATTTGCGTAAACTCGTGTTACACCTTGTATATACACATACACTACATACATACATACACACACACGTACAAATATAAAAAGTATATATATACATATACATACAATGTACATATGTATAAATATATGATATACACACAGAAACACTAAATGTTTCCCATTCTGGATAGGAAACACATATACGGTAAAAATTGTTTGCAAGCAATGTTTGCAAATAATGTTTCCTACTGTGGACAGGCCTTTACGATAATAACTCCCAATGATACATACGAAATGCAAAAAACAACAAAACCTGACTTACAACAAAATCATTTTCGCACTAAGCTTCCCGAGCAGATTGTAAGCAAAATATCGCAATTTCTCGCGGTTTCTCGTGACTTTGGGTCTCATTATCATACGTACTCCAGGAAATCTTATGTGTGTTCTGTCTGTCTTGTTACTCTTCTGTTTTCTGAAACATGTAACTCGGAAAGAATTTTTGGCGCCGTAATTCGCGTACGTTAATCGTTAAGTCATTTTTCCGAAAAAACTCATCAAAATTCTCCACAGGAGATGATGTAGTTGAGCTACTCTGTTAGATAATCAAAACAAGTGACACCATTTTGCATTTAAGCAATTCGGGAAACAATTTTTTTTTTCTCGAAAAAGGGGAGGGTCCTCTCTCCTTACGTTATTTCCTCTCAGCCATCTCCATAACATTGCACCATAATAAATTTTAATTTTTTTTATCTGTAACGTAAGTAAATATTTATGCTTAACGTAGCATGTACTACAATAAAATAGTTCTTTTTATATCCCGTATGGATGATGTAATTAACAACAATGATTGTTGTAATAAAGATGAGTAGAATTACATTATATTCCTAAATATGTCATTATTTACCCTGTTGATTAAGATTTATGATAAATTAGAATAAAGACTATCAAACAGTGGTTGAATATGGTTAGTGTTTTAACCGGAATTGCATTCGTATTTTGGTTATCGCCCAAACCACAAGCTTAGGGTTTTATTTAGTAAATACAATTTTTTAACCCGGAGACTTCCCATATCCCTGCCCTAGACTGCCTATAAAGAATTCACATTTTTTGGCCCTTTAATGAAAGTAGTGTGGAGAGACAGAAACTGAGCGTGAAATTTTTTTTTTTTTTTTTTTTTTTTTAAAAAAATTTTTTTTTTTTTTTTTTTTTTAAAGCGAATATCCTCGTATTGTAGTCATTAAATCTTTTCATTTTTACTTTCAGTGCTTGCAATGGTCGGAGGAACGAACCATCCTGGCTTCTGGAGATAAAATCAGTCATTGATTGATCCAGGTAAGTTAATATATTATTATATATATATATTATATATATAAATATATATATATATATATATATATTATATATATAATATTAACTTACCCTGGACCCAAATCAATGAACTGATTTTATCTCCAGATATAATATATATATATATATTATATAATAATATATATATATTATATATAAAATATATATAATATATATATATATATATTGTATGTATGTGGTGATAATATTAACATAGTTAGATAAAGATATATAATAATATTATATAATATATATTTATATATATATATATATAATTATATATGTATATATATATATATATATTATATAAATATATATATATACATATATATATATATTATATATATATATATATACATATATATATACTATATTATTATATATATGTATGTATATATATTATATTATATATATATATATATATATATATATATATATAAATCTAGTTTATTAGTTGGCTTAGTATTGACTTATTTATTTGATATTATTCCCTCTATGTCGCATCCCTGCTGTGGGAAAATGAATAACTATACAAAAGTCTCTTTTGTATAGTTGGTTTGCAGCATAAATTACATTGATATTCTTTTAGTGCTCATCATAACAAGTGACGCCTCTAGCCCCATATCTTTGGTTAATGAAAAAGTAAAGCGTTTTCCCAATGGCCTTTCCCACTCCCCCCACAACATATAGCCAGGCCGTTCCAAGGGCTTGGAATTTCGTCTCTTGTTTTCTTTCTTTTTAATCTTTATGGCGGAGCTGTCAAGAATCGTTTCCCTTAAGTGCCCCTTTGTTCACACAATGGATTCTGCAATTCACTGCGCTACTTGTCCCCGCCCACATAAAAGTCACGGCTCTTGAAATGGCACCAGGAATCCAACATAAACCTTCAGTCGGGAAATGTCATTCTCAGTGGGAAATGAAATTTCTGTTTCAAATTATTCTTAATGGTGGTGATATTTTAGATCTCTCCGTTAGTCAGTGAACTAAGTATAGATCACATGTCCTTGACAGGTAATGATTTTTTTTCTTTTTTTTTTTTATTGTGGACTTTTACAGAAAGTCTATGACACTAGACTGTGACTAGAGCAACATTTGTCTGTCTCCTTGCATTGAAAGTATTTTTTTGTTTATGTAATTATCAATATGCTCGTTGATAGCTGGTTATTTTAGCATGGAACTGAAAAAAATCAAGGCTAGAAAATACTTTGGGATCGCATAGAATTTATAAAAAATAAGTAAATTAAATAAATAAATAGATAAATAAATGAAATATATGGGAAGTTTAGTTGCTGCATTTCCATTCATATATTTTAATATAATGAATTTATAATTTTATAATTATATAGGTTCTTTTACAGTCGTATGAACGCTTATGTGTGTCTGGTCTCTGGGAATGTTTGTGTGATCACTTATCTGTGCCTTTTCTCCTAGCTCAGTGAGTTTGATTTTTAATTCAAAAGTCAATTAATATTTAACCGAGTTTAGACTATATATATATTATATATATATATATATATATATATATATATATATATATATATATATATATATATATGTATATATATATATATATATATATATATATGTATATATATATATATATATATATATATATATATATATATATATATATATATATATATATATATATATATTTATATATGCGCTTGTATACGTATGCATTTAAACATACCCTTGAAGAACTCATAGATCCTGAAAATACTTTACACTGAAACACTTCACTTTTGCACTTATTTTCTCAGTCTTTATCTTCCCTCCCCTATCAGTCGTACATCACGACCCTCAAATCAAATTTCCCATTAATTTTCGAATTGGTCTTCCTTTTCGTCTTTACCAAAGTTATTTCTCTTGATTTTAATATACAGGGCAAATCTGGGGAAGAATGGGGTTGGCATTGCCGTTTATTTTGATATATTCTCCTTCATATTTTTCAAGTGTGGATGCCAGTTCTACTTCAGATTTTGCATTCCTTCACGAGAGCACTGCTTAAGAAAATAGTGTGGGCAAGACTGAATTACTTTGTAAAACTACAATGATGTCATTTGTGTTATTATGGAGTAAATGGTTGAAGATGTAGTGGATGCACAAAATTCATTATGTAGATATAAACAGGAGTAATATAACTCTAACGGTGAAAATATGTAGAACAAAATATGAAAGAAACAAAGCATTTTGGAATTCTTAAAAGGTTCGCACAGAGAAAGGAATCGTTTTACAGAGTATTTGTGGTATATGTGATTATGGTTACTGTGCTTTGTTTCAGTTATATTTATGGTTCTATTATTTCAACATGTCACTTTTGAAACTGCAAAATTATTTTGTTCTTTTCAAGTTCCATGAATTTGGTTTCTCTCACTCTTTAGATCTTCCAAAAATATCTTTGCCAGTCACTATACCATAAAGAGAAGTTGTTTATTCGTTTCCTTGTGTTGTAACTGAAATTATTAGGCTTGCAGTGTACCGGCGGAACTCGTTGAGATTTTGAAGATCACAATAACTTATGTTGAGGTGCACTTGAAAAGCAAGGATATGGGAGAGTATTATCCTTTTGTCCGTCAAAATGCCTTTTTTCGGTGCTTTAGACAGAATACATTGAGTGTTTGTTAAATGCAGTATAGAAAATAGTTCGGGATATGCTAGAAAGTCAGTCCGAACAGGAGCATGAAATAGGATTCTGATTCGAATAGAAAATAAAAAAATGAGAAAAACGTACTCATTCAAATAGCGTGTGTAGTGCAAGATATAGCCTGTTTCTTAGGCTGACCGCACACGAGGCACTTTGAGTGGAAAGTGACCGGCCAGAAAAATAAAAAAAAAATGGAACACTTAGGCTCCCCTCACACAGGACACTTTTAGTATAAAGTGGTTGGCCATTAAGTGGCCAACCACTTAGTAGCCAACTGATAATATTTACTTGTACCCATAGACGATACACTATTTCTGCCCACGACAGATGAATTTCTCAAGTGTCAGCATGGATACTGTTGATGTTGCATGTGTCTGCTCTTTGCTACCGAAGAGGAAGAAACAGCTAAATATATATAAAAGAAGGTATTGGGTACACCCGCTGGTTAGCCAAAGAATTCTTCGCTGAGTTTCACATATTATTTGGACACCTTCTGTCTTATCCTGAAAAATTTTACACCTAATTCGGGAAGAGTGACGAAACATTCAGTTATCTGATAACAAGAATTTAACCTATATGTCAACAGGACACGAACATGAGAAAATGTTTTATAATTATTATCAGCACTTTCACTGAAAACATGAAGGACTCTCTCTAAATGATCATCCTTTTTTTCACATGTCTTGCTATTGTTTATGCATAAAATCGCCCATTAATAGTTGAAAAAATCATAAATATTACTTGGTCGATAGAAGTATAAGAATAACGAAGATGGATAGTTTTTACATATTGTACCACATCGTTGACGAAAAACTAAAAGAAAATCAATAAAGACAGAACTGCTGAACGTTTCTCCCAGATAACAGAAAAGAATCACAATAGATATGAACAAACTTGCAAATTTAATGGGCTCTAGCTAAAAAGTGTTTACTTAAACACTTCATTCCCCTTTTATTTGGACGTGCTAGACCTGCAATTCAGTTGTCCTATTTTCCTTAAAAGTTCATTAGACAATTTAACTTTAATTAATTGTGGTTTCTTTTCCCGCAGACGAGACACTAAGTGGTCAGCCACTGTGTGGTCAAGTGATAGTATCAGCTTATATTCACGAAACACTATTTGCGGCGGCTATGAATGAATTTCCTAACAATATCACCATCAATCCCTTTGAAGATGCAAGTGCCTGCATTTTGCTACTGAAAAAAAGACATATACAAAAATACTGGGTATAGCCGAAATTAACCAAAGACTGGCATAGAGAAAGTTCTACATATTATTTGGGATTTAAAGTCTTTCCCCCAAAATTTTACTGCTTTTTCTGGTTGAGTGAAGAAATATCAAATATTCTGCATATAGTTACTTTACTCATATAGATTGGCTCAGGTGGCACTTCTTCTATCTTAGGCCCTAAATCTGGCCATCTTATGAGGTCCCTTCTTCCTTCCTCAGTTTGTATTCTGCTCCTCTCCAAAACGTTATCGTCCATCTCAGCCATCCTGTCCCAGTCTGTGAATCCTACAGTTGAAGTTCTCCATCGTTGCTCTTTCATGCAATTCTCTTATAGTATTGTAGTACGGCGGTAAGTCTTTGTAAGCTTTTCTTATGACTTTATTTTGAATGGGTTGTAACTGCATCATTGTGGCTTTACATGTTGGTGCTAGAATTGCTGATGGGTACTTTAACTGTGGTCTCACCAGTGCTTTGCACATTGGCCTGTACGCACATATTTGATGCATGCATCCCCTTACGCAGAGGCATGCCTCTGCTTGCCTCTCCATGAAATAGGCGCATGCGTCCTGTGCGCACGAAAAGTTGCACCGGTGTAAACGCGCCTTCATGTGAATTATTAGGAAATTCCGCATATCCCATTGGTATCCTGTTTATGCCGGCGTATGAAGTGACTCCGAGTATATAAGATGGCCACCAATTTTACATGTCAAAATGTAGCTTTAGAGGAATGTTTGCCATATAAGACGACCCCCAATCTATTGAATTAGATAACACTATCAGCTGATGTAAAAGAAATCAATGATGAGGTCATTTTAATAAAATACCGGTACATTTCATGAAGGATATATTTTATTTGCAATGATCACAACATTAAAGAAAAGGTATCTAAAATCATACTCAACAGAACACACAATATTATATTGTTTGTATGCTGGAACAGATGAAAATACAGAACGTTAAACCAAACAGTAGAAGGCACCATAAACTGTGAGAACAAATTTGGCGCCGCAGTCTTGTGAATTGGTGATTTGCATTAGTAACGGTATTGTTAAAAGGGGAGTCTTGTGGGGAACCCAGATATGCAAATGTAGTCTTTAGTAAAGAAAGGGGCGACACTTTGTACGTTTTAGTGGGGGTCTGTGGAGATGTCGTAATATAATGGATGAATATAATAAAAAGATACTATGGTAGAAAAAAGATATGGAGAAAACATGAAATCGTATATGTTTAAAAGCTTCCTATTTACAACCAGATTTCTTTTTTTCCTCTTCTTTTTCTCCTCATATCCACCTCCTCCGCCTCTTTCTCTTCCTCTTCATGATCCCCTTTCTTTTCATCTTCATGCTCATCTTTCTCTTCCTGTTTATGCTCCTCCTCTGTCTCTTGCTCTTTATGACCTTTCTTTCCCTCTCTATGCTATTCTTTCTCTCCCTCTTTACACTCTTCTTTTTTATGCTCCTCTTCCTCTTTATTTTCCCCACTTTCTCTTCCTCGCCATCTTCATCCTCTCTCTCCTTCTTCTTCTTCTTCTTCTTCTTCTTCTTCTTCTTCTTCTTCTTCTTCATTATAGCTTGTACCTCATATTCGCAATCAGCATAATGAGTTGATCAGTTTTTAAAGATTCCATTCCCACAAAGATTTTTCCAAAGCACAAAGATTAGCATGAAAGTAGAGGCCAAATGAGGACAAATCATATCTTTTCGTTGAAGAACATGGAATAGATGAGGAATGCAAATCAAAAACAGGTTGTATCCTTCCTTCTCTCTCAGCAACGTCTCAAGAGAAATCAGTCGCTTAAAAAATATTACATATCACGTATTTTGCAGTCACTTTTCATGTCATTACTATTGTTATTGTGTTTTGTGTTGTGGTATCTGTCAGCGAAACTACTTTTAAGATATCCGTGGTTTGGTTAGAATAGTTCTCAATAATGTTGTCGATACATATTTTTGGATTTTTTAGCCTGTAGTGTTGTATATATATCGAGGTTTGTCAGTCATGAAAGATTTCATAATGACGACTGGTTTCAAAACGGAAATACCAAGGCGACCAACATCAGGAAATGCTGTTAAAGAATAGAGATTATTGAGTTAGTATCACTGGTTTAATGTAGAAATGAAAAATAAGTATAAATGTTTTTAAAAGATAAATTATTTGAACTCGTCACAAACTTACAAGTACAATCTTTTGTTTTCCTTTTTATTTGCTACATAAAAGTAATGGTAATATAGTAGTCTTAGTTCAAGAGTCATCAGAAAGTTTATGAATGACAGAATCATACAGGAATGAACTGCATCAACCCATATACGATGTCTTTAATGAAGGGAAATCTTATGAAAGACCAAGTTACTATTCTTGAAAAACACGGATATTGCAGGAATAGATATTTTGCACTTATCTGATTGACTGGTATAATATAATTATATATATATATATATATATATATATATATATATATATATATATATTATATATATATCATATATATATATATATATATATATATATATATCATATATATATATATATATATATATATATATATTATATATATATATATATATATATAATTTTATTGCAGTTGATGGAAACAGTTGGTTGCGAAATATAATGCCATAAAATCTACCTCTATGGTGACTTTATGGACGTCCAATATATCTGTGTAAATAAACATATATAAGTATGTATGCATATATATATATATATATATATATATATATATATATATATATATATATATAACCTGACAGACATAATGAACTTGTTGACATTTTGGGTCTGGGAGTAAATTCTTAGTCAGGAGGGTAGAATGTTAACTTACTAGTTTTCTTTATGGGCAGATTTGGGTTCTTTGTAACTATGACTTGTTAATTATTTTGTTCCATTAAATATTCAACTGCTTTGGTAATAAATAGTATATTTTTATACTTACGAGATCTTAATACCCTAACGATATAGTTGCAGACAGAAGGCACCATTGACAACAGGTAAAAGGGTTTCCAATTTATGTACTTTTAATAAAAGGGGGGATAAGATATATACATATATATATATATATATAGTATATATATGATATATATATATATATATATATTATATATGTATGTATGTATATATACATATGTATATATATATATATATATATATATATATATATATATATATATATATATATATATATATATATATATATATATATATATATATATATATATATATATATATATATATATATATATATATATATATATATATATATATATATACATATATATATAAGTTCACTTTTCGTTTCTGATTTTTGTAAGCACCTGTATAGGGAGGGCTCTGAGCCACTCTGCCATTGGAGAGAGCCCCATATTTATCTTTCCCAGTCATAATTTACGAAAGGGCAGTCCGCCCATTTCCCGTCGGTTTTACATTAAAAACATCAATATCTCTTATTCTTCCTTTTGATGTAAAAGTCTACCAAGTATCTGGAACTAACTGAGACGAGAAATGATCATCTAATCTAATGGAGTTTGTTGATGGTTGGTTTCCGGTCTTCTTTGATCTACTTTCATACCATAATCGTCTCTAAACCTTTTCAGCCGGCTTCGATATCAACACTAAAATCTTTCAGATTTGATCAGTTAATGGAATAGGGATTGCTTATTTTTTACATATTTGACGAACCAGTTTTCTAAGGTTTATTGAAACCTTGTACTACTCTTGGCACATTTCCCCTGAGCGACAGAAATAGAAATACATTCTTGGTTGTTCCGGTTACAATCTGAAAACAATTTCCTCCTTTCCATGATGAAACTTCTTCAAAGCCATTTCAATATCCCCTCTGTTCTATCGAACTCGATCGAGTGGAATGTTAAAAAGTTAAGATATATTCGAATAAGTATTACATAGTGAATATTGAATTAGTATATGTCTTATCTACAAAAGACGATTAATATTGTTCTTGGTTTAAATTATTTATAGTTTCCTTTATGGGGTCAACAAATACAAATTTTTCGTTTTTTTTTTATAGACTTGGTAGATTTTTCTATCAGAAATTCCAAGAACGAATGGTCTAAAGACTAGAATTATTTATCACCTGTCTTCTTTCAATGCTAAATGGGAAAGCTGGAGATGTTGTCTCTCTCTCTCTCTCTCTCTCTCTCTCTCTCTCTCTCTCTCTCTCTCTCTCTCTCTCTCAAGCTTCTACGGATTTTACTTGTGTAATGTGATTTTATCTTGATGAAGACATTAGTATAGAGGTAAAGTAAAGAAACGTGTGAAAAGATGATACTAACAATCAAATATGGAAACGTTATAAACCTTTATCATAGCTATTCACAAAAATTCATCAAGGAAGTATGGAAAATAAATAATAAACTTTAGGAATTATCATATCCATCGAAATACCTGCATGGAAAAAGCATGAGGAAAGAAATCTAACAAGCATCCAACGTGTATTGATATAAGATACACGAAATCTATGTGCACAAAATCCTATTTTTAAAAGCCACGCTTTTAAGTTAGAAAATATGGCTTAATCATTCATACATGAAGTTGATATGTATATAAGAATGAGTTGTAACATATTTTTTTGTTTTTCATGTTTAATTTCTAGATATCAAAAAAACTTCGAAAATCTAACATGTTTATACAGTACAGTACAATAGCCTGATGGGAGTTGGGGAAACGTATTTAAAAACTTAGGTTCATTTTGATTTTCTTACTTCTTTTGTGTCAATCTCTTTCTACCATGGTTCACTGGAGCTATTTTACGATATTATCCTTCATGATAGCTATCCTATTTGATGCTTTACGGTGGAGCCGTTCTTGACGGTCTTTGGTTATGTCTTTTTCAGTCTCAGCCCTTTTCTTGTCTTTGCCTTCTTGTCGAGTCACGTCAATGGACTCTTCCTCCATAAATGACAACATGATTCAGATGAAAATTGGTCCCTTTTCATTTGATATCTTACACACGCAGTGCAGTGCCCACTTGCCCCATTATTTTAAAATTATGACTGTATACAGAATTACCAGTTAAAATTTTTGCTTGGATGAAAAGCTCGTATCTCTATAAGAATTTCTTTCTGTAGATACATAACTGCCTTTTTAGCGTCGACGTATTACTGACAAAACGTACTTTAAAATACCTTTTATATATATATATAATATTATATAGCTATATTATAGATATACTATATATAATAATAATATATATATTATATATAGGATTCATAAATAAATATATTAATATATATAGATAATGCATAAATATATATATTACTATATATTATAGACATATATAAATATATATAGTATTTATATTTATATATACATATCTATTACATATAATAAGATAATAAGTAGATATACATATAATTATGTAATATATACTATATATATACATATATATATATATTATATAATATATATTATATATAATATTATATATATATATATATAATATTATAAATAATATAATAATAAATTATAATATATAATATATTAATTATATTAATATATTATATATATAATAATAATATATTATATATATATAAATTTATATAATATATTATTAAATAATACATATATATATATATATATATATAATTATAATAATATTTATATATATCATATACCTATATATATATACTATATATATATTTATATATATATATTGTAATAGCCACAATGCCCCCTTAACTTTTCAGATTCTTTGCTCCTTTTTGGATACGTTTATCACTACAAAGCCTTGAGCTCCAACTTCACAGAAATTTGAAAAGAACATGATGTCCGGTAGCGGGAAACAAACCTGCAATACCACAATCACGACAAGGTCACATTGCCGACCTGACCAGGTGATTATGGTATCTAGGTTCGTTTCTCGATACTGGACAGCATGATCTCTTCAAATTTCTTTGAAGTTGGAGCTCAAAGCTTTGTAGTGACAAGCATACAAGCATATCCAAAAAAGAGCAAGACTCTAAGAAGTTAAGATGGCATTGTGGCTATTACAATTTCATATGTATATGGTAAAGATGAACAGTGTATGATATATATCTATCTATATATATATATATATATATATATATATATATATATATATATATATATATATATATATATATATATATGTAATGTCACGAAGCGCCCAGGTATCTTACATTTACCAATAAAAATATGTAAAGTTACCTCACAGCAGCCAGATTCTTGAACCTCCAAAAAAGATAGAATAAGACTGAGCATTCTAAAGGCAAAAGCTTATTAAACATGCATGAAATCAGGCTAAGTTCATTAAAACATGTGTGAGGTATTCATATAGGCGTAGGTTATTTAAAGTGTATTAGTACAATAAATCACTTTAACTGTTTGTTTCAACTGTCCTAACTCACTTCAAGAAAATTGAAGAAACAACACCATATGTGACTGTGCCATAAAAGTACACAAATTGAATCCTATCACTGGTGAGCAGTAAATGAAACACCATTATAAGAATTTAAATACAAAAAAAATATTTTAAAATTCGTACATTTATAAGTTGAATTCACAATCTTAAGAAAATTTATTGTTTCTTGAAAACAGTACAAAATATAATTAATTCTTGAATGAACTATTAAACAAAATTAAATAGTAATTATTGATAAAGAAATTAAGTAAAAAATCAAATTGCTCAAGTAAAATTCGAACTGTTAATAAATACTTAAGATATGAAAAGAAACTTCAAGTAAATGAAAACATATTCACAAGTGTTAAATTAAATAAAGCACGAAATATCAAATAGATTGTAATTGCAAAAACATGAAAACGCAATGTATAACTGTATCAAATACACTACCCAAATGTCAACAAAACTAAGAAATGGTAACACACAATATATATAAAAACACACTTCCAAGAATTAAAATTAAAAAAACCACAAAACAAAAAATTTAAATGTGAAAGGAATGAAATCAATCCTCCTAAAAACTCTAAGTATTTCAAGTGCGCTTAAAACTGTAACTTCTACAATACCCTTTTACCAGCTGAATCTTCAGAATTCATCAAAATCATTTAAAAGGTCTGTTTAGATTCCACAACTAACAGCAATTCTATTAATACATTTTTACAAAAGTTAGGAGTGGCCCGTATGAAACGTTTACAATACATTACGTTTCAAATAAAAAAAAATATCTCATTCGGGGAGGAGAGGGAGAGAGAGAGAGAGAGAGTGAGTTAGCATCTTTCTATACCATGCAATTATCAGTCTCAGAATAATGAATTCTATGTATGTATGGGAACTATTTAGTTGACACGACCCCAAAATGGATGGGTGGCATAAAACAATTTTGGGAACGATATCCCTTCAATAATTTTAATAAATTCCCTTTAAAAGAGAGAGAGAGAGAGAGAGAGAGAGAGAGAGAGAGAGAGAGAGAGAGAGAGAGAGAGAGAGATTACTAATAGTAACCATTAACACTACACGGTCTCAGAGCTATAAAAATCTCTTAAAAAGAAAGAAATGACTATGGAACATTCTCAAAAGAAATGAATGACGTCACTTCCTGAAAATGATATTATGGATTCTATGCAAAACGTTTTGGCCAAGATGCAATGATGTAGTCTATCGTGGTACGAACGAGAAGCGGCTGAATGATGAAAAAGCGCAATTTTTACTCTCAAAGTCTCAAAAGCACGAGTGACCTGAACAGGAAATCGTATTCTGAAACAGACTGTAGGTGGCTGGAGTGACTGACTGTTTACAAAAAAGATGACATGAAATGACAAATGTTCTCATAACAATACGAAGAGTTTGTGTGCTTCCGATTACTAACTTGTTGACAGATACATCCTGCTCTGAACACAGATCTTTCTTCTCATATACATTATTCTAATAACTTTAAATCTGAGCATATTACTTACGATACTACAATAATAACATAATAATACTGAGGGGGTTTTACTTTATACAAAGGCAATTATGTTATATATATATATATATATATATATATATATATATATATATATATATATATATATATATATATATATTATATATATATATATATATATATATATATATATATATATATATATATATATATATATATATATATATATTCACATATATATTAGCTGACTAATTTGGCCCTGGGTAGGAATACTCTGATTGCCAATAGATAAACTCTCTCTCCCTGTCTTTCCTGTTAAGATAGTTGGTTCAGTTACATTGTCCAGCATCTTTAATATATATTTCACCAATTCTCACCCCACCTTCCTATAAGGGTTGAAGTTTGACTTAATAGGCATCAGAAGTGTCACTATTCATCTCAGCGATCTCAAAATCTATGAATAAGAAACTAACATCTGTCATTCTAGGTTATTTTTACATGACGCCCCTTTCCTCCCCTTCTCACCCCCAACCTATCAGACTGAACTTGGATTTAAAGTGTCGGGAGTGTCATTATTAATCTCAGTGACTCTCAAAACTATTGTTCAAACACTAATGTCTGTCTTTTTTTATTTATTTTTACATACCACCCCCTTCCCACACCTCATCCTCCTTACTACCGATGCTGAACTTAGACTTAAAGGGCATCAGGAGAGTCACTATTCATCTCAGTGACCTTAAAAAGTATGGGGTAAACACTAATACCTGTTTTTTTCTTGGTTATTTCTACATGTCACCCCCTTCACACCACTTCCCACCCTTCCTATCACGGCTGAATTTGTACTTAAAGGGCAGCAATATTGTCACTATTCTTCTCAGTGAGCTCGTAAACTATGGATTAATCAGCAATATTTGTCATTTTCTGTCAGTTTTCCATGTCACCACCTTCCCACCCCTTGTCACCCACCTCCCTGCCATGGCTGAATTTAGACTTACAAGGCATCGAAAGTGTTACTGTTCATGTCAGGGACCTCAAAAAGTATGAATTGACACTATTATCTGTCGTGAAAAGAAAAAAAAAGTCAAAGCTCTTTTCTGGCCAAGATAACAAATAATTGTCATGAAGCCATTAGATGGCACCACCTTGCATTTTTTACTTTTTAACATTAGGGAAGGAAGTGATATGACAAGTAGCATTATCTCTACATGCATTCCTTAAATTCTATCTACAATAAATCCTGACTGCGTACCTGGAGTAAACTTAAACATTACATACAAATGAAAGATTTACTGTTAATGTGGAAAAATAGTTTCCTTGTGTTCACCGATTTTTCGGGTCTTCTTAATTAATAAGGATCTCTCCAGACTCACGTACATGAGGTTCTTGTTGATAGAGCGCCTTTAATTTGATCTCTTCTCCCCCCCCCATCCCCCCACAACACCCCCCCCCACACACACAAATGAAGAGAAAATCGAATTGCCCGTTAAAACATATTATAAAATACTTGCCGATAAACCTAACTATTCAGAATGGGTTATCTTAAAACTTTGGAAATGTGATCTGATGTGTATGAATGTTGGGATTCATTAAACGTTTGTAAATATCGCGTTCTTGATACCTGAATACTATCAACCTACTTAGAGGAAGGAAGCGTGTTAAATAGTATTGTATATATGGCCCTGGCGTTGAACGTTTTATGTATATTAGTTGAGAAATAATGATACTTACTTAAGGCTGCAATTTTAGTCGTTATTCAGTCATTCCCACCTAGGACAGAAGACTGGGTAAAATAAGTACTTTTATTTAAGAATAAGAGAACATCTAATGCATGAATTACACGTATTATGGATTCGATGACGCTAACAATAAACAAATAATTTGAATAATTTCAGAAATCTGTGAGTCGCTGGTATATTCATAACCGGAACTTCAGCTTATATCTGTCTCTCCCTTTATTTATGGGCAAGAATATTATTTCACTTTATGGTGCAACATTTAGCGCTGCTGTTGTCTTGTCGAATTAGAAATTTTTCGATGTGAGCGTAGTATCCTCCCAGATATTGACTGATTCCTCCTTTTAAGAAAGCCATTCTCATAGTGCCAAATTAATCTAATATTACTCTGAACAATGTTTGAGTTATTCCTTGGTTAGAACCATTACTGTCTACTTGAATAAAGGAAAGGTCTTCATTAATACCTTCCGGACTTTGAAAATATGCAGCATTATTTTTTACATCAAGTTTCTACTATTTTTTGTATCTCAGTACTTCTGGTTATCGAGATGCCTCTGTTTGGCTTCACTTTTTGGTGAAGGTAAGTAGAAAACGACAGATTTTTCAGTAAAGAGGATATTTTATGGGCAAAAATATAGGTAAAACCAAGAGTCAGAAGGCTGTTATAATAATGATGAATACGTACGCGTAAAATACATATGTCTGATAAACTTTGACAGAGTTCAGATAAAAATAAACGCTGCAACATTCTATTCGACTTGATGCATATGGCTGCCTCTGAATCGCGTGAGTGATGGTAACACAAACGAAGATTTAAACCCTGGGGATAGAAAAACCATTCAGAGTATTCTCTTATTTTTCTCCGTACAATTCGGAAAGTCTTTTTACGACCTCCTCAAGCAAGAAACTGCAAAAGTGGAAAAGTAACAGAAGGAGCTCTTTGGGAATTACTTGAGAGACGGCGGCAAAGTGGATTTTGATGGGACTTTTTTCTAAACTAACAGGAACTCCAACGTCGTAAAAATGGAACACGGGAACTTTTAATGCTGATGGATAACAGAGAAGCAAACTGACTCTGGATATCGGGATAAATATATCCATAACAAATATATGAAAACTAACATATGAAGAAGATTACTCTGAGCATTATATAAAAGATTGCGCATTTTTAGATAATTTAGAAGACATTTGAAATTACTGAAAATACAAGGACCAAATTTGTATAAACATGTGCTTCCAAATTAGAATTTTGATTGCGCCATTGACTTATGATAATTTGATTAAATTCTTCATAGTTCCATTATCTTAGAAATAATAATAATAATTGGACAATTCCAAATAAAGGCAAAACTTTATTTATAGTCAGTTCAATATAGCTGTTAGAAAACACCAGGTACTTCCTTACTTGGTCAATTAAGATAACTGAAACCGTGTTTTACACAAATGCCACATCAATGTGTAGACATTTGATTCAATATATCAGTGAACTAATTATTTAGCTGTATACTGAAGACCTGTATCTAATTCATAATCTGTTAGAACTGAAAGAGAAGACTGAGATGACGGATTCGGAGATAATAGAACGTTGGTAGTGGAGTTATAGCGACCATAAACGATAGAGGTTTTCAAATCAGCCTAAAGTACGTAAATGTACATCATGGTGATTTTCTTTTTCTTTTCCCGCCACTTAATATAGTATAAGGAACCAGCAGTACATGCACGCACACACGTACACACACAAACGTTCAAATTTGTTAACAAGGTAGAAGGGGTTGGATATCGATTCTAATTACGAATATCCGAAGTTCGACGGTGATTTGTATGGTAAGAGTCGATATAAACTTATAACGTCACTTGTTAACCGAATCGATAACATCACTGACGTCCTGGTTTCTTCCCTGTCCGCTGGGCGGTGGTTCGAACCAATGAGAGGACGAAATTATTATCAACTAAAAAATTCCCGTTTTGTTTATACATTTGAAAATATATTAATTCCGAGGTAGAACGAATTAGATATTAAAGGACATTTGTAGCTTGAATAATTTATATGAATCACGGTGATGTTATAGTTATTCATATATATATATATATTACATATATATATATATATATACTGATATATATATATATATATATACTATAGTATATATATACATATATATATAATAATATAAACATATATATATATATATATATATATATATATATATATATATATATATATATATATATATATATATATATATATATGTATAGATATATATACATTCATATATATATATATATATATATATATCGTTATAATATAAAATATTATATTATTATATATAAAATATATATATATATATATATATATATATATATATATATATATATATATATATAGATAGGAATACACTCATATACATACATACAGATAGACCATATATATATTATCATATATATATATATATATATATATATATATATATATATATATATATAGATATATATATATATATGTATGTATGTATGGTATAACTGAATCAGGAAAGTTGGGAACGTGATAAATCCGTAAATAAAGGTATAAGCCACGAGGGAAAATAAATAACGGAGTTTCAGCAAGATCTTCCGACGTTCAACGTCCTTTACTTAGTAAAGGGCGTTGAACATCGAGAGATCTTGCTGAAACTCCATTGCTTGTTTTCCCTTGTGGCTTATACCTTAATATATATTATATATATATATATATATATATATATATATATATATATATTATGCATATATCTATACATATATATATATATATATATATATATATATATATATATATATATATATATATATATATATATGGCCTATCTGTATGTATGTATATGAGTGTGTTCTTTTTCTATTATTGT
The DNA here is from genome assembly GCF_015104395.2 of Macrobrachium nipponense. NCBI lineage: Eukaryota > Metazoa > Arthropoda > Malacostraca > Decapoda > Palaemonidae > Macrobrachium > Macrobrachium nipponense. Next base: position 46,174,462 of record NC_061107.1, on the reverse strand, counting down.
GTCTTTTCACCTTGACCGGGGATGGCTTCGGAAAAAATACTCACGCATACATACATACATACATACATATATATATATATATATATATATATATATATATATATATATATATATATATATTATTTATATATATATGTGTGTGTGTCTGTGTGAGTGTTTATGCATGCATGTATAAGCATATATATTAAGTGTCCATATGCTTGCGTCTTTTCATATTTGAACGAGTAGTTCATCAAGGAGCTAACTTTTAACTTCGAGGCAAAATATTCAGTTAATATGATCGTACGAGCCTTGAAACTACCCTGTAAATGCTCAAGAGGCTTATTTCTTGCAGTTCACACTTGGAACAACTGGGCAGATCCAACAGTTGTCGCTTACTCGGGGAATAAGCCGAAACACTACTTTGTTGTTGTTGTTGGGGGTCTAAAGGTCTAAAGGTCTAAAAAGGTCTGAAAAGGGTCTTACGCGTTGAGTTAAAGAAATAGATATTTCAGGATAGGATATCTATGCTTTATTTATTAGAATGTAAGTATAAGAAATTAATAATGTTCATATTAAACAGTACATGAAAATAATTTCTAATCAAATATATCGTATTCATTTTTATTTTCGTTGGTGAATCAACGGGCTATCTGTCCGTACATTTTAGCACTTTTTAATTTATTTGATATAATGAAATTAGAGGCTATATTTCTGTTCAATTATTTTGTGTTTTACTTATGACTGAGAATATATGAACGTGTTTAATTTGTGTCCTTTTTATTTGATCCTTGTTGTTAGTACGAGTAGTAGTATGAGTATTAATTACGAAGACCACTTCACG